>NC_080075.1:58262082-58562082 GCF_949987535.1 Balaenoptera acutorostrata
CACATAATTAATTTCCTGGCAATTGAGTTTTGATAATTTTCTGGGAATTTTGCTTCATATATTGGTTTTAAATGTATTTCACATTTAAAATGTGAAATTAGTTGCTTTGTGTTTGAAGGTGACGTAATTTCTTTAAGGCCAGCGATGAGTCATTCAGTTAATGTAAGAAAACAGTTAATTAACAGTAATAAATGTCCCCAGTCGTCTAAGGGAGTTGAGTGTGACACAGTTTACCTCAAGTCAGTCACAAGTAGGTTGTCCACTGAGTGGATTTTCTATAGGATATTTTGATTCTCCAGCTAGCTTTCTATCCATATCACCAGTTTGTTTCAAAACTATTTTAACCCCTCCTCTGATGGTGGATATTCAGGGACTGAAATCAATTTGAACGGTAACCTGACTAAAACGTGATTAGGAAGGCAGTTCTTAAAAACAATATACTCTGGTAATGCATTCTAGATCCATAGGAACCTGCTTCCTGAATTACGTGTAATTTGGAATTTTTATTCTACTGCTCCTTTCCTAGGGCACAGCATAGTGCGAAGCAACTACTAGGTACTTAATAGATCTTTTTTCCAAATGACTGAATGAAACCTACTGAAGCAAATAGTAAGAGAGTTGATAATACCTCTATCATGAACCAGATCAAACCAAATGTATGTCTGAGCATTTAGGACAGGCACCTTGAAATAATGCCTTTAATTTATTAAGCAAGAGCTTTGGTGTCAATCTACATTTTTGTTCTCTCTCTGTCACTTGTTAAGTTGTATATAACCTTGGGTAAATTATTTAATTTCTCTCCCTGCCATCTCTTTTTGCTAGATTGAAAATAGTGTGAAAGTTATTCCTTCATTTAGCTCTTGAGTATCTAAGCAGTTATTTTAATGTTTTTGTCAGACTGCTCCATAAAATTAAGCTTCATGTAGAGTGAATTTATGTTCTAATTACTGATTTTTTTAGATCGTCTTTTTTAATAAAAACCGTATTTCTGTTTTGAATTTTGGTTTGTTGGCTATGATTGGGAGGCTTTTTAGTTAGTTTGTTTATTTATTTCTCTCTCTCTAGGCTCATTCCTTTCTAGCAGAGGAACTAGATTAAATAGTGGCATTTTGGATCTTCCATCCACAGTGATGCTGGGGATATCACAGATCTCGTCACCTAGTTAGTAATCAGCCTGGTTGATAGAGTCTACCTTGGACCCATGGCTTTTCCTACTGCTTTAGCCCCAAGCAGCTCTGGCAGTAGCCTTTACAACCTTTCATGGGAGAGGAAGCCACTGAAATTCCCTGTTTCCTGGGAGGTAGGCAAGTTACCCCACAGGAACTGACTTCCTGGCCATTACTTATGCTTCTAGAGCTAGAACCCAGCAGATCTCCGGTATCAGCTATTGACTTAAAACAAATAGACTGCCAATTATTTCTCCAGCAAAAATGGGTTTATTCCAGATCAACAAAGAACTGCAATTTGCAAAGTGAACAACCTTACTAGAACAGAAGGTCTGCATAGGAATTTGGAAGAATTTTTAAGGTTAGATTCAAGTAGGAGGACTGGAGCCAGGACATAGGGGACCTTTCCAACTGGAAGATTTGATCAAGATGGAAAATGAGTTAGCTCAAGATTTCTTAATAGTCAAGAGCAATTGTAAGTTCAGGCAAGGAAGGGTGATGCCTGGCGAGGTGGCCCACTCTGATCCCAGACCTGCCTGCCTTCTCGGATTGGTTGATTTTGCTAGAAGCTCTGTGTGCCAGCTCAGGGAGGCCCGGGACAGCATTGTGGAGGAGGAGCATTATTGAACTAGTATTTGTTGTACTAGTATTTCAGTGCACTTGATAGAAAAATAAGGAAATAGGAAAGTATCCCTCATCTCCTACAGTTCCTTTTCCCCTTTTGTTTTTCTTACATAGTGAATTCCTACAGGAATACTTAACCTTCATCTGAAGCATTATCTGTAAGCCAGTCCTTCACTGCCAGTGGTTCTGTGGTGGGGAAGAAAATATAAGTAAATGAAACCCACAGATAACCTTAGATCAAGTAGTCTTTCCTTTTTTCACCTCTGTGACTCCAGCTTTTTCTTGGATGGTTAGATCACAGAAAGGTGACTTTGCTTTAATTCTCTCTTTGTTTTTTTCTCTGCTCACCCGTTGTGGTGTAAATTAACCCAAATATACTTAAAAGACAATGAAAAATGAGCAAAAAAAGGCAGTAATCCATAACTGTATCATTAGCACTTAAATAACAACTCCTAGGGATTTAGATTTCAGCTTTTGACTGGGCAACTGTGTGAGGATTATACCACATTGGCAATGTTAGTAGTATACTAGAGAAATTATTCTGTGAAACAGATGCAGTTGCCTTGCCACACTTGCTTCATCTATCCCTTTCATTGTCCTTTGCTGAAGTATTACAAAGTACATCCCTGAAATGTTATTTTTACCCCTATGCACCTCAGTGTGCCTCTCTAAAAAATACACTTTCTTCTATGTCCGCAATGCCATTGGCACATCCTATAAATAATTCCTTGGTGTCATATAATATCTAATATATACATAACTATCTGTATTATTTCAAAGTATCTTTTTTTAAATTTGTTTTTTTCAAGTTGGAATCTAAACAAGGTTCACACTTTGCATTTGGTTGTTCTGCCTTTCAATCTCTTTTAATTTTGTGGTTCAGTCTTTTGATGGCTGGTTTTTATGGCTGAGGGAGCTGAGGGGGAAGAAGCAGGAACAAGGTGATAGACTTTAAGCCAGGCTAAAAGGAAACCTTTAAAATTACAGGGCCTGCTGGGAGTAGGGAGATTTGGTTGTAACATTTGTGGCTGAAATAATGTTTTTTAGGCCCATGTCAAACTTAAAAAAATGCCTCCTTCAAAGTAGTATTATTTATGTATATTTTGTTCTATACAAGACATAAACAACTAAATTTGAGTTGCTGTTTGGAATGTTAGTCAGAAACTGAAGTTGTCTATCTTAACACCAAACTAAAATAAAGAAAAAAAAGTCCCCATCAGAAACTAACACAACATTGTAAATCAATGATACTTCAATTAAAAAAAAACAAAAAAACCCACATGTTTCTAAGAGCTCTAATTCTCTCTACAAATTAGAAATCAGTTATCTGTCTGCAGACTGTCTTCTTCAATTTAAAAAAGAGAGAGTATTTTTCCTTTGGACTTTACCTCTTTATTTTTGTATTAATTTTAGTTAAATCCAATTATGATCCTTCTAAAATAATTGTGCCTATCTAACATTAAATACGCTATTTCTTAGGATAATGTTATATAACTGTATATTAGGGCGTAAGATGAAAAATTTTTTTAAAGTCACATGTTTTTAAGCACTCTAGAATAACAATTAACATAGTACAGCAGAATCTCACTGACAGTAATGTCCAAATAACTTTAAAATGTTTAAGGTTCTTTCCAAATAACTTGCTTTATTAATTCTCCATAGGATGTGGATGAAAATTTTATTTGTGATAGGCCACACTTGAGAAAGCTAAAATGATTACTAAAATACACTTTCAAAAATGTGTATATGAATATGTATAATCTCTATAACTGTAGAATATAAACTACAGTAAACTATAAGGTTATGTTCTGCTTGTTGGAAATCTTGAATTTTGCAATATAGAACATTGGTGAGAGTTTGATTAACCTTCAGAACATTTTGGGCGTGGGTGCAGGCCTAGGTATTAAAGCTCATTTGCAGACAAGACACATGCTCTTCATGCTTTTGTAAGAAATGGAATCTATAATAGCTACAAATGCTAAGACCCATCATAAAGAAGAAAGTAGGTGAAAAGTGGAAAGTGAGACATTTTTTAGTTTCCCTCCCTCCGAATGTAAGGATGTTTATTCTTTCCTAACGGTGTTAATGTATATCAATAGTTTATGCTTTTACTTTTTGGTACCTGATAATTCCAAATGTTTGCTTTATATATGCCTTTTAGGTGCCCTAATTTGAGTCTGCAGAAGCTACCAGAAGAGTGGTTATGGAATGTTTTAGAGGAAATTAGATGCAGTGATCCTTCATCTAAACTCTGTGCTACAAGACGCAGTGCTGGAATTCCTTTCTACATACAGGTAGGTACTTATCTACAGGATCATAGCTGAGGGCTTTGTTTGTTTGTTTGTTTGTTTTTGGTCTGTTGATAGTAGTGTATTCTAACCCCCCTGACATGTGAGCATATTGCATAAGGGACATTTCTGATTCTCTATAGTACATTTCACAAGTACTATAGCATTTGTGATTTTGTTTTAATGTGTGGACAGTGTGTTCCTGTGACAGATCTCTTCTTGGAACAAACCCTCTAAGAGGTCAGTCTTGTAATATGAACAGAGGGTGGTAGAGATTTCCGTCTGTGTGTGAAGTAGGAAGACATCGCTGTGGTGCATTCATTGCTCACTTCCAGGAAGTGCACATGCTGCCCTTTTTTTTTTTTTCTCAGTTAGAAAAAATATTCTTCCTTTCATGTCAAAGACCCTTAAGACTCTGTAGGCAACCAGTGTTAACAATTTCTTTTGAATCCTTCTATAAAATATCCATGCATAAAATAATCCTAATCCTAATAGTAGCTAACTTTTATAAGTGGTTATTTCACATATATTATCTCATTTAATCCTTCCTCAAGGCCTACGAGGTAGGTCCTATGATCATCTGTATATTGTGGATGAAGAAACTGGACCTTAGAGAGGTTAGGTAAGTGATTTGCTAATGGCCACAGGGATAGTAAGAGCAGCACTAAGACTTGAGCCCAGGCACCCTGCTGGGTGTGTGTGTGTGTGTGCGCGCGCGCGCGTTTTCTTTTTTAACGCAGATGAAAGCATACTACACACACTGTTTTGTCTCTTGCTTTTTTTCCACTTAATTTAGATTGCTTCATATCAGCATAAAGATATGAAGATTGCTTAAAGATTGCTTCATATCAGCATACTGAGATATTGCTACTTGATAAGAAAATATTTTATTTCCACAGTGTTGAAATTAAGAGGCTGTCACCATTATGAATCCAAAGAATGAAAACCAAGTCCTCACGATACTAAATCAGACCCGACCTGAATGATCTTTGTTTAATATTCAGGAAGATAAAATCTAGGAATGGGGTGGTGTAAAAAAAATCGATGAAAATAAGTGAAATGAAGTCTGTTTTTTAGTGCCCCAACATTTTTTCCTTCCCTTTCTTATGCCTCCCTCAAATTCCCAGAGTCATGATTTTTATGACAACGGGCACCAGTCGTGGAGGTTGATTTGGCATAGAGATCACCGAGGTGGTTCTGCTGGGTAGATTTTGGTGACCTTCAGAAATCGACTCCTCTCTGATCTGACCCATTCTGGACCAGTGTGGGTCATTCTCCTGCCTCTGAGTTATTCTGACCTAGTGTGTTTTTGCCTCATATGTCTGTCTGAGGACATGTGTTAATGCAACAGCAAGGTTTGGTTGCATCTTTGTGCTGTGTGCCTCCATCTCTGGTTCCCAACTAGTACTACATATTGGTCATAGTGATAGAGGGGTCAGGACTGCACCTTCTTAGCCCAGCCTTGGGAAGAATGTCATAACTATGCACAGCTCTTGGGGAAAAAGAACTATTGTTCCCAGGAGACACATTAGTAATCATATATAGCTTTCTTATTTATTTTAGTTGAATAAAATCTAAATTATCAGAAAAATCTGCTCAGAGAGGCCCCATTTTCCCTAGCATAACTTACCAATAAAGTAGTGTTCTTGTTCTGGTGGAAACCTCTGCTTGGTGTTAGCTATGGAGAAAAACTCCCCATTACTCCCAGTCCTATACAGCCACTAATCTATTTTCTGTCTCTATATAAATGGAATCATATAATATGTTCTCTTTGTGTCCTCTTTCACTTAGCATCATGTTTCAAGGCTCATCCATATTGTAACATGTATCAGTACTTCATTCCTTTCTATTGCCTCAAGTGGTTTGATATTCCTATTTTTATGTTTATTGAATACTGGCAAAATGTCAGACACAAAATAAATAAGCACCTCTTGAATATTCAAATATAGGACCCCCTTTGAATTTTGTAGTATTTCCTTTTGTCCCATGGAGTTTCCAGTGCTACAGTTTGATAGTCCTCCAGGTAGACTCTTGTGAAGAATTAAATAACTGATCAGTCTCCAGGGAGTTTCCAAATCCTTACAAGAAATTTAATCCAGAGGATTTTTGTTTTTCAAGTAAAGAGAAGTTTCTTGTTGGATAAATTTGTTATTAAAACTGACGTGCTTATTGTGTCTGAGACCTGCTACCCAATTATGGTCTTAGAAGAGTTGTCAACAAGAGCCATGTTCAACCTCTTAGAATTACATAATTAATAAGCAAACTGGAGGTGACCTTAGAGATGCTGTGATATCACCACCTAATTTTACAGACGAAGAATCTGAGGGATGGAGAGGTTAAGCTGCTTGCCCAAGGCCACGTGGCTTAACTAGCTCAACACCACATGTTTTTATAAAGGAGATTTTGCATTGGGGAATCAATTCTGGGAAATAGCAAACAGGTGTATATAAAATAATAGTCCTGATAATTTCTGTCTTGTTTTTCCATAGGCACTGTTGGCATCTGAACCTAAGAAAGGCAAAATGGATTTGTTGAAAATAACAATGAAAGAGTTAATCTCTTTGGCTGGACCTACAGATGACTCACAGAGCACAGTCCCTAAGGTAATAATGGAAATATACAAACCCTGCTAGGAAGGCAGTGGTTTTAAATCTTTGCTGTACTTAAAAAGAAAAAAAAAAATCTGCTGAAGGTACAGAACTCTTGAGGATAAGACAGACATTTGAAGCTTATTCAGAGGGGTTTTGTTTTGGTTTGGTTTTTCCAGTCCACAAAATAAACCATTGCTTTAGTTGATATAGATTGACCAAGATGATCTGTTTTTAAACTGTGGTGAAAGCATTCAATTTAGACAAGATATTTTGTAATATTACAACTGTATCTAAAAATTTAAAAACGAATGTGCTATCACCTTCAAATTTCATGTGTGCTTCCTTGAGTCGATGTATGTTTTATGATTCGGCAGTTGGATCTTTCCCTAAAATGTAGTGTCTGGCTTTGGGTATATTCATATTTTAATTTTAGCTAATACTTACTCCTTTTTTTGTCACTGCTAACGTTGAGTTAAGTATGTACTTATGTGTGTGTATGAATTTGGGTTAAGTGTTCCTCACAGCTTCAGTCCACTCCATGGTAGTGCATACCTGTCAGATACTTCTTGTCTAGGCTTTCTCAGCAAATGCTTCATAGTGGGATGTTCCTACCCACCTGTGGGAGGCCCATGCTAGGTCAGAGAACAGACTGAGAGCTGAAGTTTACAGTCAAGTACAGTAAGTACATATGGTTTTATGTCAGAGCCTGTGGGAGGTATTAAAGGGAAGCCCATGGGCCAGAATGTGGACCGGTGGGAAAGGATAGGGTTTATTAACACATGTCACGTAGTGGCCTGTGACTATACAATGTGAAATTTCTTTTAAAATTTAAATAAAAAGTTACTGATCACCTTTCAGAAATGATCATTTTATTTTCCCCAAAAAAGTGTGAAAAATATAATTGGCTCCATTTTCTTAGACTATCACTTTAAAAAAAATACCATTGTTTAATAAGAACATCTGAAAATAGTGAAATTTGGTTTTAAAGAGTACTTTAAATTATTACCTTACTCTGCTTCAAGGTCATTAATTACCACTAGTGATCATTTTTATTAAATTGGTAAAAATTTAATATTTTATCTCTGACCAGTCTTCTAGGTGTTGGATGATGATTTGCTTTCCTTCTCCCCTCCCATGGTTTACTTCTGTATTATTTTTTTATTATCTGTGAAATATTTCAGCATGTAAAAATGTACAGTGAATAATCAACATCTATGAAATCAATTCCAAGTTTAAGAAGTAAAACGTTACAGATACAGTTGCATACACTGTAGATTCCTCCATATTCTGTTTCTCTTTGGTCCTCCTCATCTGTAATCATTCAACCAAATCATTTCGTGCATTTTTTTCATTCTTTTAAGAGCTTTTTTTTTTTTTTTTTTTACATGAATTGTGTTATCTACACATTGTTTTATAGTTTGGGCTTTTTTCAGTCAACATTTTTTAAAATTAGTGAGCTCCAAGTTCATTTTAATTTCCAAGCAGAGTTTCATTGTATACAAATGTTTCTCTTTCTGCCTGGTGTGAAATTTGTGTTTCCCGGTTTTATTTTGCATTTCTCTGATAACTGGCTAGCTTTAACATCTTTCCATGTATTTATTAGGCTTTAGTATGACTTCTGTGAATTGCCTATTTAAAGACTTTGGCTACCTTTAATTTGGTTATTTGTCTTTGTTTTGCAGGAGTTGGGTTTTTTGTTGTTTTAAAATTATTTTCCTGATTTTTTTTCCTTTTTGGTTCTTTGAATTACACGTATCTTCTCCTAGTCTATCACTTCTTTTCACTTTGCTTATTATTCTATTATTGCCTGGAAGTTTTAAATTTTAATAAAATGGAATATGTCAGACTTTTCTTTTATGGTTTGTGCATTTGGATCTCATTTAAGAAAGCCTTCCATACCCCAGGGTCAGAAAGATATTTTATATTTTCTTTATATAATACATCCTTTCCTCTTGTACTATCGTACTGACACTACTTCTCTCACGTACTATTTCTGTCGATACGCATGTCTGTTTCTGTGCTCTATTCTGTTAGTCTATTAGTCTGTCCCTGGGCCCAAATCACTATTTTAATTACTGTATTTTTTTAAATAAGTCTTGATATCTGGTAGGGTGAATCTCCTTTTTTTTTTCCTTCAGAATTACCTTGGCAATATTTGTCCCATTGCTCTTCCATATGAGTTTTAGAATCAGCTTGTTAAGTTCAACCAGAAAGCCCTTTTTAAATTTTGGGTGGAATTTAAATTTATTGATTTATTTGGGGAAAATGACTTCTTTTTTTGATACTGAATCTTCCAGTCCATGTTCATGGCTTTATTTTTCCACTTATTCAGATCTTCCTTAATGTTTTTCATTACATTTAAAAATAATTTTCCATAAAAATCTTACAGATCTTTTGTGAAATGTTCAGCAACCTACGTAAATTGCTGTAATTCAACTGATGACTTGTCTGTAAATTCTTTGAATTTTCTTTATAGGTAATCATATCCTTAGTAATGCTAAATTTGCTTTCCTCTTCTAATTCTTTAAAAAAATTTTCTTGTTCTTCTGGCTGGCACTTGTAGTACAGTTTTGTATAGAAATAGAGATAGCAGACATCCTTATGTTGTTTCTGATATTTGCTGTAGGTTTTAACGTCTCTTATCAAGGAAACCAAATTTTATTGAATGCTTTCAAGCATTTTTGAGATAAATGTTTTCTTCTAGAATTTGCAAACAGCATAAATTATATTGACTTTTTAATATAATACGATCTTTGCCTACAGAGAATGAACTCCCAACTTTGAAATGATAGATTTTTTTACACATTGCTAGATTCACCTAAAAATTTGGAAAAAAATTTTTTTTCACATATTTTCACTGGATTCATAAGTGAGATTAACCTGTGGTTTTCCTTTTTCATGCTATACCTGTCCTCATTTTTATGTAAAAGTTTTTTATTGAATTATAACAAACATACAAAGATGTGTACAAATAATATGTTTGCCTCCACAAAGTGAACACATTTCTATAACCAGCAAGAAACAGAACATTTTAGCACCTGAAAGCCCACTCATGCTCCCTTCTAATCGCACCTTTTCCCCAAATGTAACCACTAGCTTAGTTTTAACACCATAGCTTTACCTGTTTTTTTAAAATTTCACATGAATGTAACCATACATTATATACTCTTTTGATATGATTTCTTTTGATGAACATTAAGTTTACAATATCCATCCATGTTGTGAATTATTCATTTTCATTGCTATGTAATAGTATACAATTTATTTATCCATTCTTCTGTCGATGAACATTTGGGTGGTTTTAAATTTGGGATTATTAAGAACAGTACTTTTAAGAACATTCTTTGACAAGCCTAATGGTGAGCAAATATGTACGTTTCTTTTGAGTAGATACTTAGGAGTGGTTATTGAGTATGTGTATGTTGAGCTTTAATAGATACTACCATTTCTCAAAGTAGTTGTCCCTACCTTATTTTGATAGCCAGGTGGTACTGGACTGATAAAATAAACTTGGGCATCTTCTCTTAACAGTTTAAATAAGATTGGGATTATCTATTCTTTGAATATTTGGTAGAATTCGTCCATAAAATTATTATGTGGGTCTTTGTGTGTGTGGGGGTGTGTGTGTGTGTGTGTGTTATTTTGGTGGGTTTGGTGTCTTGCTTTCTTTTTGGTCTGTGGGATTTTTAACTATTGATTTTCTTTATATAATGGTAATATCTATATAGCTTTTCCATTTCTCCTTGAATTTGTTTTGATTAGTTCTGTTTTCTAGGAAATTGTTCATTTTGCCTTAATTTTTCTAATTGACTAGGGTAGAAATATTTTTGTTTTATTCTCTGATGTACCTTTAGTCATGTTCTCTTTGGTGTTCATGTTATTGCATATTTTCTTCTCTCTCTTCTTGGTTAGTCTCATCAGAGGTTTGTTTCTATTTCAAAGAATCACCTTTTGGTTTTGTTAATGCTCATAGTTATGTCATTGATGTTTTAAAATTTTCTGCTCTTTTAAATTTTATTTCTCTATTTTGAGTTTATTGTTCTTTTTCTGTCATCTTAATTGGACTTTTTTCCAATTCATTTTTTTATTAAAGTAGAGTTGATTTACAGTGTTGTGTTAATTTCTGCTCTACAGCAGTGATTCAGTTATACGTATATATACATTCTTTTTTATTTTCTTTTCTATTATGGTTTATCACAGGATATTGAATATAGTCCCCTGGGCTATACAGTAGGACCTTGTTTTTATCCATTTGGTATATAATGGTTTGCCTTTTTTTTTAATAGACGCCATTTAAGGTGTACATTTCTTTTATGTTCCACTTAAATGCATCGCACAAGCGTCAGTGTGTAGCATCTTCGTTATTGTTCAGCTGTAAATATTAAAAATTTTTTTCTTTGACCAGTGTTTTAAAATGTGTCAGTTTTAAAAGTATGTGAAGAAACTGATTCCTAACTTAATTCCACTATGATCAGAGCATAATCTGTAAGAAATTAATTTTTTGGTATTTGTTGAGGCTTTATGGCTAGGTTTGAGGTCATTTTAAAAAATAAATGTTTCATGAGTGCTTGGAAAGACTGTATTGTCTCTATTTGCTAGGTGCAGGATTCTACATAGGTCCATTGGATCAAACTTTTGTATTGCATTGTTCAAATCTTGCTTACTTAAGAAAATTGATTTATCAATCATTAGGCATGTTTTATTATAATCTATTTTATTTGTGAATTATCCATTTCTTCTTATAATTTGGTAATTTTTTTGTTTGGAGGCTATGCTACTGGATATGTACAGATTTGGAATTACCACAGTCTTCAACCTACAACTGATTTTGAATTTTTTATTCTAGGTTCATGCTTTAAATATCCTTAGAGCCTTGTTCAGAGATACACGTCTGGGAGAAATTATTATCCCTTACGTTGCTGATGGAGCTAAGGCTGCAATTCTGGGCTTTACATCACCAGTCTGGGCAGTAAGTGCATTTGCTATTTATTTTCATTGACTTAATTATACCTCTGAGTAGGTTTTAATAAACTAACCTTTCACTGGGTGATAAAAAATATGTACTGCATTTTATTAAGGAGTTACTCCAAGGGATAAATTCTTGGATCAAGCTACATTTTGACCCTTGGTATTTTATGGTTACATTCTGTCTCCTTTGTTGGCTTATTAGCCATAACTCTTTGTTTTCTTATTTTAGTATTTGCTTTAGAGTTTATAGTATATATCTTTAACATCACAGTCTGCCCTCAAGTAATATTTTACCATCTTAAAGTATAAGAACCTAGCAATATGTACTCCCATTTCTCTCCTCCCAATCTTTGTGCTTTTATTATACATTTTACTTTTATGTATATTGTAAACCCACACTACATTGTTATTATTTTTGTTTAAACTGTCAATTATCTTTATTTAAAAACTGACCATTTTAACTGTTTTTAAGTATACAATTCAGTGGCATTAAAAACATTCACAGTGTTGTGCAGTCATCACCACTCTCCATTTTCAGAACTTTTTCATCTTCCCAAACAGAAACTGTACCCATTAAATAGTAACTCCCCACATCCCCCTTCCCCCAGCCCCTGGTAACCTCTCTTCTTCTTTTTGTCTCTATGAATTTGCCTATTCTAGGTACCTCATATAAGTGGAATCATATAATATTTGTCCTTTCATGTCTGGATTGTTTCATTTAGCATAGTGTTTTCAGGGTTCATCCATGTTGTAGCATGTATCATAATTTCATTCCTTTTTAAGGCTGAATGAAATTCCGTCGTATGGATATATGACATTTTGTTTATTCTTTCATCTGTTGATGGACACTTAAGCTGTTTCTTTTTGGCTAGGGTGAATAATGCTGCAGTGAACATTGGTGTACAAGTATCTGTTTGAGTCCCTGCTTTCAATTCATTTGTGTATATCATATAGTAATTCTGTATTTAATTTTTTGAGGAACTGTCAAACTGTGTTCCACAGTGGCAGCACCATTTTATACTCCCATTAGAATTCCATTTTCTTCACATCCTCGCCAGCACTTGTTATTTTCTATTTTTTTGGTAACAGCCATCCTAACAGGTGTGAAGTGGTATCTCGTTTGATGTTTTGATCGCACTTGATGTTGAGCTGGAAGCAGAATGACTCTGAGTATCTGAATGTGTCTGTTGTGGGCTCTGGGTATCAGTGTGTTGAGCGAATGCTGGAAATATACTCTATCAAAAGGTGAAAAAAACAGATGCAAAACATGAAAATGGGGGAGGTTAAATGCTGAGTCACTTTTTTTGTTTTCTTTTGTTTTTTGCAATATGATTACTGTCCAGAAACTTTTTGATTCAGAACTCTAAGATTGTGGGCAGTACCCAGTACAGTTTTCAGATTAAAGAAAGTAAACTTCCACTTTTTTTTTTATAATTCCTGGGAGAAACACCATGATTTTATTGTTTTTCCTACATCATTGTGCCTTCTAGAATAAAGGAGACTAACCTATGGTTTGTAGGCACTTGACTGTAGCGTTAAAAAAAAAAAAAGACTGGCAAAGGGAGAGGAGAAAAGAAGCTAGACCTTAATATATTACCTGCAGAATGGAGAATTTACTAGAAAGGCAGGCCTTCCAATTAGTGAGCTGCAGAAACCAATTCATAACTCTCTGATGAGCCTCTAATTGAGAGTCAGTATATTTCAGTGTAGCCCAAGGCACAGACTCCCAATGTAAAGAGGAATCCTCAAGATTGCCAACTGTTGCCTGGAAAATCGTACATCTTCCTGTAAGAAAGATAAATGTCTGAAATTCTGTCTAGGAGCATTGCCTAACTACTCCTGAGGACACGGTGTTTACCTTTTGCATTTACAGGAAAACAAAGCAATACCTGTATACTGTCAGGAGAGGTAGATAGGAATGTGGCTTGACCATCAGGAAGAGTAGAGATCATAAAGCTGATTGCCAGAAATGTCAGTATTGTTTTCTTTAAGCCATTCATTCCAGATGAACAGAGAAATGTTCGCTATGAAAGGGCTTTCAGAGAGTGAAACCTGGTGACTTTTCCAACTTTAGGAAAACTGAAAGTATCAGAAATGAATGGATCTTTTTTTTAAAGTCTTTTTTGGAGACCTTTTAAACAGTAACACATGGGCACTGCAGGAAGTCTGAAAATACAAGCATAAAAGGAAAAGGAAAAGTCACCAGTTTAGCTACCATACAGATATAATAATCTTTAGCATTCGAATGTGTTTTCTTTCTCTTTTTTCTATGTGGCTTTTATGTGTGTGTAGTACTCATATGCACACATAATCTATAAAAGCCTGCACAAATATATATAAGTGCTTATGTATAGTTTTATTTGGGGGGAATCTTCCCTTTTAACACGTGTTGTAAAGGAATCTTTTTTGTTTCTATTCAGTTTGTTTGCTTTACCAGAGAAAATAAACATCACAGCTATAATGGTCCATACTCTGACTTAAATATATCAATTGTTCTGTTTCCTTCCTTATAAAAACCTAATCTAAGATACGCCAGAACCATGGCAACATACTCAATGAATGTGAAGAAGTCTTCATTTTACAAAACAATTAACCGTAGCATTCTGTGTGAAGTTGTTTAAAGAGTGGTTTTTCCTGACTGTGTGTGAAATATGGTTTGATTTACAGAAATCTGATTTGTACACATCTTCTCAGGAATATATCTTGTACCTAAAGGTGACTCCATCTGTACTTTTGGCTTAATTGTTTTTCCTGGTAAGTTAGAGGAAAAAAAAAAAGTAAAATAAGCTTAATTTTAATTTTGCAGTGAAGGAACATTATCCAGGAAGCATTCATGTGTATATTAATTGTTTGTACAGAGTCCTCAATCTTTGTACTGAGACCACACAAATCTCTCAATCTTTGCCACCTATTAGGCATTTTTAAAAGCCAAGGGAAATGTATTGTTGTAAATATATATAAGACATTAGGCATACCTACTGGTTACAAACAATATTAAACACTAGAAATACAAGGATAAGTAAGACGTAATCATAATAGTGACTGTCTTATTGACTATTTTCCATGTGCTTGGTATCATTTACATTGATTATCTCAGTTCATGCTTAGAGCAATCCTGCTAGGTAGATTCTGTTATTAGAATCCCCATTTTACAGATAAAGAGAGGGGAGAGGAGAAATAACTTTGTCCAAGGGCGTACAAGTATTTTTTGTGTGATTCTAGAATCTTTGCTATTATCGGGGTAAGTTTTGGGTATTATAGGAATACGGCGAAGGTGTATCTTACTTACCTTTTAGGGTTTTGACCCTGTCCTTAGAAAACAGAGCTGGAGATATAGCCTGGGTGCTAAGGTTTTATTGAATGGTACAAACCTACAGCAGCAGGAGTGAAGGGAAAAGGGAAGTGAGGCAAGAAAAGAGAAGAGACATTATCAAGCAGGCGTTGTAGTTTAACTTGCAGGAAAACTGAGCTGCTTGTCTGGTCATGTGGTGTATCTTCTAGCCAGGCCATGTGAAACTACCGACTCTGGGAACAGTCCCACCTTCTCTCTCTTATTGGTCAAAATTCACCCCTTAGGGCATTAACACAACTTGCGCAGGTGTTGACACAACCCTTGGGCAGCTGCTAGAGAAGCCAGATCCCATGCCCTGTGATGTAGCATCTCATCTGAGTCTGGAAATGGCTGGATGAGCCACAGTCACCATTGGTGTCTGGGGTTTGACACTTGGCTTCCACTGCTGTTGAAAAACCCTGCATGAGAGAGTTTCACAGTAGGGGGATGATGGGCTTTGACTGATGTGGTGAAAAGTGGAGGCTCGATTGTGAGGTGGCAGGAGGGAAGGCGGAAGACCAATCAGGAAGCTATTGTAATAGTTCTGCCAAGTGATGATAGTGGCTCAGAATAGAGAAATATTAGTAAAGATGGTGACAAGTGATAATCTTCAACATATATTTTAGAGATGAAGCTAGTTTAGTTAAAAATTAGGTAACAGGGCTTCCCTGGTGGCGCAGTGGTTGAGAATCTGCCTGCCAATGAAGGGGACACGGGTTCGAGCCCTGGTCTGGGAAGATCCCACATGCCGCGGAGCAACTGGGCCCGTGAGCCACAATTACTGAGCCTGCGCGTCTGGAGCCTGTGCTCCGCAACAAGAGGCCGCGATAGTGAGAAGCCCGCGCACCGCAATGAAGAGTGGCCCCCACTTGCCACAACTAGAGAAAGCCCTAGCACAGAAATGAAGACCCAACACAGCCATAAATAAATAAATAAATAAATAAATAAAAATGATATTACTAGTGTCATGAAGAAATGCTTTAAAAAAAAAAATTAGGTAACAAACAGTGATTTGTAGATACATATATCTATGGAAACAGAATTTTCTGGGCAAGTTTTGAAAACTGAGACATTTCTGGGCATTTCCTTTTTTATGTTCAACTACCTGATCTTCTTTCCCTGCATCCTCATTGCAGGGTAGGTAACTCATCTTTCCAGCTTGCCCAGAAGCTCCATTGAGTATGCCACCTTAGGGTCCTTCTCAGACCCACACCAGGTTTATATTTCTATCTAGTACATCTTACTTTGCTTCCCTCAGGCCAGCTCTGGTTTACAGTATGCAATGGGTTTGAGGAAGAAAAAGAGCCTTTCAAATCTTCCCATTAGTGCTGCCATGTGCACTCTCTTCCTCTTTCGGCACCGTTGACAGGCCCACTGGTGGTTGTGAGGTTGCCACAAGGGTGCCAGGCTGAGGGCTGTGCGGTGCTGAAACTCAGCCAAGCTCTGCTTATTACACTGCATGCCTTTGCGTGGAGCTTTATTCACTCACAGGAAGAGTACTTTTTCCTTAATTCACCTGTAGGTGGTGCGTGGGCTACTAGAAGCTCCGTCTCTTCTTTTCTCATGGGATAAGTGTCTTGCTACTTTGGAGGAAAGTTACCCTGAATTCCAGACAGGGCTGGCCCTCCCCTTAATCATAGGACCAGAAATCATAGTACAGTTTTCCTGGATTGCAGATGAGGGACTTGTGACCTGAAGTTTTAAGTGTCTTTTTCAAGGTCCATGGCTAAGAGGTGATGGAAGGCAAATTAGAATCGAAATCCCATTTAATTTTTTCAGAAAGTATTTCTTTCTACTATAAACTGGCACTATGTGCACTAGACAAAATATTTCATAATATTATATGCAGATCCCATCTTCAAGGATGTGACTGTCCATAAAGGGTGAAGGTATATGGTGTGTACCACACCACACCACAATAATTGTACCACATAGTGATTGCACATGATAGGTTCTCCATTCATATTTTTTAAATATTTGTTAAGGCAGCATTTATATTATATAAGAAAAGACATAAATGTATAAGCAAAGTATGTAGTATACATAAGTAGACATATACATATATACACACATACGCACACACACGGCTTTGTGAAACCTAATTTTCATTTACCTAACTCTTCTGTATCTTACAGAAATCTGTTTGGAAACTCTTTTGTACTACAAAGGAAAGAAAAAGCATATGTAATCAGCTAATAGAAGGGGAAAACTTTGGCAGGAGTTGTCAGTTTGTAGCTGAACACCAAGTCTCTATCAACTGTATGTTGGGGGCTTGATGGGGAAGGTAGTAAGAGAAGAGGTTTTCTGGTGTTTTCCTTGTGATAAGGATTGATTATAGTTGGAGTTATTTGGCAGCCATTCTGTTCTCTCCATTTCTAACTTTATTACTACTTGCTCTTTTCTATTGTTACTTTCCTTTTTACTTGCACTCTCCTTGGTCCTTCCTTCCTAATAAACAGGACTGTTTTCATTGCCATTACTACTATGAGTTTTTCAAAATATACTAGCACTGTATATGAACTTTTTCATTACCCACGTTAAGATTTAACATCAGTGAATCACGTTAGCATTTACTATCCATGTTTTAGGAGTTGATAATGTAGTTTGTCAGTTAGTCACAACCTTTTTCTCAATTGTACTTCTACTTAGTTCCCCTCCTCATTAGCTTTATAGTGAACAGGGACAGAAAATATGGATGAAATATTAGAAAATAAAAAGGGGTAACTGAAACAGATGTCCTTGAACTATTAATACTGTCACACAGAAACAAGGACACTCTTCTAGCTTAAGTAACAAGTAGTCTTCATGATAGTTATTTTGCTCTACATTTACAGTAACTTTTAAAAATGTTATGCTGTATAACTTCTACACTTTTAAAACAGAGTATATATATTTCAACATATGGAAATCAATTAATTTAATAACCCATACAAATAGACTAAAGAACCAAAAACCACATGATCATTTAAGCAGAGGCAAAAAAACAGTTGACACAATCTGACACCATTTCATGTTAAAAACACTCAATAAACTAGAAATGGAAGGGAACTTTCTCAATCTGATGAAGGGTGTTAATGAAAAATCCATAGCTAACAATGTACTTAATGGTAAAAGACTGAAAGCTTTTCCCCTAAGATCAGGAACAGGACAAGGATATCCACACTTGTCACATCTATTCAACATTGTACTGGACGTTTTAGGTAGGGCAGTTAGGCAAGAATAAGAAATAATATCAGCCAGATTGGAAAGAAAGATGCAAAACTATTTCTGTTTTTCTTTTTTTTTTTTTTCACACACACACACTGTATTTTATTTTTACAAGAGATAAATAGACTGACACCAAGCATTGTACATGGATGACCACAACAAAAGCAACAATGATTGCAATTACCAAACATGAAACACACTCATACTATGTCGTAATATTGACATTCAGTCCAGTAATCCTCCACTGTAACAGCTCCTTTACTTTGCAGTGAAAATTTATTTGTATATTCTTTGCCTCTGAGTCCTTGTTGGATTTTTTTGTTTTAATTCAGACAGAAAGTCACAAAAATTATACTCATCCTCATCAGTTCACTCAGTCCCATGTAATTAATTTTTTTTTTATCTTGATCTTTTGTTAGCACTTTTATGAGTTCATCAGTTTTTCATTAGAGTTCTGAAAATTCAGTTCTGCTTATTCATTCAGTTCAGCAGTACAGTCAGTTACCAGAAACCTGTACTTGTCAGAGTCTTTTCCATGAATTTCTTAAAGATGAAACCCTTTTATAGGAACATATTCGCAATAGCATCAGAGTACACACAGAACTGTCTGTAAATATTTCTGTTTTTCAATTGCAGTTACATATAGAAAATCCTAAGGCGTTCACCCCCACACACACACACGCACACGCACACACAAATTAGGGCTAATAAACAAGTTCAGCAAGGTTGCAGGACACAAGATCAATGTACAAAAATCAGTTGTATTTCTATACACTACCAATGAATAATCAAAAAATGAAATTAAGAAAACATTTCCATTTATAATAGAATCAAAAATAATAAAATATTTAAGAATAAATGTAACAAAAGAAGTTTAAGACTTGTGCAATGAAACTTAGAAACCATTGTTGAAAGAAATTAAAGAAGGCCTAAATAAGTGGGAAGCTATTCCATATTCATGGACTGGAAGACAGTATTCTTAAGATGGCAATACTCCCCAATCTACAGATTCACTATAATCTCTGTTAAAATTCCGTTTTGACATTTTTGCAGAAATTGACCAGTTTATTCTAAAATTGAGAGAGAATGCAAGAGACTCAGAATAGCCAGAACAATCTTGAAAAAGAACAGAATTGGAAGACTCACATATCCAAATTTCAAGGCTTACACAAAGCAACAGTAATCAAGACAGTGTGGTAATGCCTTAAGGATAGACTTATATAAATCAATGGAACAGAATTAAGAGTCCAGAAATAAAACCTAACTTTTAATAAAAAAGGTGCCAAAACAATTCAGTGGGGGAAAGAATAGTCTGTTCAACAAATGGTTCTGGGACAACTGAATATCCAACATGCAAAAGAATGCTTTTGCTTCTTATCTTATACTATGTTTAGAAATTAACTCAAAATGGATCAAAGTCCTAAATGTAAGAGCCAAAATGATAAAACCTTTAGAAGAAAACATAAGTATAAATCTTTGTGACCTTGGATTAGGTAATGGCTTCTTAGATATGACACCTAAAGCACAAGCAACAAAAGAAAAATGGTAGATTAGATTGATCAAAATTTAAAATGTCTGTGTTTCAAAGCATACCACTAAGAAAATGAAAAGACATCTGACAGAATGGGAGAAATTATTTGCAAATCATATATCTGAAAATTGTATATTTGACTGGTATCCAGGATATATAAAAAACTCTTACAAATCAATGATAAAAAGAACCCAATTTAAAAATGGACAATGAATTTGAATATATTTCTCCAAAAGAAAGATACACAGGTGGCCAGTAAGTACATGAAAAGATGCTTAACATCATTCATTATCAGGAAAACACAAATCAAAACCACAATGATATAACCATTTCATACCCAGTGGGATAGCTATAATTTAAAAGGTGGACCATTACAATTACTGGGGAGGATTTGGAGAACTGGTGAAAATGGAACTCTCGTACACTGCTGGTAAGGATGTAAATGGTACCGCCACTTTGGCAGTTTCTCAAAAGGTTAGCATAGAGTTACCATGTGACCCAGCAGATTCACTTCTTGGTATATACCCAAGAAAAGTGAAAACATGTTTACACAAAAACTTGTATGGGGCTTCCCTGGTGGCGCAGTGGTTGAGAATCTGCCTGCCAATGCAGGGGACACAGGTTCGAGCCCTGGTCTGGGAAGATCCCACATGCCGCAGAGCAACTGGGCCCGTGAGCCACAATTACTGAGCCTGCGCGTCTGGAGCCTGTGCTCGGCAGCAAGAGAGGCAGCGATAGTGAGAGGCCTGCACACTGCGATGAAGAGTGGCCCCCGCTTGCAGCAACTAGAGAAAGCCCTCGCACAGAAACGAAGACCCAACACAGCCATAAATAAATAAATAAATAAATAAAAATTAAAAAAAAAAAACAACACTTGTATGTGAGTGTTCATAGCACCATTATCCATAATAGCCAAAAAGTGGAAACAACCCAGTGTTCATCAAATGATGAGTAGATTTTTTTAATGTGGTATATCCATTCAATGGAATATTATTCAGCCATAAAAAGGAATGGCATACTGATACATGCTACAACATGGGTGAACCTTGAGAATGAAAGCCAAATGGAAGAAGCCAGACATAAAAGGCTGCATGTCACATGATCTCATGAATATGAAACATCCAGAATAGGCAAATCCCTAGAGACAGGAAGTAGATTAGTACTTGCCTAGTGAGGGAGAATAGGAAATTACTGTTAATGTGTATAGGGTTTCATTTTGGAGTCATGAAAATGTTCTGGAATTAGGTAGTGGTGATAGTTTCCTACTTTGTGAACATAGTAAAAACCACTGAATAGTACCTTTAAGATGGCGAATTTTATGGTATGTGAATTATATCTCAATAACAGGAAAATTAATTTTTAGAAATGTCTTAAAAGTTTATCATTTGGTCACCTTTGGAGGTTGCTATGATATGAACTCATTCTGCACACTGGTAAATTTATGGGAATAATTCTGTACTAACTGATAACAGAATGACCAAATAGCTCATGAAGGAAAGCTTTTTTTTTTAATGGTAGTTTTTCTGAAAATTGTAACTAATTAATGGTAGAATATCACTAATTTGCTATACCTACTGGAATAAGTAATGATAATCACTGGCTACTAATGAGGGAACTTGAATGGATCAGGCTGGTAATCTGTTTGATCCATCTTAACATTACTAAAAGACATTATGTGTCTCCTGCCTTCAGCCTATCAAATCAAACAAGGGAGTTTTCTTTCTTGGTTGGGGTGGGGGATGGGTGCCCATTCACTTTGTAAAACAGTCCTCTACAGTTTTGATAAGGTATGCCTCAGCAGGCATCGTCTTTCATCTCCAGACACTCCTCTGTTTTAAGTTTACTGCTTCTGGCAGTCTTTGTCAGAAAGTTTGGTTTAGGGCAAGATGGAGTTTGTGTTTTGATTTTTCTTTTCTTTTTATGTTTTTGTATGATTCTTGAGAGGCGATAGGGTCCTGGATGACGTTACCAAGTCATCTTGAACCTAAGGAGTCTTTGGGAACCAAGTCAATGGCCTAGGTGAGAGATAATCAAGACCTGAGCTAGGACAGAGGTGATGTTGATAGAGTAACAGGACAGAGTGATGTGTTTGGGGATATTAGGCAAGGCACACAGTAGGGACTTCATTAATGTTTGTTAACTGTTGAATGGACATAAGTGAGTTTGTCCAATTTTAGGGTTTTATTGCAATTATGGTATGAATTGTGCCAGTGTATCTGTGGTCCATTTCAAGAGTTACCACACATAAATTGAGTATCTGTGGTCCATTTCAAGAGTTACCACACATAAATTGAGTCAGTCATGTGCTTCTAGAGGAGAGGTTGCAAACTGGTGGCTGATAGGTCAAATCTGGCCCACAACTGTGTTTTATTTGGCTTCCACAATAGTTTTTTTTTTTTCCTTTAATTTGTTGCCAACTTTTCAAAATAGATTTCACATAAAAGTTGGGGTTTCTGGCTTCTCTTGAAAAAGCAGAAGATCTGGCAACACTGGGCTTACATTCCCATCAAGGCAGCAACTTCAGCTGAAGCTGAATAGTGACTGCATTAGACCCAATCCTCTGCTGCCTCTGTCACTCACTGCCCTTATGGGCGTTTGAGTTGTGATCCTTACTGCAGTAGTTTCAGGAAGCTATCTTCTAAATCCTACATTGTTACTTTTAACTACCTTTTTTCTTATATTGCTATTTAACACACCATATGACTCCTATCTAATTAGAATATAAGCTCTGTGTTAGCAGTAAGTGTGTGTGTTCTATTTCTGGACATTCTCCATGGGGTTGGTATAGGGCCTTCCACACTATAGGGAAGTCGGTATATATTTATACATCTCTACTCTGATTTGGCAAGGTAATTGAGGAAGCCCAATATCCCATGGCTTTCAAGACATTTTTATGATGTAGGAAAGCGTCTTGACACATTGGTTTGGAAATAGATCTGCTTTATTATTACCATTTGAAGAAATGATTCATGTTTATAGTTTTTTCTTCTTATTTCTGTGAACCAGTTGCCTCAGATAATCTTAGGGTTAAAATTACTTTGTTAGGTTACTGCAGTTGTGTGGTTAATAACATTTTGTATATGATATTAAATATTTTCTTGGCGATATTAATAATGTGGATCCTTTGAGTTAGGTCTGATAAGTATTTTCTCATAGGTAAATGATTACAGAAAATAAAAGGGAAGAGCTGAGCTCTTTCTTGGGATATTCATCATCAGAAATGATGTGGGAAAATGAATTTATTGTTTCTTTTTAAGTGTTATTTAATGATACAAGTACAAAGAGATAATGAAAACAGTTGCTGGTAATATTAGAAGTATAGGAAAAAGCTGTGTTGTGTGCATGTGGTTGGATTGTAGAGCTCAGTTTAAGAGGAAGTCATTGAGGTAATTACTATAAAGTTATTGAAAATTGTCTTCCTTTATGGACATAAACCACATCTTCTTTAGCCCCACACTAGGCAACCGGGTAATGATTTTGAATGTCTAGTTTGAACATTGTAAATGTTGGTTTCTTTTCACACCATGAATATTTCTTAACCTTTATTGTGTATCTATTTTTACATTAGGTGAGAAATTCATCCACACTTCTCTTCAGTACATTGATCACAAGAATATTTGGAGTTAAAAGGGGAAAGGATGAACTTTCCAAAAAAAATAGGTAAGCTTCATCTAATGCTAACTTTACTTTTTTACAAAATATTGTCCTGGCCAAAAATAATTTTTGGAATTTTGCTTACTTTTATAGATTCATCTAGAGCATAAAACTATAAAAATACTATGGTAAATTAACCTATGCTGCCAAATTCTAAGCCCTTGGGCAAAAATATCTACTGTTTAATAAGTGGACCTTTCAAAGCAGCAAAAATATATATATCAGAGTAGCAAGGGCTGAAATGTAGAGCTTGTTTCTCAGTGCAACAGCTAAAGTTCGTTTTTTTGTTTTGTTTTGTTTTTGATTTACATCTTCTTCACGTATTCCTGAAATGTCCTATATTGCTTTTTCTTGATGTGTCATCACTTACTAGCTTGTGCAATATCTTTGCTTTTATAGTAACTGGAAGTTTAAATGTTTATAGTACACTCATCGGGACATGTCCCAGATTACTTTTACATTAACCTCTAACCAAGGGGAGCAGTTACGGATGTTGGTCACACAGAATAAACAATGCTTTTTACTTTTAGGTCTTCGGTGTTATGTTTACTCTCTAAGACATTTTCCTCTTAAGGTTTTTTTTAACGTCTGGGAAAAAAACTTACTGAAATATTTTGATTATGAGTAATTTTTAGATACAATGCACAAGTTCTGTTTGTTTTTTCAAGAAGAGAAGCTTTGAATAGCTGTTTCTTTAGCACTTAGAAGGGTTTAATGTTAGTCTAGTGGCTTGCAGTTGTTAACACTAGATGTCACTGTCGCTGCATGCTTAATCATTTCTTAACTTCATTTACTATATCTGATTTGGCCCAGTGGTCTTTCTCTTGATGCTCTAGAGATAAATCAGGCCCTATTCCTCTCCTGCCTAAAAAAGTTGATGATCACACTTTTTTTTTTTAAAATAAATTTATTTATTTATTTATTTTTGGCTGTGTTGGGTCTTCGTTTCTGTGTGAGGGCTTTCTCCAGTTCCGGCCAGCGGGGGCCACTCTTCATCGCGGTGCGTGGGCCTCTCACTATAGCGGCCTCTCCCATTGCGGAGCACAGGCTCCAGACGCGCAGGCTCAGTAGTTGTGGCTCACGGGCCTAGCTGCTCTGTGGCATGTGGGATCTTCCCAGACCAGGGCTCGAACCCATGTCACCTGCATTGGCAGGCAGATTCTCAACCACTGCGCCACCAGGGAAGCCCCTGATGATCACACTTTTAAGTCAGGTTTTAAGCTCTCGTTTATTAAAATATATTTTCTTGTGATGGAACTAAGTCTTAGGAATGAGAAAATATCATGAAATAATTTTATGATGCACTGTTGGTAAATCTAATGAAATCTACTGGTAGTTCTGAATTGTTATTTAAATTGCTATTTATCACCCTATAAAATTCAATAAATATTTAAATGGAAAGCAGTTGGCTGTAAGTGTGAATTCCTTGAGTATACTAAGGAAATACTAGAGAGTTTTTTTTTTAGCTGAGTTGTATTTCTAATAATGGTAACATTATTCCTTTGAAAGGCTGATTGTAAGTTTTACTATTTAGCTGGTTCCTAAATAAATTCTTCCTGTCACTAGTTTGAAATCACTAATATTTGTTTCTTTTTAGCTTTGCTTATTTTGTTAATAATTCAATAAAGTGCTGAGGTTTAAAACAGTTTGGTCATATTATAAGGCCATGATAAATAGTGTATAAATAAAATATGGGGTTATCAAACAAGTGAAATTAATGTTTAAAACTGAACTCGAAAATGAAGAAATGCTTTTTTTCCCTTTTACTTTTTATGAAGTGAGTGATTCTTGGATGTGTATACAAATTTTACTTTATACAGGAGAAAATGATCAGATTCATTTTATGTAGGTTGCATCTGAAGGAGGGTGGAGGAATGGCACAATGAAACCACACTGTTGTAATCTCTTTGCCACAGCTTGCTGATGTGAACCTCCATTATAAATTCATTCCTCTTAAATAGGAAAGGTTACAAAATATATAACTTTCCTAGAAAGAGGGAAATAGAATATTCATATAATTGTCTTGAATAAAGCTGAAAAGTGAAATGAAGGTATTAAAAAGTTAATTATTTTTAATGTGATAAGCATTTTTGGTAAGAGTTTTTATTTCAATAACCTGAAGGTTAGTATATATCATTATATATACAAGGCTTCTGTTCTTTGTTTAACCCTTAAAGAGTATATTTCTCGGCAGCACCCACTAGATTTGCTCTGCAAAACCTTTAGTGTCTTAAACTTGCCATTATTTGTAATGATTCTTCTAGCTGTAGTTTGTTTAATGATGTCACTTTTGGGTGAAATGTTTATATACCTGTCCGCCACAATATTAACTCCCCGTGGGCAGAGCCTTTTGCTTCTCTTCTGTGTATGTATCATGGGCACTGTAAGAATGCTAGTAATAATGATGTCTTATTGGTTGGTTACTCAACCATTGAATAACTAAACTCAGCCAATGAGACCTCATAGGCCAGTGAAGTCTACTTTCACAGCCACAGATTGCTCTGTGCACAGTCTTGCAAATGTGCGCTCTTGATCAGAAGGGAACTGGACAGAAAAAGAACATCTGCCTTTCCCATCTAGTGGAAAAATAGTCTATCCTGGAGTAAACAGACTTGGTTTCTAAGCATTTTGCTACCACTGGAGATGACCTTAATAGACTCCCTTACCCGCTTTGCACTTCAATTTCTCCATCTATAGACCAGGAATAATAAGATCTGTGTTCTGTACACATAGGGCTATAGGGAGAATAAAACAAACTAGTAACAGTTCATTTTCTTTTAAAATATTGGAAGTCCTATGCAATTAGAGATGTAGTTTGCTTTTCCTCTGTTACCACTTCTATTATTGTACTCATCTCATTGTCTTACAGTTCCCCTGTGCTTTTGGAGTACAGGGTCAGTATCTTATCCTTATTTTTGTATGCCTGGTGCCTAGCATAGTGTCTGGCATGTAATGGCCAGAAATACTTGCATACTGAATAAGCAAATTTTGTTACTAGATGAGAGATGAGAAATCTGGTTTCTACTCCTGGCTTTGTTGCCATAGACCCTCCATAACCAACTGAAACAAGTTAGTTAACCTCTCTGGGCCTTGGTTTTCTCCTCTAAGATAAGAGATTTGGACTATCCTTGAAGTCTCTTTATTTCTATCAAATACTAAGCTGGGCTTTATGTAATTGTTACTAGAATTATGAGTTTGGTAAACTGCTATGTTCCCAGTGCCTAGAACAGTACCTGCTTGGTAGTAGGGACAAGAAGTTCCCGTTTCATGTATAAAGAAAGGAGCAGAGGTTCTGCCTTCTCCCCATTTATAAGTATATAGAGTATGCTTGAAATGATTGGACTCTAGAGCTCACTAGCCTTGTTCTAGATGTGTCTTTTGGATTATGAAGAATGAGAAAACATGTTTCACTTGTTTGTTTTAAATAATGGTATTACATTTAAATTTTCTAAAGCTCCTTTCCTTTCTATTTATTACCCCCGGACTGGCTTGGCCCGACAGAATGAGTAATTGATCCTTTGTATTGATAGAATCAGAAGCTACTCAGCTCTGTGATGTGGGGAGTGTGCTGGGCATTCCAAAATAGCCTCCATCTGCACTGTGAGTGGGCTCACCTTGGTAGTTCCTCATTCCTTACAGGGTAGGAGCTAAACCAGTGTGATCTTTAACTCTAGGTCTTTCTCTTTAGCCCCTTTTTGTATTAACCTTCAACTGTTCTATTCCCAGGTAAAGAACAAATATCAATATACACGTAGTAGTCTGAAAAGCTTTATTTTAGACTTTGCCAAAGCTTCATACAGGTGCTCAGTGTACAGAGTGTTCTATAGCTCTTGTTCTCTCTTCATTTTAAATCAGTCAGCCAATAAGAATTCGTAAGCATTTGTCATGAACTCAATATTGACACGGTGGAGGAGTCCATGAGCAATATAAAAGGTGGACCTTGTTCAAGGAGCTTACGTTTCAGCTAGGGAAACGAGAACTGTCATCTGTTGTGAAGCAGATACAAATAGAAGACAACATACAGTAATCAGCTGCACAATGTGGTCTGAATAATGGCTGCGTTAGAAATTCACTAGTGGGAGAGTTGAGTGGAGCACTTGGGGGGACTGTGTTTCTTATAAAGCTTTGGGGATGAGTAGATTTGGGGTACATGGAAACAGGTAGGTTGAAAAAGAGGAACAAAAGAATAATAATCTTGTTTTCAGTGTTAAGTACAATCTCAATTCTGTCTTGTTAGAGAGAGCTCATATTCAAATTAATAGCTTAGGATGATTTAATACAGTTTAAGAGGAAAATGTTTGTAAAAGGATCACCAGGTCCAAGTAAAATTATTTCTAATGACTATGTTAGGAGATGTTAAATTGTATTTGTTTTATTTTCCAGGGTACAAATAACAGAGAATTGCTTTAGTTATTTCCCTTAACGTCTTAGTGGTGTGAGTCTGGAAGGATCCTCTGAGGGACATCTAGTCTAGTCTAGCCCCTGCTTAGAGACAG
This sequence comes from Balaenoptera acutorostrata, assembly GCF_949987535.1. Taxonomy (NCBI): domain Eukaryota; kingdom Metazoa; phylum Chordata; class Mammalia; order Artiodactyla; family Balaenopteridae; genus Balaenoptera; species Balaenoptera acutorostrata. The sequence continues at coordinate 58,289,939 of NC_080075.1, forward strand.
ATTTTGAAGCAGTTTCCAGACAAATTGGCTTCTCTCCTGTTCTTCATGTTTTCTAGGAAAAGAGATTCCACAAGTTTTTGTGGTTACCCACTCCATTGTTTAGGAAAGAATTGGATTCTCAAAACTAAAATTGGGAGCTGTAGGACAACTAGGTTTTTAAATTTTAGAGAATGTAATTATTAGAATTCAGAATAGCTTATTTGCTTTGAACTACATAGTAGTTTGTAGCAAGTGCCTATTTGGCCAAACTGAAGATCAGAATTTTCTTTTGACTGTGGCCAGGATAACCTTAACATCCTCAGACCCAATGGGTTCTCGTCTTCTCCATTTAACAAGCATTTATATTGCATTTTCACTCTGGGCCCTCTGCTGGGCACTGGGATCCAAAGATGAATCAGACATACTCTTGGCCCTAGGGAAACGGACAGTCTAATGAAGAATATGGCAGTTACCTGCGGCACTACAGTCTCTGTTCCACTCGTGTAAAAGGAATGGAGAAGTTGTGAAGGGAGATGGCATATCCTTAGCGCCTATTTGCGTGCTTGGCATGTGCCAAATTCTTTATAAGTGTCTATTTTAGCCTTCATCACAGCCCTGCAGAGTGGATAGAGTCATTCTAATTTCACACAGGAATAAACTAGGGTTGGTGAGATTGAGTTATTTGCCCGAGGTCATACAGCTAGAAAGTGGTAGAACTAGAACCCAAATCCAGCTACATCTGCAGAGCACATGCGGATTTACCCACCAGCACACACAGCCCCTTATGAGCAGTGAGTCACTTTTGAGAGTGTGGCTTTAGATTTTACATCCTGAGACTGTGGGAAATGAGGCACTTCACCAAAGTCTCAGTGTGGAGCCAGGACTCTCACATGTTCCATGTGGCAAGTTGATTTTAAGACCTTTTTATTACCCCCAATAGGATATCAGTGTGGCCTGTAAGCCATTTATTTACCTCTATAAAACTCTGGTATTTGATGATAGTTTGGTGCTATGGGGAGAGGATTTGGGGGTTTTGTGATAATCTTTGTCTATTGTATGATGTCTTCTAGGCTTAACCTAATGTTTTTCCAAATCTCTGCTTATAATTTTCATTCATATATTTAATAATGATTATAATAATAACCATTATTATATTAGTTTTTATATTTGAGAGGACATAAGTAGCCATCCAGTCCCATTCTCATTTTGCAGATGTGAAAATTGAGGTGCTCAAGGTCACACAGCTAGTGCTGGAAATAAAGTTAATGGTTACTTTTAGCTTACAGTAAGCTCAACTAGAACATTTAAAAATTTTAGCTGATTATTTATAAATGGAGTTTCTATTAGCAACAATAATACTAGTTTGGATTCAAATAATTTGAAATTAAGCTAAGAGCCCCAGTGTTTTGATACGGTCTGGAGGTATCATTCAAGCGTCTTCCACAGTTGTTTACAGAACATTCAATCTGGTTCTTTAGGCAGAGTAGGTAAATGTGTATTCTTGGAGACTGAGAAGTTAAGTACAAGTCTTGTGTAACCCTTGTTGAGAAGTTCTTAAAATCAGAATTAAGTCTATTCTGACACTTTGGCCTACTGGAGAGTTTCATGTTTCAAGTTTTTGTTCATTCTTAGGTTCATGGATCACAGGTAGGAAAACCACAAATAAAAATTTTAACCAAAAAGAAGCTCTTAAAAAGAAATATGTTCATGAACTTGAAGTGGGAATTAGTCATTGTGTTCTTAAATATTGACTCTTGCGGGGACGAAGTAATCTTTGTTCCTAAGTACTGCTTCAGGCCATTGCCTTCTTTAATAACTAAGGCATTGTTGCTTTAGTTTGAGCATGTTCTATGGAATTTTGGCAATGCATGCATCCTCTTTCTGCATCTCAGTAAAAGCATGAGTAAATATTTTTTCTTAGCTTTGGTATTTTTGTAGCTTACATTTTATATGAACCAGACTAATATAATGTAATACCAGGATTACATAATTTAGGACGTCAGGATTTCTTCCAGGACTCTGAGATAAAGTCTTCATTTATCAGGGGTTTTACAAGCAGTATTTGTTGCTCATTCAATACCTGTAGAGAAATACCACAAAGCTCTTTTCCAAATGAGAAAATGGAGTCAAAGAGGTTAAAACCAGAGGGAACAGTTTCTTTAGAACTTGGATAATATTTCTTCTTTATTCAGAACTTTGTCCTTATAACTATTGATTTTAGTAATGGATAGTTTAGAAATTCCAGGAATTTTGAACTATTCTTGTTACACACCAAACTTTTAATAAAATACAATCAATAAAATTTTTTCATTGAATATTTACTATGTGCCTTGCCACTCTAATATGTACAAAAGTAGTTTATGACATGGTCTTGGATTTCAAGGATTTTATCATTTAATGAGAGAGAAGACCAACATGTGAGCTAGCTTAGGAAAAATGAGTATCAAACTCTGATATTGTCAGGGGATGAGGGGGTCAGAGGAGGATGAGGTCGGGCTTCGTGCAGGAGTCAGGCTTAATCTGGATTTGAAAAAATGGGTAGGATTTGAATGGGTAAAGACGAGGATGTTGCATATAAGGTTATATAGGCATGAACAAAGATATCGAGGTTGGAACACATGTTGTATATGTCTGAGAAAGTTAGAAGATAAACCAGACCAGGACTGAAAGCACATGATGGAAATATTCATCCGTTCATCCATTTAGTCATTTATTCCTAGAGCCAAGGATTCACTGACCATCTATTCTGTGTAAGCACTGAACCATGTTCTGGGGCTATATCAATGAGTAAAACAAATAAGCCAAGGAGACTGGTTTGAATTTTACACAACATTATGAATCATTTATAAGTTTTAGTATTGGAGTATTCCACGATAAAAGCATTGTTTTAGGAATCAGTTGAGAAGTGATTGCATTCTGTGTCCCCCGCTGGTAGTAGTGGAGAATATGATGCAAGACCCTGGAAGAAAGTTACTTAGGAATAGCTGATACTCTCTGTAGATTATTAAAGCTCGGTTCCAGCTTGGTATGGTTTTTTTTCAGCATTTATTCTTTTTGTTACTTCTAAATTGAGTAGTGGCTATATTAGAGGGGAATATGCCTTATGTTTTAAGGATTACTAGCTTCCTTAAGATATTAAAAAGATATTTAGTGAAAAGTAAATTATAAAGTCAAGTAAGTTTTGGAAATGCTGGATTAAATAAAAATTTCTTTATGACAGGACTTATCAGAACATTTAATATGCTACAGTGGTTTTTGTGTCTCTTCAAGAGTGGGATATAACATGCAGTATTTCCCCAAGTTAAAGAACTTATATCTGGGGAATTTATATCTGGGGAAGTCCACCAGATATAAATTTAAAATGGTATCCTGGCATATAGTAGGTGGTAAATAAATATGAATCAATGAAAATTTCATAATTTTAGACCTTTTAAAATCTTATATTTAAAGTGCCTCTTTGGGGACTTCCCTGGTGGCACAGTGGTTGAGAATCTGCCTGCCAGTGCAGGGGGACACACATTCAAGCCCTGGTCCAGGAAGATCCCACATGCCTTAGAGCAACTAAGCCTGTGCACCACAACTACTGAGCCTGCGCTCTAGAGCCCGTGAGCCACAACTACTGAGCCCGCGCATCACAACTACTGAAGCCCACATGCCTAGAGCCCATGCTCCACAACAAGAGAAGCTACCTCAATGAAAAGCCTGCGCACCACAACAAAGAGTAGCCCCCGCTCGCCACAACTAGAGAAAGCCCATGTGCAGCAACGAAGACCCAACGCGGACAAAGATAAATAAATAAATTTATTAAAAAAATTTAAAATACATAAATAAAGTGCCTCTTTGGGAGAATGAACTTTATATCCTAAATCAGTTTCTTCTACCATTTTGTCAGAAGAAGATAACGTCCATTTTCCCAAAGCCTTGATCATTGATAATGGGGGAAATAGGGCCTACACCCTGGTTGATGAACTGATCAGCAAGGTCAGTACCAAGCCCATCAGGGTGTGATGTATATGTGTGTGTGTGTGTGTGTGTGTGTGTGTGTGTGTGTGTGTGTGTGTGTGTGTGTGTGTTGGAAAGGCAGGTAGGGAGAGGGGAACAGAACAGTAACCAGCTTTGAGATATAATAGGTAAGGCCTTAGGATCTACTAGGATGGCTGAGTTCTGTACCTTTGGTCTGTATGTCTTGCTAGCAGCATACCCTGTTGTTGTCCTTCATCTCCCAAATAACAGCTTCATTTGTTAATATTTAAACAGAGGCTTGAAATAATTCAGACTTGAAGCAGTTAGAATGCTTTTGGCTGCAAGTAGCAGAAAACCCAAATCAAAATTTAAACAATAAGGAAAAGTTATTATCTCACATATAACCAAGAAGTTTTAAGGGGGATTGATTCGTTCCTGGTTGATAACGTCATCAGAGACCCAGGTTCTTTCAGTTTTTTGCTGTGCCATCCTGGATGTGAAGGCATTGGCCTCAGGCAAGCGTCCTTCATGGTTTCAAGATGGCCACAGTTCCAGCCATCACATCTAGATGCAGTAGATGCAATATTCAGTGGCCTTGTGGCATCCCTATTTCTTTTTAAGAATGACAGCACCACCTCTTGTCTGTGCTCCCATGCTGTCAACTCCACACTCTACAGACTTTCCTTAACATCTTTTTGGCAGAGTTAACATCTTAGTATGCCCCAACTTATCCCTGACGAGGGAAATGGATCCACCATAATTAGCTTAGACTAATTAGGATTCTCCAGTTGGATCTGGGGTTGGTGTCAGCCCTCCCTGAAGCATATGACTACTCAGAGAAGGGTGAATACCCAACCAAAGTCAAATACTGTTAAAGGAAGGATGGGATGAGGGAATGGATTTTTGTTAGGTGACTAATGATGTCTGCTGCTACATTCTTCTAGGCTATCTCAAAAGCTGTGAAAATGTTAGGAAGATAAATAATAATATATGTAGTATTCTAGCCTAATAGGAAAGTGTATTTTTTTCCTTTATTTGTGCAATTCCTCCATATAATTTTTAAAAGATATGACGTAGTAAAAGTGTCTGGATATGTGGTTCTGTATAATTCGTTTCTGAAGGCAAGCCTTCATTATAAAATTCTCGCTCAGGAACAAAGTTTTGTCTTCACACATGAAAAAAGTTTTGTAGAGCTTTAAAATAGAGATGCTGAATAAAATACAATGACTTTCTAAGTCAGAAAATGCTGCTCTGCAATATGAAATATCTCCCTGATTCATAGCTAATCTCTAACAAGCTAACAGAATGTTAACATTGTTTTTTATTATAAACTCTAATTCACTTTGGAATTTGACCAATGTATATTACAACATTGATTTTGTTATTGTAGGGCCAAATGGTGTGAAGTCAAATGATCTTTCTAAGTTTATTGGAATTGGTACTTAATTATTTTAATTTATTAACCCAAAATCCCTATTCTATTTAAATTGAGCATAGTATTTTAATGTCGGGGCCTCTGAATTCAAATTAGGCCAACTGTCTTGAACAATCTCTCTTTCTCTATCTGCCAGGTTTTTTTCTTTTCTGTCTTTCCAAACTGTTAGCGTTTTATTCTGTACAAACTGCCTTTATAGAAGTGGAACAAGAGTCTGTCTAGGTCAGGGCAGACCAGCCCGGCTCAGCAGAAGATGGGGTCAGACTGGCTACATTTGACAAGGATCAATAAGTCTGATCCAGGTGCTAAATCTTGGAGGTCTAGAATTTTCTACTCTATAAACACATTCCTAGAGCCATCCATTGCTCCTAATACATCTTTGTCTTTCTTCTGTTTATCTCTGTGGTGACTCTTGTGAACAACTGATTTAGATACATATAAATGGTCAGTTACACACTTCCTCCCTTTAATTCACTTGATCCCCATTTTCACCCCCTACAATCCAAGCCCTCCTTCTAGGCCACTGGTTTCATTTTTATAGTTGGTGGTCTGTTTAGATGGTCCAACATTTTTTTTTCTTCATCATTTATTCAACAAACATGCTTACTACGTTCAAGACTGAGCACTGAGAGGAGTATAGACATTTATAAAATATGGTCTATGTATTTGAAGAATAGTGGAAGAAGTGAGCTAAGACTTCAACTCAACTGTAATGCAAGGTGGAAAGCCATGAGTACTCTGTTAGCTCCTTTCCTCTCTCTTGGGGGGAGAGCCTGCATGTGCCACTCCTCCCATTTCCTCTCTTCCCTGCCACTGCGTAATTGCGCCTCTGCAGAGCTCACACTTTTCACACACTCATCCTTTCTAGACCCTTCCTCCTTCCCATCCCAGTTCTTCTACCATTTAGGCGGGAAAGACTCATGCGACCATTTCTTTATCTTGCCTTTGTTCTATCTGTGGGACAAGCAATGATTCAGATCATGACGAGTAAACAAGAGGGCAGTATTAGTGATATGCCTCCCCTATCTGTATTTGGAAATGAAATTCTCTGTACTAATAGAACAGTGTCACTGGCCTCTGACGGTGGTGAACGCCCCCTTCTTCCCAGAAACACACCACAAGTCATCATCTCTGTCTCCTTTCTGCATTTAATTAAGCCAACTTAATTTTCCTTAAGCGTCAACATTTTAGGGAAGTGAAAGAGAACTTCTCTTTCAATGGTGTTCTCTTGCTTCGATTAGTTACTAATACTGCAATAACATAGGCTTCAACATTTTATCATTGTAAAAGTATAGTGTTTCAAAGGGGAAGTAAATATATTTTCTGTGGGTTATCTGCAGTGCCACCATTTATAATATTTATGTCTTTGGAAAACGTATTTCAATTGCCAGATGATCATTTATAAGTTGTAGCCCTTTCTTCAGATGGACATATCATTCTCAAATACTTGCTTGTTCTTTTTCTTCATGTTTTCAGCCCTGACTGCCTTCAACATTGTGCTACCATGCACTGCCAAACTGGTTGGTTCACCCATGAAAATTGAATTCCAGGGGATTCATGGCATTTTCTATGGAGGTTTCTTTCTCTGGAAATCTCTTCTTGCCCCCACCCCTAATTAAATTGAAATGTAATGATTTTTCTTGGTTTTGTGTATCACTCTTTCTAGCATTTTTTTAAATTAATTTATTTTTATTTATTTATTTTTTGGCTGTGTTGGGTCTTCCTTGCTGTGCGTGGGCTTTCTCTAGTTGCAGCGAGCGGGGGCTTCTCTTCATTGTGGTGGGCTTCTCATTGCAGTGGCTTCTCTTATTGCATAGCACAGGCTCTAGGTGCACGGGCTTCAGTAGTTGTGGCACGCGGGCTCAGTAGCTGTGGCGCACGGGCTTAGTTGCTCTGCGGCATGTGAGATCTTCCCAGACCAGGGCTCGAACCCGTGTCTCCTGCATTGGCAGGCGGATTCTTAACCACTGCGCCACCGGGGAAGTCCTTCTAGCATTTTTAAGTAACATTCCTTATGATGGACAAATCATGGTTAACTTAATAATTCTCTTACTATTAAATATTTAGTTTTCCCCTAGTTTTTAAAATATTTTTAATAATGGTGTGGTGAGTATCTTTATTTTAGGAAGTGTTTTAACATGTAGGGTTATTTCTTATGGATAGATTCTCCTTGGTGTGATTTCTTGGCAACAAAGTAATATAACTAGTCTTCAGATTCTTTTTATATATTGTCAGATTTCTTGATAAATTAATCTTGAAAAAGTTTCCCCTTGTCACCTTCTTACTCAGGAATTTTCATTAGTTCTCTGTTGCCCATGGTCTAAGGTCTCTGCCCCTTTGATTAGCCTTTGTGCTTTTTGTTAAACCTTTTTTTGTTTTGTTTTAACCAACTCTCTACCATTGAGCATTTACAGTCCATCTTATTTTTCCACACTATGCAAAGTGGTACAGGGAATAACCTCATACATTTTAGCTTCGCCCATGTTTTTTGGATTATTTCTTTGGGATAAATGATCAGAAATGGAAGTAGAGTTAAGGAATATAAACATTCCATGAAACTGATAGCCAGACTTCTTTTAAATAAGATATCAATTTACAAATTTGCCAGCACATATAATCTTTCTAGTAGTGGGTATTATTCTTTTTTTAATGCAAATTTAAAAGAATGTGTGTGGGGGGGAATTACCATGTCGTTTCAATTTATATTGCTTTTCTTACTAATAAGGTTGAACATTTGCCCACATTATTTGTTGGTTAATTGTATTTTCTTCAGCTTAGCTTTCAGGGCCCTATATAATTTGAACCTGCCCTTTTCACCTTATCTCCTGTTAGTCGAACCCACAAATATTTATTAAACTTCTACCAACAAATACATATACTCTAATCAAGCTAATCTGCCTACCATTCCTTTGAGATTTTCCTTTTTGTTGCTTTTATTCATGCTTTTTCTGCTCCTAAAATGCTTGTCCCTTCTCATCTACTTATCGTATGCTGATTTTTCCCATCCTTTGAGATTCAACCTGTATCTTTTTTCCTCTAGGAAGTTTTCCCTGACCTGACGATGGCTTCCTTGAGAGCAGGGCCTGTGTCTGGTGCCCATTTTGGCCCCAGTACCTTGTAAAGGGTCTGCCTTACATAGGAGGCAAAGAAATGATCTATTGATGTTGCTAAGAAAATGCATGTTGAGCTAGGCAGCTCTAGATTTAACTTCTGGCTCTGACTTTGGGCACGTTTAGTCCCTTGAGCCTCACTTTCTTTATCTCAGCATCATCGTATACTGGGGATGATACTAGGATCTGCCTCCCAAGTTGCTGTGAGGAGTAAGCATGGTAATGCTCATAAAGGGCCTGGTGTGGTGATGCTTGGTGTATAGGAGGCTCTCTTTCAGTGAGAATTGTTTTTAAATTAACTGAACGAATAAACTGGTCATCCCAGCACTCACTGGTCTCCATTTCCTTAGGCCTCTTCCTGGTGTACCCCAAATGATGTGTGCCGTCTCTTTCTTGTGGTGGTACTGCTTCTTATGAATTAGTTAGGTACTCTCAAATCAATTCCAAGTTCTTAAGGGGAGGGATTGTGTTTTAAGTTTGATGTATATCCTAAAGCACTGTGTAAATACAGATTGGTTAGGTATAGCTGAGTAGCTTTGGTAGCAGTGAAAACGAGGGCAAGGCAGTGATGAAGACCTCATTTTCTGTTTTTTTACTGAAACCTTTACTGGACCTTTGCTAGAAGAAATTATTTCTCCTAGGGCCTTTAAGAAATGTTTACTTTTGTTGCTTGTTCAGCCAAATGGAGTTAGTTATTCAGTAGAAAATGGTAAAAATATCCAAATAACACCACTGGATTTCACTTTTCCATATAGTGTTTCAAAGTGTTGTATTCATTAATATTTGTGAGAAACCTATGGTTAATACCACAAGAAGTCATAAACTAAACCAGATTTCCCCCCTTTTTAACTTTCACATGGCTTGGATTAACAACAGTGTTACTCCCTAATTTACACCTGGGATTTAAAAACCCTTCTCAAAATGCTGAAACAATGACTCATATTTAGTCACCATGTGACTGGGTTATTTTCATTTATTGAAAATATAAACAACAAAAAACATCCTGGATAAAGAGCTCCATGTATTTTAACTAGTGACAGATGCTATGATCAGAATTTTCTACTTAAGTCAGGCATTTTTGACATACACCTCAAGCCTCGCAATTAAGCTTTATGCCTTTCCAAACATAACAGTTAACCAATAAACCAAAATATCAGCCTGGTCTGGCTTAGCTCAGCGGTCTTTTGATTTCTTCCAGTCTGTTTGATGTGGAGGCTTATTGAGATTTATCTATTGAGCTGTTCATAGTTTGTAGGGCTGAGAGCACTGGTTATATTATATAAGATTCCATTAGTGACAGTAGAGTGTAGACAGTCTCTACAGTGTAGATAATTTAGTCAGTTGTGCTGGTCATGGTTTTGTTGAAATTTTTAAGACTTTTGTCAAGATTTTTTTTTATTAATTCTCAGTGATTTTCGTTATTTCCCAGTTTATACTGTGAGCCTCAAAACAGATGTAGTTTGATTGGTTCAATTTAGTAGAAAGTTTTTAAACTTTCAGTAGAAATCTCTATGTAGATTGAAAACTTTTCCACTTATTTGGACCAGTTTATCCACAAGGGAAATAAAAATTAAAAATATACAGTAATCAATTATAAATACTTGGTATATGGGGAGTCAGATATCATTCCATTGTATTGTTTGTGAAGGTAATAGCATCAGTATACCCAACTTTATAACATAAAAGCTGCAAAGGACTTTCATATACTTATGTCATGTAATCCTTGTTTGGAATACTCAATAAGTATTATTGTCCTCATTCTAAATAACACACTTGGAATTTATATTATTAATTTGCTACATGTCTCATATCTAGTATGAAGCAGAGCTGGTGGTCAAATTCAGATATGACTCCTAATCCAGTTATTTTTCCATTACATTAAAGCTTTTTGTTCTGTAATATACAATATTTCTAAAAGTAACAATGTCCTGCCAAACAGCTTTCCACTGGTTTTATCACATCCTCTTTCCTAAGAAGTAGATTAAAATTACTCGTATTTACCCTGCTGGAGATAAGAAAGTAAGATTATATTGGAGAAATAATAAAACTTATTCATTCTTTCTGCCTCAGTTACCACATGTATCGAATGGGGGAAACAACTAGCACTCACCTCACAGGGCTTTGGGGTGGAGTAAGTGAATTAATACATGCAAGGGGATTGAGTGCCTGGCATAGAGTAAATGATAATACATTTTGCTATTATTGCCATTCATTTACTCAGCAGTGTTTATTCACCCGTTGCTACACGCCAGGTAATGTACTAGGTGTTGAAAGATAAATGAGTCAAAGTCTTTTCCTTTAAGGGTCTCACAGTCAAGGGAAGGAGACATACAGGAAAGTACACACCGTTGGCATGAATGTTCTGTAGAGGCATGCAAGGAGAGATTTGGAAGCGCAGAGTAGGGATGAGTACCTGCTGTCAGAGGAGGCTTCCTATAAGAATCAGGGCCTGAGCTTGAAGGATAAGTAGAAGTTAGCCAAGAAAACAGTAGAGGAAGAAAAGGGAGCCAGGAGGACAGATGACAGTGGTAAAAGGTTGGTGTGAACACGTTTGTTCAATCCAGGATTTCTTGAAGACTCTAATATGCTGATAGGTATTGTGACTTTCCAGTCACAGTATAGTTACTCGCTTAAAATGTTGAATTATGGAATCCTTTTTATGGAGTAGTTTATGAAGAACTATGTTTTAAGGAACACACTTTGGGAAACTCTGGATAAACTGGGTGGTGAGAGGTGAGTGCAGGTCAGAAAGAGGGTAGGCAAGGACAGTGGAGAAGGGCATGTTGATTAGAGATATTAAGACAGTCGGTGTAACAGTATTTAATGAAAAATGAGGAGACCACAGAAGAGGAAAGATAATGAGATGATGGCAGATTTGGGGCTTGGGACAGTGTCTGGGGCTGATGGTGCCATTTACAGAGGTGAAGATTTAGGAGGAAAAACAGATTGGTGATGGATGGGGGAGATACTGAGTTCAGTTACTGTATCTGTTCTGAGATGCCTGAGGGACATCCAATGGAACATACTCATCAAGCAGTTCAGTATCCTAGGTCTGGAGCATATGAATGAGCTCTGGGCTGGACAAAGGAGTTGTCCGTGAGAGATGGTATTTTATGCCAGAAAGTGAATGAGAGAACCCAGACGGGTGAGGATAGGCTCCTGGGGGCATCACTGTTTAAATGATGTGTGGAGAAAGAGGATCTCTCAGCAGAGATTATTTCGACAGTCTGATATTCTTTGGGACATGTTTGTCAGTTCCCCTGTGCCCCCCTTTCAAGGTCCATGAGTATTTTGTTTTGTTTTGTTTTTTTGGAAAGTGTCTGACTCCACCCATGCAGGAAATCTACTCTGTGGGCCACTCCTCCCAAGACTCTGGGTAGTTGTAGAAAGAGGCACTTCACCCACACCCTAAGCTCTCTGCCGTGAGTGTGAGATATCCCGCCCAACCCTTCTGAGCCCAGAGGGGGAAGGTGGAGCCATGTTGCACTGTTAAGTTTTTGAGTGTGAGGTCCTTCAGCGTAACTGGAAAAATCATGAAAGAGAAGTATTCCACTGGATTAAACAAGTTCAATGGATTTTAATTTTCCTGATAAACTATTATTAAGAAATTGTTTTGGAGATTTACTCTCTGAGTAGGATTAGCTAACCTACATTTTTCATTTGGATAAGTGATTCTTTAATTAGAAACCAAGATTTAGGGAATAGTTTCTCATTGCTTTATATAGTGTAGAGAAGGTATGTGAAAACGCCAAATGAAGGTTTTCCTCCTGATAGCGAGAAGCAGGGGAAACAAGAGGAAATTATGATATGTTAAGGGAAAGGATTCTGTTCATCCAGCGTGCCTGCTTTTATCTTCAATTCTGGAAGTCTCTGCCGGCAGTTTTTGTTTTGTTTTGTTTTGTTTTGTTTTAATTCCCTCTTCTTGTTGTGCGAAACGTTGCATATTTCTGGCAAAATGTTCATTACTGGCTAGGGGCGCAACAAGCAATCCTTTGCCAGAGAATTAAGCAAGCAGAAGTCTGTCAAAACAAATATTCTAGTTTGAAAATATAGTCCTGCGGGGGGGAAAGGGGGAGGGGTGGATAGTGGAGGAGGCCAGGGCATGTTCTAAGGCTGAGTATTTATTTCGTAAGAATTCTGTGTTCTGAAAGATTGTTGCTGGTAGGAGTGCTGAAGAAAACAGGATTGTGGTGCATTAAACTTACTGATGAGCAAGGATGGACTTTCTGGGGATTTTTGGTTTGCTCTTGTGTTTGGTATGTAGCTCTCATAATGACAGCTTTTGCTAAGAGTGAAACATTTTGGTAACAAATAGCCTTTAAATTTAATTGAAGAGGCATTTAACAAAAATGTATGTTTACATGGAAGATCTCTCAGTCCTGAGGATATTAAACATGTATAAACAAACATGCACATAAACACACAGTCCACTTCATAAGCATTTATTTGGCTGGGAAATGCCAACTTTATATAATTTCAGTCTTAAAAGTACTGGCCGACTGATTCAAAAAAGCAAAATTTGGGTTTTTTTTTTTCTTCCCAACTTTTCCTTGTATTTCTTCCTTGTTACTTTAAAAGAAAATCATTTCATAGAAGAATGATTATATAGATTGGATAGATGCAAGGTTTTGAATTTCTTTGCCATAGAGTTGCTTAAATCTATTATAAAGTTGCTCTTCAAGTTGGAGAAACATAGGCTGGCATTTGTGTTACTTTCCACTGGGATAGGGGTGGGATTAACTTTATTAAGCCTCAAGGATGAAAGTCCTTGCACACAGAAGTGGATTTTGAAGATTTCCTGACCATATATCTGCATATAACTGATGTTATTTTTTGAAAGAATTAAAAAAATAAAAGGTACTGCATTGTAATGTTGAAGTGAATGATCGAACAGAATGTATTCATAATAAAGAGAAGCCCTCAAAATATTATTAATGAAATACAGACCAGTTTATTCTGATCTCCTTTTGGCAAATTTTAGACTTGCTACCATAGGCAATTCAGGAAACACATACATGCCTTCTTCTAGAGCAGTGGGAGGAAACCCTGCTCTTTGATTCTGTGATTTGATATACTTTAGTTACTGGAAGAAACATTAATTAATGTACTTTAAAAAATTTTTTAGTAATTCAAAAGAATAATTTTTTTTTCTTGAAAAAAGGGGTTGAAAAGATCATGGTGCACCATTGGAATTTGCCTTCAGTAAATGTAACATTTGTTTTCTAAAGAATTATAACAACATACTTAAATTCCAGAACAGTAAGCAAAATAGCTTAAGTTCACTGACTTGAAAAAACATTCTTTTATACTGCACGGTTCTAAAATAAATACTTAAAAGAAACAGAGAGCAAGCCATTCTATCTTGGATTTCATTTTCCTTCAGATAGAACAGCTAGAACAAACATTCTTGCTAGTTAACATTGCCTGTGTTTTTATGAAGTTAATAACTGACCTGTCAATCACGTCCTATATAAATACGGTAGTTGAATGCTTTCTGCTTTAGAAGCACTTTTATTTACAAGAGCCGCCAGCCAAGATTTCCAAAGGACTCCACGGGCTGTTTGCTTTGATCTGTTTTGAGGGCTGGTCTCTTTATACCTGTTGGTTTGCTATTTATGATACCTTTGTGTAATCAGGTATGGGGAGAGCAGATGTGCAGAATAAACACGTCTTAAGGAAACCAAGGCTCAAGAGAACTCGTGTAATTATGCACCAACAGCTTTAAAAAGAGAGAGAGAGAATATTTTCTTAAATCAACTTAGCTGCTGTTATGACAAGAGAACAGATGTTGTGGTATTCACCCCAGAGAAGGAAAAGATTCTCTCTTAAGTCTCAGTTTATAATGAATGGAGGTGGTGTGTTTATCCCCACCCTTCAAACTGTTGCTCTCCTTTAAATTTGTAAATTGCTGAGATGTTGCAGCTCTTCTCAGTTGACTTTGACCTGTGACCTTTTTTCATTCTCTCCTTCCCTAGGAAATGTTTACCACATGTCTCTATCCAAATAATCAGCTCTCTGTGGGAAGAATTACCTTTGCATTTTGAACTGAAAATGGCTTTTAACATTTAAGGCAGGTTTCCGAAAGGGATGGCTTTTTGTTGTGTGTTTTATGATTTTGATTTGGGGTCCCCCCCCCCCGTCCCTGTACTGAGGGGACCTGAAAGCCAAATTCATCTTTGTATTCTCCCACAATGCCAAGCATAGTGCCTCTAAAAGCATAAGGGCTCAGAAATGAAAGAATGGCAGAAATTAAGAGAAACCCAAGTCCTTCGGTCTTGTTTCCAAAATGATCTGTTGATCATTTGGTTTCTTTCATCTTTCAATTAAATGTTGCCCTAATAATTCCTCTATGTTATATTTACATATTGCTTTTCTCTAGGAATCTGAATGTTTTAATACATTGGAGAGACTGTTAACTTCTATTTTACTTTTTTATTTAACTTTACTTTAAATTGGAAAGCTTCCCCTACTTTTTAAACTAGAAAATTTCCCCTCACTCTACAGTGCTTTTGGAGGGACTGATTTAGAGATTTCCAGGCAGTTGTTGTTCCCCCCTACTACTTTGGGAAATTCTCTTTATACTTTTTCATTCATATTGACAGTTTTTGGTTGGCAACTTTTCCTGTTGTGACACTGGCAGGAATCTTAGACTTTCTGTGGAAGAGTGCCTGAACATGTCCTAAGATTTAGAAAGCAGGTCTTTTATTAACCAGGGTTTTCTCCTTGCTTTCATAGTTGCTCAGAAAACTTTCAAAATCCAGTGTCTTTAACTGATATGATTGCTATTTATTTGGTTCCTTGTTTATAGTTTTTATTTTTATCTTTTTATGTTTTGCTTTTTCTTCCAGTTTTATTGAGATATAATTGACATATAGCACTGTATAAGTTTAAGGTGTACAGCACAATGATTTGACTTACATACATCAGGAAATGCTTACCACAGTAAGTTCAGTAAATCCATCATCTCATAGAGATACAAAATTAAAGAAATAGAAAAAAATTTTTTTCCATGTGTTGAGAACTCTTAGGATTTCCTCTCTTAACAACTTTCATGTTTAACATAGAGCAGTGTTCATTGTATTTATCATGTTGTACATTACATCCCTAGTGTTTATTTATCTTACAACTAGAAGTTTGTACCTTTTGACCACCTTCCTCCAATTCTAACTACTCCCACCTCTGGTAACCACAAATCTGATCTCTTTTTCTATGAGTTTTTTCTGTTTGCTTGTCTTTGAAGTATAATTGACCTACAGCACTATGTTAGTTCCTGTTACACAACATAGTGATTCAGTATTTCTAAACATTTCAAAATGATCACCATGATAAGTCTGGTTATGCTCTGTCACCATACAGGTTTTAAGTGCTAGCATCTATATGATAATCAAAGTATAAAATGCAGCCTCGAACACTGCATTTTCAGCATATTCAGCAGCCTTCCCCAGATAATCACTTGTCAGAGTAAAATCATTTTGTAAACTTGAGGGTAGATTAAAGCTTGGCTTTAAACTCTGGGCTCCGTCTACACAGCTTATGGGGTCAAAGGTGGGAAAGTCCTGGGGTCGCCTGGAGCCAGTGAGAGTGAACGAGTGCAGTCATGTCGCCTTTGTTGAGGCACAAGCCTCTAAAAGGTATGAAACGGCCCAAATTACATTTGAGCATCCTCGGGCCTTTGATTGCAGAACCTCTGTTGGAAGTTGAGCGGCACAGGGCAGCCCAAGATTAGGCCAGGGAAGCCATCAGGAGTAAACTGGAGTCAGCCATGCCCCAGACACCAGGGAGGAGACCGCCTCTCCAAATGATGTGCACAGGGACAGTTTTGAAAGTCCATGGTACTGCTTAGTTGGCAGATTAGCAGAAGGAAAGTCCCCTCCAATATTTTCATTTTGCATTCGTCCAAGGCTCAAACCTATAATTAAATTTTCTGAACAAAGACGTTATTAATACGCACCATCCAGATTGATGACCAACAGCTCTTCCTTCCAGGTCCATAAGAAAATCTGTAACGCTTAATGCAAAAATAAAGACACTAGTCAGGTTTGGGGGGAGGGTGAAGTAAGGTGTAGTTAGGACTGGGTTTGTCTTTAAAAAGTCATTTTCAGTGCTGTTGAAAATGAACCTTTCAGTGGTTGCTGCATTTACTCAAGTATATGTGATTTACTGAGTGATCTAAAACTTAGTCACAGTGATATGATTTTATTTAAATATCTATGAAAATATGCTGGTCTTTAAACTTTTGGAACATTGTTGAGAAAAATTCTCCCTTTTAATTCTATTGTGTGAGCAGTGTAGACTTATGTAAAAATGTTTATTTAGGACAGACTTAAACACAATTCATCGTGTTACTCGTTGGCCAAAACTTCAAGTAGCTTTCCAGTATTTGAGAAATCTGGTTGAAATTCATTAGCTTGGCATTCAGGGCCTTCCAACCTGCTCTCTACTGGAGGAGCTTTTTGCTGTAGCCTTTTCCTTTGTCCTCAGGCAGGCCTTACACATCTCTACCTCCATGGTGTCCTCATGCAGCCCCATCTCCTGCACATACTTCCTCCTCCTTCAAGCTCCCCACACCCCTGGGAAAGGGGACTCCTAGCTGTCCTTCAAGGCCAGGAGTCACCTAGACTAGTTCAGGACCTCTCTTCCTCTGCATTTCCAAATCTGTCAGCCTCCTGGTTGCCTTCCCTCCTGTGAAACTAGCCTTCCCTGAGCATCCCTTTGGAGGCTCTCCCCTCTGCTTTGGTCTCCAGAGCCAGGTTATGCCACTCTGTTGGCTCTTACCACACCAGTCCTTCAATCATGCTTTGTTTTAATTTCTGTCTAATTTTTTAAACTTGATTTTAAACCCTTGAGGCTTAGAATTGTATCTTCTATGTGCTAGTGTCCTCCAGAGTACTTAGCTTATTTTTAAGCACATGTTTGTCCCTTGGTTGATTGATTGGTGCATGCCTAGGCCCAGGGCTTGATCATTAGCAGTCAGTAAAGACAGCGAGCTATTTTCAAAACCACTGGGTACCTTTTTACCAGGTTTATTTTTTTGGCTTGTCAGCTTGGTAGTGGAGATGTCAGGCCCAGTTCTGTCCAGAAAATCTGTTATCCAAATCTTTGCATGAACAGAATGGTGTTACAGTCACACTCTGGAGCAGTTTCACCTGGGTACTGCCAACTCTTTCTTATGCTGACTAGCTGACCCATGTGGAGTGTTCCTCAGATCTCATTTCAGCTTTCTGGGGTACTTTTATTCTTAATTAAAGGAAAGCTTATTTCTAAGACCTTTCTTGAACCAAAGGCAACTGATTATTCATTAAATGTTTACTTTCTTGACTTTAATTCACTTCAGCGGGTTATAACTCAGGTGGGGATTATGCCTTGACAGTGATCTGACAAGGTCCTTGTTCATGGTAGTTATTGACTTTTCCAGTATGAACCTTTTCGATGTAGCAGGAAGCCAGCATCCTGGTGTCTGAACCATATAAGGAACTGGCTTTCTTTTAATTTTGTGTTTTGAGTTTGAGGAAGAGGCAAGCTGTGCCAATTTGGGACTTTTGAGACTTCAGTGCTTAACTCATTTGATCTAAAAATTACTGGCAAAATTATTACTTTTGCGAAGTATAAAACCAACTCTCAGAATAGCGAATGCCCTGATGTGACTGACACAGCATGCTTTAAGGCTTCTGAAAGCTTGGGCCACACTCTAAGAAGAGATTTTAATAGGCCAGTCTGAACCCAGTGCACACAGTAGTCAATCCTTCATATTTGTGTACTGCTTTTTGACACTCCTGTGTTTATTCATTCAACAAATAATTTTTGAGCACCAGCTAGGAGCCAGGCATTGTTCCAGGTTCATGGGATACAATTATGAGCTATCACCAAATATTTCACTTCTCTGTTATTTTGAATTTTGATTTCTAATCTGTTTCCTCTAACTAGAATATTAGCTCCTTGGAGGTGGATCTTTGTCTCATTCACTGCTCTATCTCCAGCACCTAGAGCAGTGCCTGACACATAGCAGAAGCCCAGTAAATATTTATCAGTTTACAAGTCAAGTTCTACAGTGAGGAAAGGAAGGGTTGCTGCTCTAATGGCACGTGGGAGATACATGTCATCTGGGCTTGAGGGAATTCAGAAAGACACCCTAGAGCAAGAAAGATAATGGCTGAACAAAAGGATATGCAATATTTACTTGGGAAAGGGCAGGTGAGGTAGAGGGTGACCGCTCCTGTGCAGAAGTCTGGGGGTGACAGTGAGTCATCACAACACACGATTGCTGTGCTGTGTGCAAGGAGGCGTGGCGTGAGATGAGGTGAGGACCTTGTCTGCCAACTTGAGGACACAGGAGCAAGGAGAGTATTTTAAGCACAGGTGTAATAGGATTAAATTTGTTTTAGTTTGATCATTTTGGCCACAGTGTAGAGAACATACTGAAGCTGGATTGGGAGTAAACGCTGAAGATTGGGAGATCAGTTTGTTTGAATAGTTTTGTTTGTTAGGATAATATAGACTAATGGTACCCAGACGTTTGGACTTCATGAACCAACCAAAAAAAAAAAAAAAACAAAAGGACATTAAAAAACATCCCACTTGAATTGGGAGATTGGGATTGACATATATACACCAGTATGTATAAAATAGATAACTAATAAGAACCTGCTGTATTAAAAAATAAATAAAATAAAATTCAAAAACAAAACATCCCACTTCTCAGGCTCATTTCATAAAATAAAGAACGTTTTGGGACTTCCCTGGTGGCGCAGTGGTTAAGAATCTGCCTGCCAATGCAGGGGACACGGGTTCAAGCCCTGGTCCGAGAAGATCCCACATGCCGCGGAACAACTAAGCCCGTGCGCCACAACTACTGAGCCTGCGCTCTAGAGCCCACGAGCCACAACTACTGAAGCCCGTGTGCCACAACTACTGAAGCCCGCGCGCCTAGAGCCTGTGCCCTGCAACAAGAGAAGCCACCACAATGAGAAGCCTGCGCCCTGCAACAAAAAGTAGGCCCTGCTCACTGCAACTAGAGAAAGCCCGCATGCAGCAGTGATGACCCAATGCAGCCAAAAAAAAAAAAAAAAAAATTAAATAAATGAATAAATAAATTAAAAAAAAAAAGATTACTGATCTTTTCCCTATTAAAAAAAAAAAAAAAAAAAGAATCTGCCTGCCAATGCAGAGGACACGGGTTCAAGCCCTGGTCCGGGAAGATCCCACATGCTGCGGAGCAACTAAACCCGTGCGCCACAACTACTGAGCCTGCGCTCTAGAGCCCACGAGCCACAACTGCTGAGCCTGCGTGCTGCAACTACTGAAGCCCGCACGCCTAGAGCCCATGCTCCGCAACAAGAGAAGCCACCGCAGTGAGAAGCCCGCGCACCGCAATGAAGAGTGGCCCCGGCTCGCCGCAACCAGAGAAAGCCCATGTGCAGCAATGAAGACCCAACGCAGCCATAAATAAATAAACAAACAAATAAATAAATAAATTTATTTATTTATTTAAAAAAATAATAAAGAACGTTTTAGCATACATGCCTACAAATACACATACACCACACTCACAGGAGAATCTCAAATAAATGTTAGATATTTAAATGGAATACGTTTAGCTATATGTATATTGCCCTGGTTTTTCTCATTTTCCTCATGAATGGGCACGCACCTATGTGGTCTGATATTTGTAAAGGTGATCCAGCCTAAGGAAGAAATATTGGTGATCTGAATTAGAATAGTGACAACGGAAATTGAAAGAAGTGAACAGAATTGAGAAATAGGAGGTAGAATCAGCAGAAATTGATGATTTCAAAGTACTTTCAGATCTCTTACCTCATTTGATGGTAACCAGGTAACATAGGTACGTTAGGCATAATTATCCCCATTTAACAGATGAGGAAACTGAGACTTGGAAGTTAGGTGACTTACCTGAGTCACATATCTGAGTAATAGCAGAATTGAATCACCATTAAAATGGTGTGGAACTCTGGATATGTGGCTCCCTCACCCCACCCCTTTTTGGTTTTTTTCAAATTTCAGGGAAGAAAGGAAAAGGAATTGTGGGCTCCCTGTGAGTCATGTCTTTTAGGGCGAAACATGATATTGTCCAACCTTAGAATAAAACAATATTTTAGTGATGACTCTGATTCATCATTATTTTGCAACATCATCCATTACCAATCCATGAACTTGAGTAACCCTATTTAAATTAGGCCAGAGGAGACTAAGAGGCTTCTTTGGCTATATTTTCATTTTTATCCTGTGTTACCCTTTGTCCTTTCTATAAATAAGCCTTGGCCACCCTATTTATGCGTTTTTGTTGGGGGAGTGAGGCTTTGTGTGTAAGAATATTTATCTCCTATCACCTGGTTTGTTGTTTTTTTCCCTTTTCTTCCTTAGTGTGCTTGCAGATTAGAGTTATTTGGTGCTATATGAATTTTTAAAAGAATGGTGTAGACTTTATAATGGACTACCCCTTGTTGAAGGGCAAAGAAAGGAAGTGGAAGTAAATACAAAGAACAAAATTGGACTTAAAGGAGGAAAAAATGAAGCAATAACAATTTGAATCGGACAAAAGGAAAAAAATGTATTAGAAAATATTTGTGGGCAGTTCCCTGTAAATGGCTTTATAAACAACATTTTTGGTCTGTAGTCATAAAATCCCCTGACCTATGAAACACCAATTTAATGGAATTAATTAAAAATAAGATGGAATGCCAAAATTTACATATGAAAACGATTAGTGACTGTTCCTTCAATTAGTTATTTTTATTTAGTCTTTATATCAACCATTTTTGTAAGCTCCTTGTTTTCTGGCAAATTTGGAGACTTTTTGGAAAACTATTAGAGTGACATTAAATTATTTCTGTACAGACTCAATGGCTAGCTGGTCTATTGTAATCACAAATAATTATGAGAAATATGGTTTTCCTTTTCCAAGGATGAAATATACTTTTATTGAAGCATCTGCACCTATTTGTGTGTATGTTCAGTTATGGAAGTGTGTGTTTTTACTAGTAAAATGGGCACATCAAAAGCAAATACTGGGACTTCCCTCATGGTGCTGTGGTTAAGAATCCACCTGCCAATGCAGGGGACATGGGTTCGAGCCCTGGTCCAGGAAGATCCCACATGCCACAGAGCAGCTAAGCCCGTGCACCACAACTGCTGAGCCCGCGGGCCACAACTACTGAAGCCCGTGTGCCTAGAGCCTGTGCTCTGCTACAAGGGAAGCCACTGCAATGAGAAGCCTGCGCACCGCAACGAAGAGTAGTCCCCGCTCCCAGCAACTAGAGAAAGCCCACGTGCAGCAACGAAGACCCAACGCAGCCAAAAATAAATAAATAAATTTATTTTTTAAAGAAAAGAAAGTAAGCTCTATGAAAGCCTTAAAAAAAATACAACAACAAATACTGTTTTCTTAGCATATGTGAGTGGAAGAATGTGAGAGCAGCCTTGTATACCATCATTTTTATTGTCTCATATCCATCCTGTGTGTGTGTGTGTGTGTGTGTGTGTGTGTGTGTGTTTGTGTTTGGATGCCCTAACCATGTTTTTTTCTACCAATATGGATCCATCCATCCCACTTTATAGCTGTCTTCCTGGCCTTTGACTCTTACATTTATAGTTTGGTGTATGATTACTGCAAAGTATAGGTGTTAATATATTCAGAATACTAAGTAAAATTTTTTGTGCCAAACCCACATTTTACTCATGTTTTCAATGCGGCACTTCATGTATTTTTAAAAGCTATTTGTATGGCAAGACTGAAAGTGACTTGTGTTCTCTGGTACTCTTAGATCTTAGAATCTCAGAGTGTGTTGACCTTAATGGTAATTTGTACCAATCTCCTCTCTATTCCTTTCATCTCATCTTTTATTAAAGTGGGGAGGGGAACAAAGAGGGCTGGGTAGCAGGAGCCAAGGCCAAAGAACAATGCATGTGTAATTGGATGAGAAGGTACAGTGTTAGATTTGTCCATGTATTATCTCATTTCTCACAGTAAATCCACAGAGTAGGCACTATTATTCCCATTTCATAGAAAACTAAGTGGAAAGGTACTCAGCAAGGTTGGATAAATCACCCAAAGTTAGTTACACTGCCAATAAGTAATCCTCCTCTGGTCTGGCTGATTCCAAACCTTTGCTCTTTCTCTGCATTGTGTTTCCTCATTTCCACTCCACCACAGAATAAATAATCTATGGAACACGGTTTCAAATTTTAACCCATGATGTAGTAGAAGCCTTTTACTTAAATAAAATAAAATGTTGTGCATATTATGTAAAAATATTTTGCCTTTGAAAATAGGCTTAATATAGGCAGATAAGTAATATTTGAACTGCCTTAGTTTATGTGTCATATTTTTTCCTTTGTCTGAACTCATGGCATTATTTTACTTTCTATGTGATTATATAATTAAGATGGGTATTTGGCTTAACATTTGTGAGTTTTACACATTTTTAAGACTTTACTTGGAGGTATTTATATCCTTCAAATATTTACTGGGAAGTATCTTTGCAAGGTTAGGTGAAACATTTTACCAAGCTCCCATTTTCAATGAGTCTCTGTTGGGAAAGGTTAAATAGTACTGTAGAGTAGTCTTTTGGCATTCAAGCAGTTCCTCTGCTCAAATAACGATGACTGTAATTGGCGGTCTTAGTAATAAGGTCATAAAGTCAAAAAGAGTTACCACAGTGTGGTCACCATTTTGACCATAAGGAACAGTATGTAAAAGTTGGTTAACTGGAAGGATTTCCTGCCTCCTTAGTAACTATTGTGTCTCTGTTTCTTTAGAGTCACAGCCAAATTGGAAAGAAGGGAAAAATCTTTTATGTAGAACATTTTGCATTTAGAATGGTGTTCTTTAGATTCACATGATGAAAAGCTTCTGCAGAGAAAAGAAAACCAGAAACCATCCTTTGAATAAAATACCTTTCTGCTATATTGCTTGTTCAGGGTGGTCTTCATTGTGCTGCCTTCTTGTTGGCCTGTTTTCTAAACCCTGTTTGACACATTATGGAACTTCATGTTTTTAACTGATAGAATTATTCTTTGCATTGGAATGTGTGTGTTTGTGCAACAGGGAGACAAGTACCACAGTCATTCCAAGAAACAGCTGCCACCTAAAATTTATAATCAGTGAAGAATAGAGATTTTAAAAAAAGCAAAAAAGGAATTGAATAGAAGCAGATCTAGTATAGGGACCAGAAGAAAGCTTAAAATGAAAAAAAGGTAAATTAACCTTCTCAGGGAAATGGGATAAAATTGATTACATGAAATAAGAACAGGATGGTATTTTTAAAAGAGCCACCTGAATAAGAAAGCACTTGTAAGGGGCCTTCCCCGGCAGTCCAATGGTTAGGACTCCACGCTTCCACTGCAGGGGGCACGAGTTCGATCCCTCGTCGGGGAACTAAGATCCGGCATGCTGTGTGGCGCGGCCAAAAAAAGGAAGGAAGGAAGAAGGGAAGAAAGAAAAGGGAAGGAAAGAAGGGAGGGAGGGAAGGAGGGAGGGAGGGAGCTGTAGGAAATGAAGAAAATATGATAGCTCAAATAAAAATTTCAAAACATAGGATGGAAGACGGAGTAAAAGAACCCTTTCAGGGGCAAAAACTAAAGAGATCAAGAGAGATGGAATGTGGGAAAGAAAAAAAATGTGAAAATTAGAAGTTTATTTCAAGCGGTTCAATATCCAACTTAAAGGAGTTCAAAAGGGAGAGCAGAGCAAAGTGAGGGCAGGAAATTGTCAAAGAAATAGCACAGGAAAATTTCCTAGAACTAAAGGGTACAAATTCTAGTACAATGAATGAAAAATGATCCACACCAAGACACATCATCATGGAATTTCTAAAATTTTGTAGAGTTAAAAAAAAATCACAAAACAAACAACAGTTCACATGTGGAGAATTAAGGATCAAAATGGCAAAAGACTTAGAAGATATGAGAGATACCTTCAACATTCTGATGGAGTATGATTTCCTTCCTTTTATTTTGTAGTCAGCTAGATTATCGATCAAATACAGAGATAAAATAATAAGAATATACTTTTATTCTAAACATTTTTTAAAATTAAGGACAAGGAAAACTTGATTTTTCTCTTTCTACTTACAGAACATAAATGCGTAAAGCACCTAAATACTTTTTAAAAAGCGAGTTGCTGAACAATATTTAACACACACACCTATGTTTGCCACTCCTCCAAAACAACTGTGTGTATCATATGTTTAATTTCAATGTTTTTATACATGTATAGAAAAGGTCTAGAATGGGCCACTGTGAAATTTCTTTTACTACTAACTCGTCTAGGGTTTTTTAAATGAGTGTATATTAATTATATTGATAATTAATAGAATATAACTAAAAAGAGGGTTAGAAAAGAGACATGATTTATTCCTTAATTTATTTTTGAAAATGTAAGCAGTGCATGCTATGTCTGTCTCTTCTCCTAGGTGCTGTAGGAGATACAGTTGAAGTAGCAAACACAGCCTCAGCCTTTGAAGGATTTGGGGTCTGGCTGTTAAGGGGAAACACGCATGGAAGGGAATGGCTCCCAGCCGTGTTGAAAGTCTGCCTCTGTGTGATCTCAATGTACAGGCTGCTCTCAGGGCCAAGCAGATGGCTTTCCAGGGTCTGTGAAGAGATGGCAGCCTACTTACTTGAGAGTACTTTAAAAAAACAGCATTTGTGAGAATACCAAACAAGAACCCTGATCCTGGAATGTCTAATTTAATAAATTTCATTTGCATTTCTACAGAAACCAACATGCTTCCAGCTGCCAAACCCAGGAGCCAGAGGTTAGGGTTTTAAATAATAATAACAATAATGAGTTATACTTATTCCAGATTAGTTTTCTGGCTTTCCAAAAAATAAATGGCGAAGATGTCCAAAATGTTCTTTTCACAACTCTGCCAAACGCTGGCTTTTCCTCTTCGTCTGGAGATCCAGCCAATCTGTTGAAAATTATCCCATTTTTTTGATTACTTCCAGGCAGTTGTTCAGAGAGAAGACTAAATCCTGCAGTCTAAGATGGACATCTACTAAGTGGAGACTCTTATCCATACAGCAGAAGAAATCACACTTTGATTTCTGAGTCTTATTTCTTCTAGCTGTGAATTTGGGAAAATGTACATCAGACATCACATCATACCTCATTATGGACAGCGTTGTGTATTTATTGGGAATGTAACATTTGCCTGGTGACTCCTTGATTTTTCTGTTTTTGTTTTTGTTTTTGTTTTCCCTGTAAATAAGCCTTGGCCTGAGTGTAAACTTAAAAAAAACCATGGATTCACTAGGGAGAAGGAAGCCTTGAGCCTGAATAAGAACAAGCATATACACTCTCTTTTCTGGTTTGATTTGCATGAGATTTAGAGGTTTTTTTCCGTTGTATTTTTGTTTTTAGTGTTTTTTTTGGGGGGGGCGGTTGTGGTGGGGAGAATGGTTAAGAGTTGTAGTGTATTAGTAAGATTTTCTTAATTTGAATATAGGAGAGACTTGAGACTATTAGATCAAATGGAATGTCTGTGGTCCAGTGATCTCTGAAAATGCTTTGTAAGAGCAGATGGATAGATTTTTGAAGTTTAGTTGAGCTGGCGGGTTGCCTGTTCATCTATTCCCTTTAAAGTCAGTGGGTGGGCCAGGCTCAGTGTATGGAAGTGGAAGCTCAGGTAGGGAATCTTAATCTAAGTTGACCAGGGCTGATTGACAGCAGTGGAGAGATCGCTATCTGATCCAATAATGAGGATATGAACTCCTTTGAAAACTGGCCTATCTGGGCCATAGTGTCCTCTGCTCGTTAAGCAGATGCCTGGCACAGGATGGTTGGATTACCTGTGTAATAGGAAACCCTGAAAAGTCTAGTGGCTAGATTGGGAAACAAGACAGTTGGGTTCTAGTTGTGCACTTTCCCCCCAGCTTGTATTTTGATCTTGGGAGACTCAACGTAATTCTTCTGGGCACTGGTTTCCTCATCTGGAAAATTAAGCTATTAGAGTAGTAGACCTCTCTGAGGGTCCTTCTCATTCTAATATTTTCCTTGAAGTCTGGAACTCTTGTTGGCACCTTCCCCTCACTTTAGTAATAAGAATTGGCAAATTAATATTAGCCTTAATGAAAATGTCTATAAGGTTTAGAGTAGGATCTTGAAAAAATTAATTGAATGAAAGTATACACAGGGACAGAAACCAAAAAGCTTTTACTCTGAAATATTGGACCTTTTGCTAAATTAGTCTATTAACTGTTAATGAGTAAAAAAGAAATTTCTAGGTGATTTCTTGCTGGAATTTTGGATGAGAATGAGGCCAGTTCAGCACTGTTTGAACTGTTTGCATGTTTAGTGCATTTGCTTGACTAGGATTTTAATACCTGTATGATACTCTTTAGAATTACCAAATAAGAGTTTTTTAATCCTGTACATATTTTTAGAGTCAGACTGTTGGGGAATGGACCCCTATGGTTGAAAAGAAGACAGCCCATCCTTTTCTGGGGCAAGATTTGTGCAGGGAGTTCTAAGAAAACAGTAAGAAGCCAGCAGATATTTAGTGAGTGTCCCATATACTAGCACCATTCTAGGTGTTGAGGTTAGAGATGAAATAAGAATTTTTAGTCTAAGGATCTAACTTCCTAGTGAGAGGAGACAGACTTGGGACATGTTTTAATAAACAGCAGTAACTATTAGTGTTATGAAGAAGATGAAATCATTATTGTAGGGACAGATGGAGTGTGCTTTTTTAACTAGAGAGGTTTGAAAAGATGGGAGTAAAAGGAAGTAAAGAGGTAGGGAGTGTGGACAGATGTCTGAGTTTCACTTTGTCTTCCAAAGCCTTCACTCTCTAAACTGTGACTCTTGAGCTCACATAGGTGTATCAGAGCCTGCGCTTGCAAAGGATAAGATGGAGACCAAACTGATGATCCCTCACCTCAACCCTGCTTCAACCAGAACAGTTCTAGTTTGTTGTTGATTTTTTTTTTTTAAGTTTTAAATATTTAGATTATAGTTGAAAAAAGTGGTCCATTGCTTTAAAGATTTGGAAAACAACTGGCTTGGAATAAACCAGTTATGTTCATTCTTGCCCTTAGTGACTTAACTCTTGTGTTTTCACAGTTGTGCTAGGCAGATAATGGCCCCCCCAGAACCTGTAAATGTTACCTTGTAAGCAAAGGGGGTCTTTGGAGATGTGATTAAATTAAGGATCTTTTGATGGGGAGATTATCTTGGATTATTTGGTTGGGATAATGTAATCACTGATAAGAGGGAGACGGGAGATTTGAGAGACAGAAGAAGAGAAAGCAGTGTGACCACAGAGGCCGAGATTGGAGTAATGGAGCTACAGGCAAAGAATGCCAGCGGCCACCCAAAACTAGAAGAGGTTAAGGATTGTATTCTCCCCTAGAGTCTCTGGAGGTGCCTCACTGACTCTTTGATTTTGGACTGTTGATACTGATTTCAGATTTCTGGCCTCCAGAGCTGTGAGAGTTAAATTGTGGGTTCCTTGTTATCAGGGTCCCTTTTATTTAGCATATTACCTTTTCCACAGAGTATAACTCAGTGCCTTGAATGTTATAACTGTGCTTCAGTTACCTATTGCTGCATAACAAACATCCCCAAATTTAGTGGCTTAAAATAACAATAGTTTTTTATTTCTCACAATTCTGTGGGTTGGCTGGGTTCAGCTGGGTGGTTCTTCTTTACTGTGTGGTGTCATCTGGGATCACTCAAGTGGAAGCATTCATCTGAGATGTCAACTGGGGGCATAAATGGCTGGGGGCGGGGGGCTAGAGGGGCCTCTCTAGCAGAGTAGTCACATCCTCAAGACAGTGAATACAGAAGCTGCCTTGCTTCGTGGAGCCTAAGGCACTTCCACTACCTCCTGTTGATCAGAGAAGGCACAGGGCTAGACTAGAGTCCAGAGGAAAGGAGATAGACCCTACCTCCTGAAGGGAAGGAGACCTGCACATATAGGGCAGTAGGAACTGTTGTCGGCCATCTTTGGAAACAGTCTACCACAAACTGTTTAGAAAATGATTATTGAATTAACCCAGATAGACTGATTCTGAGACTTTATATGTAAGGAGATTCAGTAAGAAACATTTTCTAAGAAAAAAATTTCTGATGTAAAAAAATCCAATATAAGCTACTAGAATGGGACCTTGCACACATGAGGAATTCAAGAGATGCATGCTTACTGACCAACTGGCTGGGTAAGGAGTGGAACTCTATTTCCCAGCTCACTCCTGGCTAGTGATTTCACATGGGGAAGGGCAGGGCACTTCCAGAACCAAGACCTTTAACTTCCCTCCCTGGGTATAGTATAGTGATGGCTGGTTTTGTGATTTGGAAGATTCTCCACCTGAAAAGCAGTTCCTGAAGGGAAGGATTAGAAAAACATTCGACGTGGCCAAGAATTTCATGGCTATCTACAGAGGTTAAGAAGGGAGATGAGACTGGCAGGAGACCTGGTCAGAGTCAGTCCCCTTAGAACGGAGACCCTGAAAAAGATGCCTTTCCTTTAACTTCCTATACCATTTGCCTGAAATTTAGTAACAGGACTTCCTGGTGGACCCATCACAGTGATTACAAGTGCTTCTTGAGTATAAGATTCTGACCCTGGGACCCCTGACATCCCTTTTGTCCAGTCACTTATTCTTGCTTAATTATTAGTACTCTAGGGAGAAATTCTGGTGTCAGCCCCAGTCAGAGGTAGAGAGAGGATTCTAGAAATGGAGTCAGACATGGTTCTCCTGGTGGGAGTCCAAATCCAGATTTCTTTTTTATTAGTTTTTTCTATTTTATGAGTTTGCATTTGATCATCCTTTGAAATGTGTGTGTGTGTGCTTTGTCTTCTTTGTAGGTTTGTTTGCATTTGGGAGCACTGTTTTTCTTAAGATGAGCTTGCTGTTTTTATCACCAATCACCGTGGCAAGGAGACATAGGCCCTTAGCTGATTTCTCTCCTCTGGGGTGGTTTTATAGGCCAGAATCTGGGGAGTAGCTAGGTTTTAATAGTTTATTGGGTTCCCATTTCAAATACAGACTGAAAACCTCCAGGCTTTTGCCTTCATCATTTGTTTCCATCTAATGACCAGTTTTATGGTGTTTTCTCCATGGCCTTTGAATAAGTCCTGTTTTTTTTAAAACCAGGCACAAACTCTGCCTTTGCTGCTGTTTACTATGTACTTCCTTACTCCTGCATGTTTTTGCTTGCCCTTGCTAGCTTTCTCTTTTTATACCTCTGTACATTACTCTGTTGATCCCTGTTCCTGAGATGATTGAGACTGATAGGGGGTATGTATGTAGGAATTGGGGGTGGATATACCTTATTTTTACTTTTAACACATTTTCCTAAGTGCTTCTTTTCTTTGCATGATAGTTTTCATCCTGATACTTTTGTGAAACTCAGAAGCATGTGCTTCTGGCATTTCAACTTTTCATGTGTGGCCAATCTTAGGATACAGATCTCTAAGAGAAATAGAAGCTTGATTCAATTGAAGGTTCCTCTAGGCTGTTAGATGGCAGGGTGGATTCACGGACTACCAAAATGACCAAAGCTCAGATGCTCTCAAAAACTAGACTCTCTTGGCATTACCAAGATTAGATGTGGAATGTGCAGACAAAAGGGCAGCGCCGAATGTGGCTGGATTAGGACTGCTTTCCCCCACACAGCTTAGCCAAAACGGGATGAGTTGCTCTGGATGGTGTCTGGATTAGTGCCCCAAACCTATGTTCAAGCATAGGAGAGGCACAGAGAGTGTACCACACACAGGCTACTACATTAAAATGGGTTCAGATTGATACAAACAGTGTTCTTGATATATTGTGAAGTGTAAAAAACAGATTATAGAGCAGTATATAAGGAGGAGAAAGGTATAGACAGACCTCAGAACAGACTGGTAGCTATCTTTGGGTAGTGTGTTTGTGGTGATTTTTAGATTTTTCTTTGCAGTGTTCTTCATTATCTAATTTTTTTCTCGATAAATAAGAAGTGCTAGAATACATTTAAAATCGCTTTTAAAATAAAACAAAATGGCGCCAGGCAAGCATTTTCTTTCATTCAGTAAACCTCTCTTGCTAGCCTACTGTGTTCTCGGCCCCGGCTGGGCTCCGGGGGAGTCCAGCACTGAACATGGCAGGCCGAGGAGCGCCTTGGTGGAGATCACAGCCACTCTGTGTTCCTTGTTCTTGGTGCAAGGCAAGTGGATTTCTTCAGGCAGCTTCTGTGTTTCCCCCAAGAGCCTCTCATCGGTTGTGCCTGCATAATTCTTACCTGGTGGGGGAGGGAATAACTCACCTTTTGTGTAGTCTGACAGTTCCAAGGTTAAAGCTGCTTATTCTCACTCTCTGTCCTGGCTTGTTTGTTTTCTCCTGTGTCTGTCTGTTCTATCCCATTCAGAGTTTTTGCTGGTCTCCTTTGTCTTCCTAGGAGCTTGAACTTAACAGAGGTTCAGTTTTTCCTTTTTATCATTTCTCTTGTTTCCTGTAAAGTTGCTGGGCTAGTTTTTGGCCACATAGATAAACAGGTTTGAAATGCCTGTCACTGGTGAATTTACCCCCAGGGCTTGCTGTATCTGGGGAGGTAACATATCAGCCTGTTGGCTTATTTGGGGGAGCTAGAATCAAACTGTTTGCAAACCAGGGAGATGAGCTTTGTATATTTGTGTTTAAGAACATTTCGAGCCCTGGCAAGATACTCAATTTATTGATTCAGATGATGATTCTGAATGTCCTTAGATATAGCTATGGATGTACTTTAAGAAATTATTAATTTGTTACCATCTTAGTCATAATTCCTTTTCTCCTTGACTTTGTCAAGGACTCTTTCGTCTAGCTTCATTCACTCAGCAACTGTTTATTAAGCACCAGCTGTGAACTGAGCGTCATACTTAGTACCTGAGATAATATGGAGAAATAAGATAGATATAGTTAGTCTCTGCCTGTGCAGAACATGTAATCAGTGGGAGAAATAAGTAAATTGGAAGTTCTATGTATGAAGTGCTATAAGTGCTATGATGGGGAGATTGTAGGTTATAGTGTAAGACCAATGTCAGGCACCTAACCCACATTTGCGACATCAGGGAAGGTGTCCTGGAAGAAGCTGGCCTAAGCCCCAAATTGAAGGATTATTTGGAGTCAGTCTGGGGTGGGCGAGGGCAGAAGTGTTCCTAGTAGAAAGTATATTTGCCAACATCTGGAGACTAGAAAGAGCATGTAATGTTGAAAGAACCAAAAGAAACTCTGCATGGCTGGGTTTGAAGGTGGAGAGGCAAGAGATAGCTTTACAAGTGAGTCAGATTAAGCAGAACTTTGAAAATCAGGCTAAAGAGTTTAGACTCTCCAAAAAGCAGTAGGGAGCCATTAATCTCATAATGTCGCATGATTAGCTTTGTATTTTAAAGAGAGGATTCTTATCACAACAGAGAGTTACAGAGGGGGAAGCTCTGAGGCAAAGAGATCAAGTGAGAGGCTGACATAGCATCTAGGCAAGAAATAATGGCGGTCAGACTTGTAAGTACTGGGGATGGTGGGAAATAGACTCAACAGATACTCTGGAGGTAGAAGCAGCAAGATTTGCCTGTTGACTGGGTGCACTGGGAGTTCCAGGCTTGGCAAGTTGGGTGAGTAGTTAAGTGTCAGTTGGGTGGGTACCAGTCACTGAGAGAAGAAAAAAGTCATAAGGCATAGGTCTGAGGTCAACTATATTAGAATTTTTTTTCCTCTGCGGCTAATATTACTTATTCATTCATTGCCAAAATATTTACCAGTCAACCAACATGTACATAGTATTGTGCTGTGTATCAAGAGAGATGCAGGGAAGTATAGATGCCTGTAAATATTAATGCTGTAGTTGAGGTGAAAAGGTACACATTTAGTGAATGTCCATGGGGTCACCACATTTCTACTCTCTCTAGTCTGTCTGCTCTTGTCACCTCTCTCTCCTATTCAGATACTTTCAATGCCTGTAAGACAGGTGAATCTGTCTAGTCTGGCATTCAGATTTCTAAAAAATCGTATGTCATCCTATGTTTTCTGCTTTCTCTTGTCATGAAGTCCTGGGTTCGATCCCTGGTTGGGGAGCTAAGATCCTGCAAGCTGCGCGGTGCAGCCAAAAAAAAAAAGGCTTTAATTTTAGAATAGTAGCTCCTCAGCCCTTTTATTATCATGGTCAGCAGAGCCAGTTATTTATCAAGGCAATTTCTAGATGATGGTGATAACAAGCATATGGTCTACTTAAGTGAGAATGCTTGTCTTTGTTACTCCACCAAGAGATATCAGGCCATTAAGGAATGACTTACTCCCCTGGAAATTAGTGACTGATTCCTTGAGAAGAGATATCCACCAGGCTTTGTTGTGTAGATGGAGATGTTCTGTATGAGCAAATGTACTCAGGGATCCCAGTACTGAACTCTTACAGTTTTATCTTTAAGTGACTCCACTAAAAATGGAAGCTGATATTCTTGACCAGTTTTGCTTGGAGGTGGTAAAGAATGTAACATAGCCTGTAGCGGAATTGTTTTGTCTTCCCCCTCAATAGAACGTTGACCTTGCAAAGCCCAGGTTTGCAATTTATTAAGACGAAATTTATACATGTTATCCTTTGTAACAGCAAGAGACTGGTAACAACCCAAAGCCCTAACCATTAGGGGATTAAATCAGTTACACTCAACCATAATGTGGTTTACTCTGCAGCCATTAAATGTAAAGAAATAGTTCAGGGTGCCTGATATTGAATGACTTTGTAGATATAGTTTAGATGAAAAAAGATCAAGGTGCACAGCAGTATATGTAATATACATATTTGTTGGGGGAAAAAAGTCAAACAAAAAGTAAGTACTTGAATGCACTGAATTTTTTAAAAGAGAAATCTAAGATACTTTTGCATAGTTTTCTATGAGGAGAGGCACTGGGCAGTCTAGTGTGTTTCTTATAATATTTATTAATTTTTTCCATAAAAATATCTAATAAGTACAAAAAGGAAATGAGTATATTTTACATAAAATGTCCAGTAAATGTTCAATAAATCTGTAACTTGGGATGGAGTAAGGACTTTTTAAAAAATTTGATCTTACTGAATATGAAATAGGTATAGAAGAAAATTTATAGTGTGGTAAGGTTTAAAAAGTATGCAACAAACAAAAGTAATCACTTCTCTCCAAAATCATGGGGAAATACCACTACATACCCACAGGATGGCTAAAATGGAAAAAAAGACAACAGCAAATGTTGGAAGGGATATAGAGCCACTAGAATGCTTATTTGTTGTTGGGAGTGTAAAATGCTATAACTATTTTGGAAAACACTTTTCTAAAATGTTAAACATAGTTCAGTTTTATTATCAGATATTTATCTAAGAAAAATTAAAACATGTGTCCACAAAAAACCTTGTGTAAGAATGTTCATAGCAGCTTTATTCATGAAAGCCAACAAATGGAAACAGTCCCTGTCTGTCAAGGGAAGAATGGATAAACAACCTTGTATATTCAAAAGGAATCAAACTATTGATATGTTGAATAACATGAATGAATCTCATAAACTTTATGCTGAGTGAAAAAAGCCAGACACAAAAAGTTATGTACTGCATTATTACATTTATATGAAATTCTGAAATAGACAAGACCAAATTGTGGTGATAGAAATCAAATCATGGTTGCTTTGGGGATTCAGAATTGACTGGGAAAGGGGCACAAGGGAACTTTCTGGGATGATGGAAATTTACTGAGGCTTCATAGGGTTGGATTACGTGAGTGTATGCATTTGTGAAAATTGATTGAATGGTACACTTAAGGTTTGAGCATTTCACTGTGTGTGAAATACACCCCAATTTTTTTATACCCCAATTTTTAAACAATGATATTTTGGGTCTTCATTAATAGGAGCATGCATCTAGAGTTGCTAAGAAGGGCAAGTTGGGGAATATTTATCTTACCCCTTCAGAGTAATTCTTTAATAGTTTTGGAGACAGTACTTAACACCAAACGCTATGTTTAGCTTGAGCTTTTTTGTCGGTTGTACAGTTTGAGGACCAATTTTCAGAATCTTGTCAGAGTTCAGGGGGGAGTATTTATAAAGAGGGAAAAGGTAGCCCTCTCAGATTGGCGCTCCAGAACTTCACATGCCATGTCTTCTGATAACCGTGCTCCAGACCAGTGGGTCTCAGCTGGGAACCTTTTTTTCCCTCTCAGGGTACATTTGGCAACATCCAGAGATATTTTTGGTTGTCAGCTGGTGGGAGGAGGGGGTGTTGAGCTACTGGTATCTAGTGGGTAGAAGCTGTGGAGGCTGCTAAACCCTCTACAATGCACAGGACGGCCTCCACAACAAAGAGAAGCTCATCCAAGCTGCCATTGGTGCCGACTTCGAGAAACCTTGTTTTACATTTGCCCTTACTACTGACGCTGCCCTTACTACTGACGCTGCCCTTAGTACTGACGCTGCCCTTACTACTGAAGCTGCCCTTACTACTGACGCTGCCCTTACTACTGACGCTGCCCTCAGTACTGACGCTGCCCCTCCTACTGACGCTGAGTCAGTCTCAGTCCTCCAGGTGCCGACTATACTCATAGTCCAAATCAATTGTGGAAACTTGGCATTTTCACAAATTGCATATTTCTTCGCTGTCAGAAGTTAGTATTAAATACTTGTAAGTATATGTAATCTTAAATTTTGAGATAAAATTCCATGCGTTAAGAGCATTTCCAAAATCCAAATTAAATGTGTTGTTTCTATTGATTGTTAAATTCTTCAGATGTGAGTTTTGTTCTTAACTTTATTTCATTAAATCTTCAAATGATCTGCGTTGTCATTCTTTAGAAAAATAAATAAATAAAAAGGCTTTATTATCAAATCAGAAGAAATAAATGATAGTAATTTATCTCTTTTTCTCTCTCCACAGAATGACAGGGAGTGAATTTTTCTCTCGTTTCCCCGAACTCTATCCCTTTCTTCTCAAACAGTTGGAAACTGTAGCCAATACCGTAGACAGGTAAGAAGAGAATAGGGTGGGGCAAAGTGAAATCAAGGATGTGAATTACTTCAAGATTTTTCCCTCCAGGCAGCAGTTTTTAATCAGCTTCTTCCTTGTAAACATAGATGGATTTTTTTAAAGTGCTTGTTTATTAAATACATCATGTTGCCTGACACTCTGTAGTAGATATGTGCCTGAAAGGTTGTATAAAATCCAGGTTTTATATTTTACATTTTAAAAATCCTATTTTTAAAGTTTTTAGTGTTTTATAGGAGTTAGCTTTTTAGAAGCACATGGTGATTTCTTCTAAGAATCATTTTCTTCCTCATATTCAAAATCTGTGTGTTTACATATTGAGTTTGCTTTAACACACACCTGTCATTTTTTAATCACTGGCCTGTTGCAGCTGACTAATCTGGTCACTTGTGATCAGAAATGGTACTATTCTCCTTGAGTGCAGATGGCCAGTGACCCTGGAAACACAAAATAATGCTATTAAGAGGGCTTCCAGTCTGATCAGAACAGATAAAAAAGTTCACCATTGTCTTTTCAATCACATTCTGTGGCTGGTAGTGTAATTTTTAGAATCGACATCTTAGAGCATGGACCATTTTATTCTTTTAGCAGTTTTTGCACTTGGCGTGAATTTATACCAATTGTCTGTAATGAGAAAATAAAATCGCATCAATGAATTTTACTTCTGTTTGTGATACATTTCTTCACGTTAGTAATTTGTGCAGACAGGCTTTTCTGGCCCTAGTAAGTGACTGTTCACGCTTTCTTAAGTACATTTGGATGTTGAAAGTTTCACGTTTCATACTCTGGAATAGACACCTCTCTACTGTCTGAACAGCTGAAATCAAAACAGCAGACTCGAATTATCAAATAGTATGCTTTGAGAAGAGAATCCTGTGCAAAAGCCCAATCCATGGCTTTGCCAGTAGTTCTTCCTCATTTGCACACTAAGAAAATATGAAGTGAATGGAGGAAAAAACGCAAAACGGAAAATTATTGCTGATCATGGAGTCTCACTTTATATATCAATACATAATTACTTAGTGAGGAAAACGTTGGAAGATAGTGCCTTGCCTAAAGTTTTAAACCTTTTATGTACAATAATTTTTTTTTTTTTTCAGTGATACAGGAGAACTAAACCATCATCCCAGCATGTTTCTCCTACTTTTGGTGTTGGGGAGGCTCTACCCTTCCCCGATGGATGGCACCTGTTCTGCTCTCGGCATGGCACCTTTTATTCCCTTCATCATGAGGTAGTGTATGCCTCATGGAAATAATGGGAGTGGGCATGGGGGCTTTATGGGGCTATTTAATCCTGTTCCTATCTCAGAAGTAATAGATTTTTTTTTTTTTTACTCTGGGAGGGTTCTTGTGAAGGCAGGGGCCTGGGATTATTGCCATTGCCCCCAGCTGGTCTCCAGCGTTTCAGATGGTGGGTGTAGGAGCTCATATCTACTGTTTAAGTAGTGTTTTCTGGGAGTCCTGCCTGCTAATGGGTGTGTGGTGTTGATAGGAGATACCCCCTTTTGATAAACATAGCCTGGGTGTTTGCATTATCCCTGTGTTGAGCCTGGCCAGCATGGGGCAGGCTCGGTTCTGGCATATATCCCCTGTCCAGGGGTTCAAGAGGACACCTGGCCCTTCACTCTGGAGGAGTTTGCTGGTGGTTGCAAGGGGCAACATCTAGATGGCAATGCTGTGTAGCACGAGTTCACTGCCCACTCATCTTCCCTTTCAAGCTTGGAGTACCTGAGAAAGAGCCATGCATAAAGGTTACACATGGAATCAAATGATAACAGGCTTTTCTGCTTCTACAGCCTGTTACCACTTCTTCTTGTTACATTTCTTTGAGGCATTCGCCAGCTTCTGATCACCTTTTTCATTTTGGATCAAAGGCCTCAATAAACAGGCCTCCAAAAAGTATTGAAATTTTCTTATGAAATATTTCAGAAACCCTGTGATATTAGTTAGCTTTTACCTTTCTGCTTACCTCTTGACAAAACAGCACCTTCATTTTTATGTATCTACCAAAAATTGAAATACAGCAGAAGGATAAAATATAACCAACTCAAGAGAGTGTACTTGTTATTTATGTGGTGTCCTGGGTTCCACTTCCTGGTTTCACAGAGCTGACTGATGCATTTTAATGTGAGAAACCATTAGACACAAGATTCTGGTGTGTGATTGCTGTAGCCATTTGTTTGCGCCAAGCCCTGGCTGTGGCTGTGTTATCTGTGATCACAGAGATGACTCACTCAGTTTGGTTTTTGTTTCCTGATACACAGAGTTACCAGCCTCCCATATCCAGCATTTGGTGATTCATTTTAGGAATTTGGGTCATAAATTTTACTTTCAGGAGCATTTAAAAATTGTACTTTCACATATAACTGGAAAGAACTAAAAAATAATTCAGAAAGTTGATGGTTGGGGGAGGCACATATACAGAATCACAGTGTACGTTAGAAACAAAGACACGCTTTAGAACTTTATCATCCTGTGTTGAGAACATCCAATTTGTGGAAGCTTATTTCTAATCAATCTGATATGTGTTACATCCTAGAAACCAGAAGTTACTACGTTGAAAGTATCCTTCCTGTTATTTATTAGTTTACATATAATCAGAAAGCTCATATTACTAATTATACTCAGAGCACTCATTACGTATACAAAGATCGCGTGAACATAGGAGATTTAAATATTGCCTTAAGGCTAGTGTACTTAGTGCATCTTCTTTTTCTTAACTCAGAAACACAAAGAAAGAAATGTACAGTTCTCCTTTCCTTCCAGTGAAAATGCCTTAGTCAGTGGTTGCTTTCTCCTTGAATAAAGATTCATAGAGCATCACCAGCAGCAAAAGTGCCATAGCGGATTCCTTAGAGTGTCCGTAGGCTCTGGTTTATTGAATGTCAAAGTATGTTATAGGCAATGTTTCTCAAACTTTAAGATGTAAACATATCACTTGGGGGTCTCATAAATTCTGATTCAGTAGGTCTGGGGTGGGGCCTGAGATTCTGCATTTCACACAGACTTCTAGGTAATGCTGAGGCTGCTGGTCTGCAGATCACACATTGAGTAGCAAGATTAAATTTGAGATATCCAACATTATCAGAACCACACACATACAGAGAGATGATTTTAATAAACTATACAGTAGTAGGATCATACTTGGTTAGGCTATTCAGGAGGTTTATTAGAAGTAGCTTTTGACCCAGTAATGCAGAGAACAAGCAAGAAAATATTCTGAGCAGAGAATTCAGTAGGAAGTAGACCAACCTTGTTGAGTCTCCACTGTTTGCCAGGCACTGAACTGGGCGTTTTGCCTAACAATGACTCTGGGAGGAGGTGTTACACCTCTCTTTACCTGTTGAGGAAACTGAGGTTCAGAAAGTGACTCAGTTATAGAGTTGGAATATGAACCCAAGACTGTAGGGCTTGTCAAGAGTGTTGGGTATCCTCTTTCTATTACACCAAAATATCCAACTCCCTTTTGTGTAGTTAAGAATTTTAGCTACACTGAGTAGCCCCAAGGGCCCTGAAATTTACGCAACTAGGAGCGATTAGGAGCCTGTATCTAGGCAATGGATCCAAGTGCAGGCTATTTTCACGATGTAGAAGTCATGCCCCACTTGCAGTGGGGTCTGCTCCTGACCTTGCTTTTCCAGTGGTGGCAGTGGCTTGATTGGGTGCAGGCTTTCTCTCTCAGGCTTACATCTGTGGGATCATTGCTTGGGGTAATTGGGGCCAGTCTGTGGCCTGGGATAGAAGAAGCCTGGCTTTTCTTGAAAAGAAAGTAGAAAGATCCTAGATTTAGAGTTAGAAAACCCAGTTTTGGGTTTCATCAACCTACTGCCAGGACAACCTTGTGCTACCCTAAAATGTTCACAGTGACACTGGAGAGATGAACTATATAAAAAGATTTTTAAAAAACAGCAAATTTGGTAGAACTATGCACATTAGATTTAAATTACTTCTGAGAAAATTATTCACAAAAAAAGTGAAAGATTGATCGTAAAAACCTGCCAATCCAGGCAGTATTTGTGGTTCTAATCATGGTAAAGATTGGGCTGTGTTGACTTGGGATAATGGCTGAAAAGACAGATGTATGCACAAGTGGATGGGCAGTGTTTTATTTTTGTGGCATTGCTAGTATTAATTTACATACTTGGAAGAGCTCTAATCAGGCTCTTGGATACTCTGAGTTTAGCTAAAGCAAAATTTTTCAGCTAGTGGGAGTAGCACAAAGGTTGCTCTGACTGTGCTAAAGTGAATCAGTTGTACAATGAGAAAATTAAAAGCCCTGATGACAGCTTTTTATTTCCCTTTGATTTACATATACTTACCTGCCATTTCCTTCCTCTCTGTGAGGTGTTAGGAAGTATTATTTGTACCTTTGTCCCTTATTCCACATTTGGGAATCTAAGCTTATATCTCTGTTGCCTTTCTTTGTTAACTTAAATCTTAGAAGCTTCTGATGTGGATCTTCCACAGTTATGTGTGTGCACAGCTATGATTTGTTGCATCATCTTGGAACAGAAATGATCATGTTAATCCCAGTGTTTTGTTTACAAGGTTTTTTCAAATCGAGTGTATTTTATGTGCCTAATGCTGTGCTGGATCCAGATACACAGCCCTCTTCCATGCAGAGATGATGCCTTCAATTTAAGGCCATTCACCCTTCAGTTCAGACACCACAGAGCAGAGTGACGCATGCTTTAAAAGGGACCCTGACTAGCTCCCTGAATACAGTTCACTAGTGCCCACTTGTCCGGGGCTTTCTAGAGACCAGAATATCTCTGGACACACACCTTGGAATTCCCTTTCACAAGCAAGCTTCAAGTTTGAATTGATGAGCTGTAGGAAACCAAAAATGCCTCAAACCTCGGCAATCCTGAACAGAACAAAGACCCTGGACTCAAGAGACTTGGTTCTTTCTAAGCTCTGCCACTTATTCACTAGCTGTGATGCTTGAGCAAGGTTCTGTACCCTCCTTGGACCAGTGTGGTACCTGTATGTGTGAGGCAAAAAGTGCCTTCTATTGCAGATAACTGAGGTCTCAGCATCGGATTAAATCCCTCTACTGCCTTTTACTCACTCTGGGATGCTTTTAAAAGAATCTCCCCGGCCTCCCCCCTTTTTGACTTATTTTCATTGCAAATGACTTTTGATATGTTTTTCTCCAAACCATTTCAATCATTGTTCACTTTAGGTAAATTTTCAGTGAAATCTGCCTTTCTGTTTTGTGAAAAATTTTGAGGTACAGATAACCATACAATCTTAATTAAACACGTGGCAGTGGAAATCACCCATGGCGACCTATGTATGCAATGGAAACTGTTTTAGTTGCGATATTGAAACATCTAGTCAACAATCAAAACAAAAATTGGAAAATACGCATTTTATGTATTTTTAAAATATTTCATAGAACCTTTTGATTGTACCAGTCTTAAGAAGAAGGGAGGGGTAGGGAGTACAAAAACTAAGACTTAGGCCTTTGAAGCCTATGATATTGGGAAATAATATTGACTCTTGTTTTCTTTTCCTTGAAAGTTGCATAATGCAAGGATTATCACCTTACTCCTTACCCAGGTTATGAAGTTGAAAGATCTTATTTGCCATCGTGTAGAGCTGGGGTTTTTGCAGTAGACAGTAGTTGGCTTCCACCTTCATTTGTGATTGTAATACCAGGAACTTTCCTCCAAGGCTGCACATTTCTATCTGTTCTGTCTTCCCAGAATCCTTGTGATAAGTAGAAGGCAGGATTTGCTTTATAGAGAGAGAAATCAGGCAGAGGGCTGTTGAGACACTGCTGGGAAAGAAGGCATACCCACCTCCCTTTCTCTCCACCCCAGCTCTTAATCCTCTCTCTCTCTGAATAGCTATAGCATTAATTTAAATCTCTTTTCTTACTAGTCATCATTACTGTATCATATTGTAATTTATATGCTCAATACTTATTCCCTCCAAATAAATCTTAATCTCTTTCCATGGAGAAGCAGCTATGGATTTTTTCGGTTTGTTTTTCATTTTTGGTACCTTTCTCTGCGTAGCCCAGGTTTGGGCACAGAGGCTGAATTATTAACCTAAAAACGAAACTAACTGTGAAATGAGACACTTCGTGTCTTAGCAGATCTGTGTATCTATGAAGTACTTAAGGGACTCCTAGTCTTACAGTATCGGAGCCACATTTCATATCCCACTGGTTACTGATTATGTAGAAAGGAGGCTCAGCTGGGTTTTCTGTTTTACCTGCCCTTTGAGGAATCTTATGCTCTAATGTGAGCTCTGACATTTGCTTTTATTTTGACTTCACCTCTCTGAAGGTCACACCCTCGGTTTCCTTTTCTATCAAATTAAGGTATTGGACATTGCCCAGGGTCCTCTCTGGCCTTATGAGCCTATGACCTGAGACCTTCCTGGACTCGGACCTCCTCTCCCCTGACTGCTATCCAGTCAAGGGATCTGGAGGTCCACCTTGCAGCTACCATGCTGCAGGCTTTAGAGCCAAATGAGAGGAGCCTGGATTGATAAGAGGAGGAGGGAGGTCATAGAATTATAAACAAGCCAAAATACGTGGGGGAAAGCCTCCTGATTAATGTGGCACGAAAAGGAGGGCCCCTGAGTGCTTCAGGCTGTCAATCTGTATAATGGGGATAATCCTGACTACAAAATAGCAGATAAACGCCCCTTAGTTTGTTGGTTAAGAAAAATTCTAGAGAGAGGAAGGGGTTGATAGTATAATGGTGATAGAGGGCAGACTTTTTTTAACTCCTGCTTCAGCTTTGTCTTTGCCAGTAAACTGAAAGGAAGGCCCTGAAACCAGATGTGGGTGAGGTGATAGAAAAAGAACACTGTCTCCTGTGGATAAAGGCAAATCCTTGGACCCAGATAACTTACAGCCTCAGGTGCAAGTTAGCCTAGAACCAAGTCAGTAATTTGGGGGATGTGTGGCATGGGAATGTTATCCTCGGAGCTTGCAGAAAGATTTCAAAAGAGAGAGGAAAAGGCATATTTTTATCAGTGACCAAACAATTGTGCCGATATTGTTTTAGACTGGATCATTCAATGTATTACTTGCAGGTGCTTCATACTTTATTTGCTGAGAGCTAGTAAGGATTCCCTAAGAATTTGTCATGCCAGTCACCTCATTGTTCTGATGGGATTACGAGTCTGATAGATGAGGACAATACTGCTTTATTCAGCGTTTGAATTACTTACTTAAAATGAAGACAGACTAGATTGTGTGCTTATTAGGTTTGCATATAAGAGAAATATAATTGGTTATGGACTCCCATTCAAAATAGTCTTTAAGCATGGGAGTGACAGACACAAATTCAGGCTAGTAGCCATTACCTGTATGAAGCAGGGAAGGAGGGGATAAAATTAAGGAAGCATATACTAGGAGCTTGTTTTATTTGTGATGTGTTCTTAAGCTGGGTTTTGGGCAAATGGCTGTTATATTATTCTCTCTACTCTTTTTTATTTGATATGTCTAATATAGTCCATAATTGAAAAATATGATTTCAGAGTAGTCTTGGAAGACTGGATTGATGGGCTGAGACTATCAAGATAACATTTAATAGAGATATATATCATGTTCTGATTTTGTAAAGAAAAGTCAAAATTACATACGTATAGAATGAGAGCGGTCGGCTTCATAGCAGTTTTTATGAAAAAATCTTGAGGAACGGGATTTCCTGGTGAGCCCTGAGGAAGCAGTATGACACAGTTGCTGCTTCTAGGTAGTGAAGGCTATAGTCCCCCTGAACTCTGCTGGTCAGACTAAACCCACATCATTCTGCTATTATGTTATTATGCTGTGGGCTTCCCGTTTTAGGAGGGTCACTGATAAACTAATATTTATCCAGAGAAGGTGACCAAGATGAGGAGGAGGCTAAACATCTGGAAATAGTTAGACTGGAAAAGACTAGTTAGAGACAACATGGTAACAGTCTTTACATATTTGAGAGGCTGCCGTATGACAGAAGGCACATAATTTCTCTCGTGTGCTCCCAATGGGAAAGTAAGAGATAGATTTCAGATTTTAATATAAGGAAGAATTTTGTGAGAGTTAACATTCTGCATCAAGAGAACGGACAGATTTCCATAATACTGAGCTGCTGGTCATTGAATGTCATCAAGGAAAACTGATCACATGTTGTGTATATTTTTTAGATTTCTGCAGTGCATCTGAGGTGGGGCCGGATGACCGTCAAGGCATCTTTTTTGAGGTGTCTTATTTTAGAATAGCTGAACAACCTGGCTGTAGATTCTAAATGTGCAGTGAAATGATAAACCCGCCTCTAAACCTGTAACACATATTTGTACATTTTTATTCATGGGTTCCTCCATCTACCGGTTGGGGTGCTATACTTGGGATGGCCCACAGGTCACGGTGGTCTGCTCCGACATGGTACCCTTCAGCAGTTAATCCACTTAAATTTAGCTTCTAAGTAACTTCTATAACTCTGTTCTCTATAGTTCTGAAAACATTTTTTTGGCCTATGGGATGTCATGTCTGAAAAGCATTCCTTATTAATTTAATCATCATTTTTTGGTGGTTGCTATATTTTTCTCCATTTCAGATGTTGGCCTAAGCCACATTTGTTTTCTGACAAGTACAAGGAACATCTGAGTCTTTGAGAAAAGTCAGAGATGCTTTTCTGAGGAGTGATTAAAATAGATAACTCTTTGTTGTCCAAACTTCAAACAGAGATGCCTGTAGAAAGAATAAAGGAGTTGCCAGTCCTAGCCCATTACAAGTAAAAATACTTGAGAATAGGGCTTTCCTGGTGTTGTTACTACAGCACTTCCTCCTGCCTGGCCATCCTAGAGGTTCAGAACTCCACCTGTCCTGTGGTTACTGGTCAATTCCATGAGCCTTAGAGAATGGGATTAAAGGTTAGGAGTCTCCCTATACCATCCTGATCTGCTAACAATGGTTGGGTGAAAAAAGGGACCTGCCATGCCATTAACGTGTAAAAACCCTGACCTCTGGTTTTAGTGATATGACTCTGATACCAGGCCAGGCCTTGAGCAAGATTGTCAAGGTGCAGATGTTCAGTTCCACTCAGGGCTTTTTTGAGTGCTCAGTTTTCCTCTTTGCCTGTAAGCCAAACCCATGCCTACTCCTTCCTTTCATACAGACGTGTAAATGACCCTAGTCATTACCTTCCTTGGGGCTGTTTGTTGTGTTACACAGACACACATTTTGAAATAAAGTGAGGAATCTAGGTGATGGAATTTTAGGCCTTACATAAGGGAGGACCTAAAAACAGAGATCGGAAGGTGTTTCCCAA
Source organism: Balaenoptera acutorostrata (assembly GCF_949987535.1). Classification (NCBI taxonomy): domain Eukaryota; kingdom Metazoa; phylum Chordata; class Mammalia; order Artiodactyla; family Balaenopteridae; genus Balaenoptera; species Balaenoptera acutorostrata. The sequence continues at coordinate 58,334,672 of NC_080075.1, forward strand.
TACTGGTGAAATCACAGTTTGGGCAGCTATCTACTTGGTCTCCTTTTTACCATGGCCCTGCCTAGCTAGTGCTTTATTTGGAGGGCTTTTTTGCTTACGGCCTTCTGAATTTCCAGATTCTACCCAGGGGTACCTGAGGTTCAGTGTGTGGAATGAAATCATGTTTTCTGCATCGCGTGGCTTTTTTGCAAAGAGTTCTGGCATAAAAAGATACTCTGACATCTGTCACCGATTTTTCTCTCTCAGTTCCTAGAGAGGGGCCTGGCCAACTTAATCTCTGGTGCCAGATCTCTTTAAGACCGTTTTCTAAATATGTTTTTGAGCAAAAGGAATGAGGAGTTCACCTCTTAATGGAATGCATTGACAAAGCAAGCTAGAAAAACAAAACTTGTAAGGACCAGCTTTTCTGCAGTGTTATCTGTTACTTCAGTAGGCCAGCTCAGGTCATGTTAGAACAAGTGATTTGATCTGTAGACAGCCTCATTCTTAGGTGAAATTTCTGACAATGATGATAATCCATGGCCTATTGCTGCCATTCACTCTCAGACTTAGAATCCAATCAGTTAATAGATTAACTAAGTAGTTGTTAAACATCCATTGTATACCTAGCTAGCATTAGGTCTTGGATAAGATGCAAAGTGAAGGAAAAAGGTTTTTCATCCTTGAAGAACTTATGATCTAGCTAGTGAGATAAAACGCATGCTTGTGAACCTGACATACTGTATATGAACCACTTAATTATATGGCAGATACACTAAGGACCAAGGTCCTGTAAACAAGGGGAGGAGCACTGGTGGGTTGGAGAAATGCAGGAGGCTTTCCCTAGTAGCAAGGCAGGAAAAGAACACGGGAATTCAGTTTACCATCCTGAAGACTTTAAGAAATCTCCCTTGTTGGTTAGCAGCTCTTAAGAGAGGAAAGTCATACTGTTCATTCTGCAGACAGTGGGCTCTAACAAGCGGAAGATTGTGACAGAGTTTTATGATTCATAACTTAAAGTTATCATAAAGAGCTTTGCTTCCACTTGCATCAAGGGTGACCCAGGAAATTCACAAAATAAATGGTTTGCTACTTAACAGAAGAAACCGTCCATGGTGAATCTTTGGTAACTTTAATTAAGAACGGTATTTACTCCAAGTGTTGCATTTCCAAGTCTTATGGAAATAATGAAGAGTAATGGGAAAATTATTACAAATGTAGTAATACTTAAATTTTAAAATATTTTAATAATATTTTTCCTTAAGGAGCATTTATTTCCTTAATCTTAATTATTTTCTCAAAAATGTAGCCAAGATGCTCAGCAGGCATTTTTAATGCTGAATTGAAGATTTGAGAGTACCAAGCCCCAAATGCCAGCTAATATGAAGTCATCTTCTCCTACCTGGTAGGGAACATTTTAGAATCAAAACTGTATGTTTTTCTCTTTAGGCAGAAAAATCTGAATTAGGGAAGAGAGTATGAAGGTAAAGAAGAATTACAGTAGGCTTAAAATGAGACAAGAAAAATGCACGACATACCATGTTTTGATTATCTTTCTCTGATCGGCGCAGTTTTTTTCCTCCCTCTCCTCTGGGCCTTGACCCTTACCAGTCTATTTATCACCTTCTTGTTAAAACAACCTGCATTAGTCACATCAGCTGCGCCAGATCATTCACCCTCATACCCTTCGACTTTTTCCCTTTGGGCTTTATTTTCCTCACTCACCTTGAGCACTGAGACTCTTGACTGCCCGTCTTGCCTCCCCTCCACACAGCGACAGCTGCTCTCTTCTTCACCATTTATTCTTGTCTTTCACTTTATTTTGTGAGAACTCTTCGTCACTAGGTCATCCATCCATTAAATGTGTTTGCTGAGGGCCTACTTTGTGTCATTACCGTAACCCAAGGCCCTACTCTCATCATCTCTTATTTGCAAGAGAAAATAGAAGCCATCAGGCATGGACTCTCTCCGTGGAGACACCCACTCTACCTACCACCGTAGTTCTCTCCTTTGTTTTATAGCCAGACTCTTGGAAAAGGTCGTCTGTGTTTACAGTCTCCATTTCCTCCTCTCTTATTCCTTCCTCAAACCACTGCAGTCTGGATGCTTCTTCCACCACTTCACTGAAGCTTCACTGACAAAGGGGAAATAGTAGTGACCTCTTCATTACAAAAGCCACTGGATGCTTTTCAGTCTTTATCTTTCTGAATCTTCCTCTGGTATTTGACACTCTTGCACACTGGCATCTTCAGGATGCTCTTCCTGTGTGGCCTTGTTTGGCCATTGCTTCTTCCTCCTCTTTCAGGGCCCCTTCCTCATGCTGCCTCCTAAATGTTGGTGCACCTCTTGGTCCTGCCCTCCACTCTTTTCTTTTTTCACCTTACATGTACAGTCCTCACCTGGCTGGCAACTCACATACATTGATGAGTCAGTCCTAGATCTAGAACTTGTACAGAATCATAGATTCACCTTTCTGTTGGACAACTCCTTCTGCATGTCCCATAGACATCTAAAAGTCAGCAGCTTCCCCCAGGTAGTGCCTCTGCACACTGAGGTCTGAACAGCCATCTCTTAGGGCCTAGCACAATGTCTGCACATTCCCCCTGGCCAACTGGAGTCAGAGGACTTCTTTGAAAGGAAACAGGACTCAGGGTATTACAGAGGAGCCTTTCAATATTATTGACTGTGTTCATAGGTACTCAATAACAAAAGAACATTGGGGTCTTTTAAATAGATTTATTTATTTTATTTATTTATTTTTGAAGGTTTTTTTTTTTTTTTTTAATAAGTGGTTACTTTTTTTTTTTTAATTATTTATTTATTTTTGGCTGCATTGGGTCTTCGTTGCGGTGTGCGGGCTTCTCATTGTGGTGGCTTCTCCTGTTGCAGAGCACGGACCCTGGAGCTCTAGGCATGAGGGCTTCAGTAGTTGTGGCTCACGGGCTCTAGAGCACAGCTCAGTAGTTGTGGCGCACGGGCTTCGTTGCTCTGCGGCATGTGGGATCTTCCCCCACCAGGGCTTGGACCTGTGTCCTCTGCATTGGCAGGCGGATTCTTAACCACCGTGCCACCAGGGAAGCCCAGGAACATTGGTTTTAAAAGTCATTGACTTTTTTTTTTTTTTTAATATTTATTTATTTATTTATTTATTTATTTATGGCTGTGTTGGGTCCTCGTTTCTGTGCGAGGGCCTTCTCTAGCTGTGGCAAGCGGGGGCCACTCTTCATCGCGGTGCGCGGGCCTCTCACTATCGTGGCCTCTCTTGCTGCGGAGCACAGGCTCCAGACGCGCAGGCTCAGCAATTGTGGCTCACGGGCCCAGTTGCTCCGCGGCACGTGGGATCCTCCCAGACCAGGGCTCGAACCCGTGTCCCCCGCATTGGCAGGCAGACTCCCAACCACTGCGCCACCAGGGAAGCCCTCATTGACTTTTGATATCCCTTCAGTAAGTTTGAAATGATTTGCTTTTTCCCTTGTACTGATGATCATCACTTTGAGGTAGCAAGTGGCAGGTGTTGGTAACTTTCTTTGGAGATGGAAAAGTCAAGGTCCAGGAGGAGTAAGCAGAATGTGTCCACAGTCAAAAAGTGATTCGTTAAGGGGTCAGGGGTTGATTCGTTTATTCATTTACTCAACAGATAATTACTGTAAGCATCGATTGTGTGTCCGGCACGATAGAAATACAGTGGAGCATCAGACAGATAAGATTTTTGGCATAATGGGATATCTGTTGTGCTGTGTTGCTTCTTGGTCCCTATCATCTTTGCTCTGATTTTTTTCCATATAATTAGTGATAAGTGATAATAATTAGCAGATATTTACTATGGGCCAGACACTGTTTTAGGACTTGATGCATACTAATTCATTTAATCATCATGACAACACTATGAGGTCCCTAACATTATCATCCCCATCCTCCATCCTACAGAGAGGGAAAGCTGGGCAGTGGGAAGTTTAGAAATGTGCCCTAGGTTATACTGGTAAGAAGTGATAAGGCCAGGATTTTAACCAGGCAATCTGGCTCCAGAACCCGTGCTCTTCTCCACTCCCTTAGCTACGCTAGCGCTTAATACTACAATTCGCCCTTTTGCTCATGTTTACGATGCTCCATGTGTGGGGTATGACAAGCTAGTTCTCAATATGCCAACATTAACCTGAAGTTTTAAATAACAAACACTTGGGCTTACTTTGCTTTCTTGAGATATCTCTCCCCTGCCCCCCTTGGGCATTGCTCTAGCAGTGGTCTCTTCTTCTAATCTGAAATCAGTAGAAAAGAAAGAAAAACTTGCAGTTAAGCCCAAGTGGTTGTGACGGGTTGCTAAATAAGACTGGTTCAACTGAATTTCTGAGATTCTTGAGAAACACTGAGGATTTCTTACAAAAGAAATTTTCCTTGTAATAGGAAATCGTGGGTCATTGCACAGTTATAAGTGTCTCAGCAAAGAAAAAATGTGTCTTGAGGCTTAAGAAGCATAAAATCTTAATGAGATTATTTGTGGGCTGCTACTTAGGCATAATTTTTAAACTATTAGAACATATATTTTCCATCTGACTTTACCATCTTAGGTTTTTACTGTAGAAACTTAACATAATTTTGAAAAGCTTCAGGGTTGTTGAAAGAAAAAGAAAAAAAATAGTAACAAGCATTTATATAAAGAAGTTGAAGTTTACAATGTCCTTTCATAAACAGTAGCTTACTTGATCATCCTCTTTTTACTGTCTTAGAAAACAGCATCATAAGGATATCAATATATGTTGAAATTTTGAAAAATTGCCAACATTTTCTTATGTGGTAATCCTACACTTTAAAAGGATACCTTAAAAGGGCAAGTCTGAATCAGTGAAGTGTTCAAATTACTGGATATTATGAAGTGAAAGTTTCATTACTCCAAATTGTATGTAATATATTTAGGGAACTGCTTTTTAATGGATGGGTAACAGTAGCATCTGGTGAACGTATTAGTTGTTAAGCCACACCTCGAGGCCTCTGAGGTGGGTTGAAATCCCCCTTTGTTCCTCAGTTTTATATTTCTCATGTGCAGAGTCCCACCTCCCTCCTTCACCAACCACAGGTTACTAGCCAAACCTGCTGGAGAGCACACTGAGAGTGAGATGTGTGAGATGTGCCCCCTGGGTTGTCTTGTCCTGTTTCGTTTTGCATCAGGGAAAATTCCTGGTCTGGGATATTTGTGTCCTGGCCACCAGTTCCCAAGAGATGGCCACATTTCTCCCAATTTTAAATGAAACTCTCAGTCCCAAAAGTAAACATTAGCTCGGCCTCAGTCTGAATAATTGCAAAATCAAAATTAGGCAGGCCCACGTGAATGAGATTTTCTGTTTTGTCTCTACAGCGTCCAGAGCATTAACAAAATGTCTATTTGTATGGAGGATGCTTCTGTGTAAATAAGCCTGCTCCTTTTTGATTATTGCAATCATACAGGAAAAGGCCATCTGTTTTGGTGGTAACTATGGAAATATATCTAGGTAGCCAAGGAAAAGCTGGATTGTTACTAAAGGATGTGTCACACCAACAAGAAAATAATTTACGAAGCAGTGGGTAGAAAATATTTTCAAACGCTGAAAGTGAGTCACTTAAGCTATCTTTTTGGGTGATGGGTGAGTAGTGCTGGTTTGTTTTTTGCTTGACTGTTTATTCATTTTTTTTTCTTGTTTTCCAGAAGAATCTCTCTTTCCTGTAAAGCCAGAATTTAAGGCTCAGCTTCTTTTCAGCTTGGATAAAATGAAAAGTAAAATTCTTCTTAATACTAATTATAACCTGCAGAAGCCTAGTGAAGAGAAACTTAAGAAATGTAATTCTTGTTTTCTAGTTGAGCTTCAATGCCATATAATTAATATAATTCAATCTCTTCTTAACCCTTTTTTTTCTGCATGATTTAAGATATCAGAACTTAATTCGTAGCCAGAATGAAAACCGGACTTAGGAAAAACTTGAAAAGACTAGAGAGGGATTTGCATTCTGCTGCATGGTTGAACACGTCCCTAAAGTAGCAGCTTTAGAATGCCATGTCCTGATAGAATTCCCCATGGAAAACTGGCCAGTAGAGCGGTTTCCTAGCGCCCTCCCCCTAGTCTGCACCACTGTGAAGTGTCATGAGGGCCTGGGATCTGAACCTAGGGAGCTTCACAGGATTGCTCCACAGCCTGACAGAAGGGCACTGGTCTCACTGGGCAATCTGTGCTCTTGTTCATAAGCCCCAGGCTGTGGGTTTTGGAATTGGCCAGCCACCCTGGCTCAACCTTCGATAAATATTCCTGGGTTCTAAGTAGGAGGGGGAATTCAAAGGCCTGTTTTTCCCAAGTCCTTCCATAACCAGTCCATGGCATGTTATGAGGTCTGAGTGGCGTGGCCGTGTTTGGAGGGGCTTAGGGAACATGTTCTACTCCTAATTAATATGTACACCGGTAATAACTCAGAGGGCCAGATTGTAACCCAGCTTGACCCCCTGGGTAGTTGAAATCTGTATGGAATGATTTGAGAGATCTTAAGCAGTGCCTTTTACCCACCCAGTTTTCTCAGATGCCTCTTCCCTTTTGAGCTGAATCTTGAAGTTTCACAGTTGGACTTTCATTCTTTAAGTATACGGTTTTGATCCTTTCTAAAATGGAAATCCCACGGTGAGATATAGTATTTTAAGGTATTATTGGTCATTTAAACCACAGTTTAAGTTTCTTTGATCTTGACAGGAAGAGACATTGGTTGGGTATGGTATTAGAGATGGGATAAGGCTGGCAGCGGTGGCGATAGGGTGTAGAATTTGGGACAGAGACAGATTGCGCATTGCCTGGATGGGGACCGCAGTGGCTTCTTCCCCACCAGAATTTGCTCCCGTGCATTTAGTGAAACGGGGCATCCTATTTTCCATTTACCTCTCCCTGCTGGCAGGGAAAGACTTGGAGGCCTTTTTACAGCTTTGACTCTTCCTCCTTCGAGATGTGGTTCCGTTTCCGTTCCAAGATGAAAGCTTGTCTTTGTCCCCTCCCAGAATAGTTCCAGGCAGCAGAATACAGTGAATCCTTCCAGATAAAAGACCTGCTGATAAAGTACCAGATTGTTATCAGAGAAGCGGAGTGAGGGGAGTCCAGTCCCTACCATTAATTACCTAGTTACAGCTTTGTTTATATCCTGTTCATTTGGGGGCATGTTTTCCCTGGACAGTTTCTTGTCTGTGTTCTGAACTGCAGGCTGATGTTTGTAAAAATCCCAAAGGTCAGGGAATAGTGGGTTCCTTATTTTCTGAAAGGCTTAATGGCAAGGAAGAGAGAATATCAGAGTTTCTGCCTTCCACCTGGAAAGAAATGGACCAATGCTTGGTTTGGGTGGTTCTTGCCTCACCTTCAGCATACAAACCTTAGTGTGTTGAATGAACTCTGATTTTGTATACTTATCCGAAAGGTTACCTGAAAATAGAATGACATTTATCTCTGTGAAGCCATGAGTATTAACCAGTGAATACCTGGATATCAAGACACTGAGGCCAGAGTATAAAATGCTCTAACACTGCTTGGTGAATGAGCTAAACGCCACTTCAGAATGTGTAAGTTTTGAACCACCCCATATTTTGGGGCCTCTCACCTTCTGAGATGGCCCACACTCTGGAGTGTGTTTCTCCCAAGGCCGTTCTCACCTTTTGAGACGGACCACATTCTGTCCAAAGGATGTGTATCTCTAAATAAATCCACTTCTTACCTTAAAAAAAAAAAAAGTGTAAGTTTTATGTTATGTATACTTTACCACAATATAAATGAGTGAATGAATGAATGATACTTGCTTTCTGGCAGCTCCAAGTACTTTGGACACAGTTGGAAATACCATAGGGTTGGGCTACATCGTCTGCCTCATATTGAACTTGATCACTGTTGCGTGTGAGGTATCATGCTTCCTTTTAAGAACTGTGAGACTGAAAGCACAGAGAACCTTAATGAACACAAGACAAAGAGACAAATTTTGCCACCTTCATAGGGACATATTGGCAAGTCTGGGATTGGAAAAGAGCCGTATCTTGAAAATGATTGATTCTAAACCACTATAGCCACTCTCCTTCCACAAATGTAACAGAAGAGGGGAATGGGGTCTCTTGGTGGCTGGAATAGTAGTAGCATCTATTGCTCTGATTCTCAAATAGTGGCATTGAAATGCTCCATGACTAGTAGTAGTCAGGGAAGTTAACCTCATCTGTATATCTGCAGCCCTTGAGTGGCCAAGCACATGTTTCTTCACCAAATCAGACTCAAGTCTGACCTTATGTTTTCCTGTTAGGTTCTGTTCTCAGCCCAACCGATTTTTGCTATAAGACTGACTCTTGACCAGTGATTCAGCCAGCTTTTTCAGCCTCACTGGTCATGGGGGTTCTTTTTGAGGACTAGACTGTTGCTTTTTTTTTTTTTTTCTGCTAAGCCAAGAAACTTCTCATACCTTGCAAACATGCTACTTGGTGATACAGCTGCAATGTGATTTCGGTGTAGAAAAAGAAAGTATGAAAATAGCTCTACTGCAAATCAGGAAACTTTTTTTCTTGTTAACCCCAAAAGCCCTAAACTCAGAACTCTGACTAAAAGGTACTTCTTTTTTCCTGTGTGTGTGTGTGTGTGCGTGTGTGTGTGTGAGAGAGAGAGAGAGCGAGAGAGCACGCATGAGCGTGCATATTCCTACTGTCATTTCAAGGTAGTTGTGAAACATTCACCATGGTTTCAGCAATACCTTTCTCAAATTTAAATTTAGTATTTTCCTTAGAAAAGGCGAGAGCCTGTAGGAATTTAGGAAGAAGTAGCTAAGGTAAATTTAAAATATAAACACTCACTTTGGGTGAAATCAGTAAAAACATTCCCTGACCTTCTAATATATAAGAAAATTTTTAATTAAAAAAAATAAAAGTTTTCTTTTAGGAAATAAAGATTTTGCCAGAATAGCATGAGTAGATAAAGCAGTCTGTTGTGAAAACTGCATCTTTAAAATTTCCACTTTAAAAAATAAGATTTCTTTGCTTTCTTCTTGACTAATGGTTTTGTCAGAACAATCATTTGAATAATAAATGAAATACTTTGAAGTATGTGAGGGAGTGGAGAACTTTTCTGTGCCTTGTACGAACTGGTGATACAGATTATAAACTAAATGATTCCACATTCCAGTTTATCAAGGATCCAAGCCAAAGCCATACAAATCTACCAATGAAATCATAAAAATGAATGGAAGTGATCCAGATTGTTTCATTTTCCTTTGAAATGTTGTTTGTATTAGATGTTAGCACCCAGAAGTTAAACAGTATTGAATTTCACACATAGCACTTCAGAAAAAAAAAAAAAAATTATTTATTTGGCTGTGCGGGGTCTTAGTTGTGGCATGTGAGATCTAGTTCCCTGACCAGGGATCGAACCTAGGCCCCCTGCATTGGGAGCATGGAGTCTTAACCACTGGACCACCAGGGAAGTCCCATAGCACTTTATTTTTAATCTTAGGTTAAAGGTTATGTCCTTGGCATGATTGAAGAATGACTCATACAATTTGCACTGTTTTTATTGATGGGCAAGGAAGGAAATTGGGGAGTAATGTGATACTGAATTGATGCTAAATTTATTAATTGAATTTAAATGGGAATAAAGAATGTCACTTAATGATTTTATTTATTTTTATATTCATGTATATGCCCTCTGTGAAGATTCTCTTTAATGTTACTTATGCTTAAAATGCAATATAAAATATCTCTTGGCCACTACCAGTAGCAGTGGGAATTAGCAGTGATTTTCCTCCTAGTAAATGTATCAAATTGTATCACAGCCAGAACCTTCAGTCACATGGACATATTGGAGGATGTGACCAGAATTCTTTATTGACATGTTCCCCATCTTAAAATACAGTTACCATGAAATTAATGTATTAAGCCTTAGTCACAACCCAAGGAAAGACTTAAAGGTAATGTGATTCTCCTTATAATTAGTAACCTAATTAAATGCTGGAAGGCTTCAACCATATAGTAATGTACCTTGCTTCTGAACAAAGATAATACCACAGCTGAAATTGTATACTTGTAACACTAGAATTTTTTTAATTAGTGGTAGGGTATGTGGGTATGTGTAAGTGTAATCTGTTTTGTTTCATCTTCAAACTTTGCACAGCAGTCTCCATTGTGCATTCACTGGGACTATGTTAAATAATAGTGCACTAATTGGTTTCTGTTTGTTCAGAATTCAGCATGATTCAAACTGGGATGAGTTGAAAATTACCTGTTCACTATGGAATAAGCAAATTATGAAAATAAGCAAAAATAAAAGATATTAGGAAGCAGGTTCAATCTACTCGAGATGGAGGATAAATCTGTTTTACCTTAATAACCACTTGAAAAATTCTACCGCTAAATGTAGTTTATTAAAGCGGGCCCAACAGATTTGGCATTGCTTGGTTGAATGGTGTGAGTTGTCAAGTATAGGTAAGAGCTATAAAATTGAATTTCTTTTAGTATTTGTTATTGTCGTTCCACCCTGTGGTGGTAAAAATGTCTTATAGTTGGGGCATGCAGGGTTTTGCAACTACCACGGGCTCTGGAGTCAGACAGACCTGACTTTGAATCCCGGCTTCTCCATTCACTTCTTTTGTGAGCTTGGTCAAGTCACTTACTGTCTCTGAGCCTGTCCTAGAAGAGCATGTGGAAGATTTGGAACACTGTCCTGAAAAAGTTTCTGTTTTTTAATTCTTATGCGATTGTTAGGATTTCAGTGTTTATTGATTTGATTCTTTAAGAGAGCACAAGGAAAGGTTCATTCTGGTCATAAAAGTTCAAAGGAAATAGCTGGGCTTGTTTAATATGAGGAAAGAAGATTTGGGATGTTTTGGAGATGCGATTGGAGGTTGAGAAGGGAGAACAAGACAGGATGTATAACTTCACTTTTCTAATATATGTGAAATGTTATTCTTAAAAAAACAGCATTATTGAGGTATAATTGACATAAACTGCACATGTTTAAGGTGTACCATTTGCTAAGTTTATACACCCATAAAACCACCCCCAGTGTCAAGATAGTAAACATATCTATCACCCACAAGTTTCCTTGTGCCCATTTGTAACCTTCTCCAACAGCCCCGCCCCCGTCACCTGGCAACAGCTGTTCTATCACTATAGGTTAATTTGCATTTTCTAGAAATCATATAAATGGAATCATACATTATGTATTTTATTTTGCCTGACTTTTTCACTCAGCATAATAATCTTGAGATTAATCCATGTGATTACACATATCAGTAGTTTGTTCCTTTCTATTGCAGAATAGTATCCCATTGTACAGATATACCACTATCTACTTACACTCTCACCTGTTGATGGACATTTGTGCTGTGTCTAGTTTTGACTATTACAAACAAAGGTGCCAGAAATATTCATGTACAAGTTTTTGTATGGACATATGCTTTCGTTTTTCTAGGATAAACGTCTAGGAGTGGAATGGGTGGGTTGTAGAAAAGGGTGTACATTTAACTATTTAAGAAACTGCCAAATTATTTTCCAAAGTGATTGTACCGTTTTACATTTCCACCAGCAGAGGATGAGAGTCCCAGTGGTTCCGTATGCTAGTCAACACTTGGTGTGCTTGGTCTTTTTTAATTTTAGTCTTTCTAGTGAGTATGTAGCAGTATATCACTGTGGTTTCAATTTGAACGTCCCTAATGACTAAGGAGATTGAGCATCTTTACATGTGTTTCTTTGCCATCCATATATCTTCTTTGCTGAAGTCTTGGTTCAAAGTTTGACCCAATTTTTTGTTGGGTTGTTTGTTTTCTTCTTATTCAGAATATATTCTGGACTCAAGTCAAAAGACTATTCTTTTAGGCATAAATTCATTTATTTCCCTGGCATGTAGAACCACGAAAACAAAATTAAGTTGCAGTAAGAAAAGTGTAATTATACTTAAGGAAGTACTTTTTGACTGTGACACAAATGTGGGCCCTGGGGCAACCAAAGGAGGATGTAAAACTTTCCCTGAAGGCAGTGGTCTGTTTGGATGCTGTAGGGATGCTGATGTATGACTTAATCTACCTAATTGCAGTCTTCATTTGAGATAAGAATCTCCCCTGGGGCGGGTCTGTTACTAATATCTCAGTGTTCTTTGCTCTTTTGTGCTATTTTTTCAGGCCAAAAACGTGCAATTTCTTGGAATTTTTCAAAACTTTCCATGTACTTCATGGGTTTAAAAAATTTATTCTTTCTGATTTTAGCTTGAAGTGTTGCTGTGAAACCTGAGGAGGGTCATTCAGGGGTATTAATTAACTTTAGCAAAAGTAAATTGCAATGTCTGGAGAGTAATCAAATTAAAAGAAATGCTCAAATTTCTCTCATCTAGCAGTAGCACAAATCACTGTTTTAGCCGATAGTACTGGCAAGATTCATTCAACTCTCTGTAGAGGCAAAATAATTAACTAGATTCTAGAGAAGAGGTTCTACATGATTAAAGGAATTGGGGCTGTTTTAGCCCACGGAGGGGAAGCGTAAGGGGTGATTTAATGACAGGATTCCAATATAGTCAGTGAAGGGTTTTCCTGTGTATAGAAAACACTGGTCATTTGTTCTCCAACTCTGGAGAGGCTCAAACTAGAGAAAATTGGCTCCCGACTATAGAAAGATTGAGTGTGGTTTGTATTAAACCTAAAAGTTGTATTATAGGCATCAGTATTGTTACGAGATTAAGCAATGGAGCAAGTCAAGAGAGGTCATAAAGATATTTTAAAATAAAAAATATAGCTATCTGCCTGAAATGTTTAAATGTCCATTGAATTATAGGATTTTGTTATTGAAGAGGACTTTCAAGATCACTTATTCTAATCTCCTTTTACAGATGAGGATGTGAAAGGACATTATGTAACTTGCCTATGGCCACATTTAGATACTAATATTTTAATTTGAGGATGTTTTAAAAGTAGTCTGGCTAAAGAGGCATCAAAGGGACCGTGTAAGAGTTTCTGCTTGGCAGCAGGTTTCACTCCACCAAAATAGTCACTTAAAGCTGATAACGATGTGTATTATTTTTTCCTAAGCCCATGAAGATCCTGCCAGTGTGCTGACCTGTGTCTGTTGTCTTTAAAACTGTTAAAGATACTTATTCTTGGACATTTTGAACTTGTCTCTAGATAAATACTATACTTCAAAAGACTGTAGATGATTTGACCCGAGGTGGTCAATATTGATAGAGGACAGCAGAGGACACTGCCACAGCCCTTGGCGAGCCTGTCCCAGTCTAATACAGGGTTCTTCAGAAACCTTTGGCTGGCTGAGCTACAAAGACTACAATTTCGTGGACGACTATTTCCTGGTGACTAATTTGCCTTCCTTAAAGATAGTGCATTATAAAGCTTTTGGCTTTATTTTATTAAGCACTAGTTGGAGCAGTAGGAAATACATTTAGACCACCAGTTCATTGTGTATGGGATCTGCAAAAATGAGTTCTAACCATTGGAATTAATGGGATAAATTGCACATCCATTACCACAACAGAAAGAAGTCGGCACAGTGCACTTTATTTGATTGTGGGTACATTTTATTTGGTAACTCATCATTCTATACATGTTCCCACGAGACCATCTAGAGCAAAAACTGACATGTGTATACAGTTTTATATACTTATTTCAGAAGGTTTATGTGAGTACTAAAAGTGAGATAAAATATCTGAAAGTACCTAGCACATTGCCCGACATCTGGCAGACACTCAGTAAATGTTCCCACCTTCCTTTCCCTTTCCCCTCCTTGAGTTTTAGCATGAGTATTGAAATCGCTCAGAAATGTAACAGATTCCTGTCAAAAGGGAAGTTCCTAAAATTGTTCACATTTAAAAGTGTTTATTTAAAAATGTTAAGCACTCACTTGACTCACAGGATGCTTAGATTTTACAAGATTTTAATATCTTTTCAGAAAGAGTCACCTGAAAAGTCAAGTTCCATTGTTCCAAGAAAGATGTACTCAGCACCTATGATTTGTCCACCCAGTATTGGGCTAGGTTTAGGGTGCTTTGAATGCCAGAATGAGAAATTTGCATTTAGTGTGGCGATAGACGGTTGTCGCAGGTTCTGGAACATTTGAAAGCTAAAGAACAAACAGAAAAAAAAAAAACCCAAAAAACTGTTAAAAACGGGACCAAAAACATTCCTTTTCAAACCTTCCCCCTAAATATACATAGCTTAAAAAGAAGAGAGTAAATTTTCTCCATACCTTTGTGTAGTTTCTTAAATTGCCCACCCAGTCCTGGGTTTATGAACTGAAACCCACTCACTGTGAATATGGAACCGCATGCCCTAAAGGTTAATGGGGTGCGTTTCAACTGTATGAAGTCACTTAGAGAACTTGGCCTTTGAGCAGTGACCTTCACCACAAGGAGACTCAGCACGTTCAGGACTGTTTTCTCCAACCCACCCACTACCTGCAAGGAAAGGAGAAGACATGCGGAGGCCAAGGTGTTACGATCAACCCCCTTAAAGACTCAATGGCTGTCTGTGTGTGTTCATCTCTTGGTCTTCAGTGGAGCAGGAGCAGAAACAACGGTAGGGTTTTGCTATTGAGAGGAATGTGCAGCTCTTTCCCTCGGTCTGCACAAGTTGCAGCCCTCAGCTCCTGCCCTGCACACAGCTTATCCCAGCTTGAGAGCCCTGAGGGCAGATCCAGAACTGCTTTTCCAGCTGTCTGTGAGGAGGCCAGTAGTATGTGGCTTGTTGATCCAAGGTCAGAGAGGAAAACCCACAGATGGACCGGGAGGGAAGATCATGCCAAAATTTCAAACTAAGTCTAGTGGTTATTTTCATTATGTAGGAGAGTTTTATACCGTTTATGTTAGATTTTTTTTTCCACTTTATATTACTCCATTTTATTTTGGGTAAAGACTGAAAGTAATGATTCCCTTTTAATCTCTAGGGCCTCCAATGTCTTTGTATTTATGTTGCTGTAAAGTCTTTTCCATGTTTTTCCGAGTCAGGAAAGAATCATTATTAAGGTATAACTTCATTTCAGTGCTCCAGAGGAAAAAAACCTTCTTTCCAGCTGTCTGGACAATTTGGTTGGAATCTGAAAAATTCAGTTTCAAATTGTATCTGTTATTGTCTAGTCACAAAATAAAGCATGAAATGAAATTTCAGATGAAATATAATTTTCATACTCTTATGTTTTTTCAAAACTCTGTGATTTGATATCAGCAAGTAACCAGGGATTAGCATTCAGAAAGCATCCTTTCATTTATTTAAAACATGTTTGTAATTCTAAATAATTAAAGAGCATTATTCAAAGATCTCTTTAAAGTAAGCACCACACTGGATACCTTCCCCCCTGTCCCTGTAGGAAAATTCCCTAGCTTTATTTCCTGACACCTAAAGGAATGGTATGAATGCAACTAGCCATTGCCATTGCATCCAAGACCCTGTGTCCTTGCCACATATGTGGCCGAGTGCTGTGCCCAGTTCTTACGGGGACAAGTGGAGGGATGTCAAAGTGATGGAGGCCAATTCCCAACTCCTGGCAGCTGCCATTTTCACCCCTTTGGGATTAACAGCCTGTGGCTAGTCGACCTGGGGAAAACCTTGGTAACTTGGAGGCAGAGTGGAGGTGACCTTAAAAGGATGCACCTTCTACAGCTTAGACTTTGGTTGGGATGTCCCAGGGGGTTACACATTGCTGTTCTCAGATGTTCTGTTTTGGCTTATTAATTATTTTCAGCATTTCTTCATAAAAAATTTTTTTAAAGGTCTTAACATGTTGATTAGAGTTCATTTGTAAAGAGCAATTACAGCTTTGAGCTGCCAGTAGATATTTAAACTAAAACGTTCTACCTGCTGATACATATGTATATTTTTGCCGTGAAAGCTGGAAATGTGCGATTTTTAGCTTAGCTACTGTCTACTGCTCTTATTTCTCCTTCACTATCCAAACCAAGGATTCTTTTTTAAATCAGACTTCAAAAGTCCTGAACCCATTACCCTTCCAAGAAATATATTTGAATAAAGAAATCCATGAGCTGTGCAGAGGGCAAGATTACAGTAAATGCAACTTCTAAGTGCTAGCGGTTTGAGTTGCAGGAAAAGGAACAAGTAGTTCAGGTAGTGGTAGGTCCTTTGATGAACTGAAAATCGGTAGAGGAAGGACAAGTAGAGAATCTGGCAACCGTGGCCGCACTGAACTCACCTGAGAATGTGTAAGAACGGCTTAAGGAATAACACTTATAACAAAAACATACTTTATAGTGACAGGACATGCTGAACTGTTTTTTCAAATTCACTGGTACCACCGTATTTTTTTAGTGGTTTCTCTCTTTTATGCATACACATGTACCACACGTGTACATGTTTCCGAAGGCAAGATTGAAACCAGGAACCACACACAATAAAAAGGAAAAAGAAACCTTTGGTGAAACGGCATTAGAAACAGCATTAGAATTGACAGAAAGTAAAATCTGGGCCCTGGACCTGAGGAATAAAGTCAGCGGGCCTCACATAAACAAGTCAGTTGGCCCCAAACTCAATCTTCCTTCTCTCCTTTCCAGCTCCTTTGGTGGGGAGGGGGAGGGGCAGGCCTTTGTGAGCCCTGAAGCCTGTTGGATACAGCAAGGCTCTGTGTCCTCAGCCAGTTGTTGAGATAGAGAACCCTAGAGAGTTTGTACGTGTGGATCACGCTTTTCAGTTTGAAAGTTATTCCACCTACTAGGTTCAATAATAGCTACCATTTATTGGTCATTAACTTATAGGCGTTGTGTTTTATATGCATCATCTCATTTAAGCTTCACAACAGCCTATGAGGTAGTTACTTTTCCCTGTTTTACAGATGATAAAAACTTAGAAGGTTCACTGACCTGTCCAAGGTCACCCACAAGTAAGCTTTAGGACTTGGACTTAAACTTAGGTTTGCTGGATTCCAGAACAGGTTCTTAACTCCTGTCTTTTGTGCTATGTTATTCAGAACTATAAAGACCCTGTTTCTGTTCTCAAGATCATTTTGGTCTAATAGAAAACAAACTTATGGTTACCAAAGGGGACAGAGGGGTTGCGGAGGGATAAATTAGGAGTTTGGAATTAGCG
This sequence comes from Balaenoptera acutorostrata, assembly GCF_949987535.1. Lineage (NCBI taxonomy): Eukaryota > Metazoa > Chordata > Mammalia > Artiodactyla > Balaenopteridae > Balaenoptera > Balaenoptera acutorostrata. The sequence continues at coordinate 58,351,700 of NC_080075.1, forward strand.
GATACAAACTAATATATATAAAATGGATAAACAACAAGGTCCTACTGTATAGCACAGGGAACTATATTCAATATCCTGTAATAAACATAAGGGAAAAGAATATAAAAAAGAGGGGATATATGTATATGTGTAGCTGATTCATTTTGCTGTACAGTAGAAACTAACACAACATTGTGAAGCAACTATACTCCAATAAAAATTAATTTAAAAAAGAATATGAAAAAGAAACATATAAATTATATCTATATATAACTGAATCACTTTGCTGTATACTAGAAACTAACACAACATTGTAAATCAACTATACTTCAATAAAAAAAAATTTTTTTTTAAAAAGATTGTTTTGATCTGGCCAACATGATACCTGAGGGCTCCTGTGGGGAATGCAAATGGGATGTGACCCCCAACCCTGACAGCTGTAAGCATGCCATTGCAGTGACAGGGCACGGGAGAGAAAAGGATTGACTCTGACCAGAGGAAATGCAGTAAGATTTTTTAAAAGAAGTGATACCTGAGCAGAATTCAGAGGATGAAGAAGAGTTCCCCAAGTGCACAAGGGTGAAAAGGCCATTCATTCCAACAAGTGTGAACTGCAGTGTGCAGAGGCACTAAGGATGAAGCAGTAGTTGGCTTGACAAAACATATATAGAAAGTTTTTTATATATGTATATATAGTATAACCTGTAGCCTCAGCCTACTCCTTCCTTCCTAGCCTTCAGAGATATCCTGCAGGGTAAGGTTGTCTCAGCTTTTAAGATCGTCAGTAGATGACTATTCCCCAAGAGCAGCTGGCCAATGCTGCATGAGAAACAGACCATAGTGGCAGGCATTCTTGAGTAAATTTAGTGAGGGACTTGGGGGTAGGTGAGACATAGCTTCTTCAAACTCAGCTCAGCTCCTAAGATGCTAACTCCTTTGTCAAGTAGGGGCATCTAGAGAAAGTGGATGAGTATTTTCATCAGCAGCAGAAGTTTGGGGGCTTCTGTTTTGTACAAGGTACAGCTTGATTTCTGGAAAGTAGGGATCAGGACTGGATCTGGGTCTGAGAAGGCAGAGGAACTGGGGGAACATTCATCATGTCAATGAGGGAGAGTGGAAGGGGACATTGGCTGGGTCCTGAAGCCATTCTGAGGCTTTTTTCTGAAGACTCTCGCTCTGGTTCTCATAAAATGGGGGGCTCACTCAAGGCCACCAGGCTTTACAGAGTCCCCTCAGTTCAAAACTACCTCTCCCACATTGCCTAATAATGTTCTCTCAGCCATTCTGCCTTGTTGTGAGGATTAAATGATGTAATACATGCAAAGCTTTTAACACTAGGTCTGGCCCTCTGTAGATGCTTAGTAAATGTTAGTTACTATCAGCATCATCTTTATTGTTCTGCTTCACATTTTACCAATTAGGGACTGGTTAGTTCCATAAATCATTCATACCTCAATGTGATGATTAGGTTGAACAGGTTACTTTGGAAATATTTGGTGTTTTCAAGGCTGAGGATTTTGAGGCAACTGCATTGTGAAGTCTTAGACTAAATTTTGCTGGTGGACAAACCCTAATTAGAATACAGGATCTGCCACTTGCTAATTTTATGACCTAAAGTATGCTGGGAAACCTCACTTTCCTCATCTTAAAATAGGGATGCTGGAGACCTTATAATGAGGATTTAGTGAAGTAAATAAAATAGTGTGTCTGAAGTACATAGCCAGTCCTGGGACACAGTAGTCATTTAATAAACCTCAGTTCCCTTGCTTTTGACTGCATGCCCTGGGGGGCAGTGTGGGTTCATGGACGGAAAGGCACAGGGGAGGGCCCCTCTTTCTTGCCAAACCCAAATGTTCCTTCTGCCTGACCCCACTTAGTCACAACTGGACCATGATCTCCCAGACCACCCACCCTCCTCTCTGGGTGTCCCACCTCAGTTCTTCTACAACAGCCTACATTTACTTCTCATGTTCCCGAAAAGCATTGGCTGATTGGCCTGTATTTCCCACTATAGATTCCCTGGGGCCTGGGCAGTGACATTTCTCTCTGGTTCCTAACTCAGTGTATGCTTTTGCTAGGCACTCAGTGGGTGTCTCCATGCCTATCCTACAGGTGTGAGTGATGTCCAGCCACTTACCTGTGAAATCTTCCACTGGAACAGATTCTGAGGGTAAATATAAGAGGGAACCACCTGGAAAAAAAGCTTAGCCACCACGCTGTGAAAGATGATCTCAGAAGAGGGGTCTTTCCCTGCTCAGAATACTATATTCTAAAATTTCCAGCGTCCACCAGGGTTCCTGAAGTCCAAAGGTGTATATCACCGTCACTTGAAGGTCCTTTATCTCCTCCAGAAAGTGACTCCAACTCTCCCTCCTGTTCCCTTTGCTGTGCCCTGCACACCCTTGTATGTCTCCATGGGTACTGTGGACTTGTGATCATGAGGTTATCTGGCTGGCTGCCACTCTAAACTGATGGTTCCCTGTGACAGCATCCTGCTCTCCATTGCCACATCTCTAAAGCAGAGTGCTTACCTGCCCGTCACACTGTGTGCAAAGGAGCAACTGGAGATTCTTGACCTAGGTCTGGAAACACAGCCCCAGGGGTTTTGAATGTGCATCACGAACCTCCTAAAATTGTATGGGAAATTTTATGTGTATGTTCATAAATCTGCTGCTCTTGTGAGAGAGTCCATGGTTTATGTTAGATTCTGAAATGTTTTCACGATCCTACAAATGTTAAAAAAAAAAAAAAACACCCCACTAATTTAGAGATTTTTCCACATACTTGTAAATTCAAGCTTGTGTTTTCATTAGCTGGGAGATATTTTTATGCTCCCCTGATATCCAGGTGTGAGCTACAGCTTGGAATAGCCCACGAGCTCCACGTGGAGCCATGGATGGTAGTTCTGGCCTGGACACTGCTGCTTACACATCGTGGAGGGTCCACTTAGCCTTTCTGAACTGCATTTTACTTTTCATCTGTTAACTGACATTTATAATGCCCTCACGTCCTACAGGAATGCTGTATAGTCAAGAGATAACAGATGTGCAGGCATTTTATAAACTGCCAAGGGCTGTACAATGTAGGATGCAAGTATGACTATTACACATGTGTCATTTCTCATGTTACACAGTGCCAAGAACACAGTAGGCAGTTGATAAATATATGATTAAAACGACGTGGAAAGGGTTTATTGGAGTGAGAGGGCTACAGGTTTAAGGACACCAGTGTCTGTATGTCTTGCAGATCCTGTGAACGATCTAGTATTTAGGCCTAGAGCACAGCTAGGGATGCAGAGGAAATGCTTTTCAAACTATGGTAAAAGAAGAAATGACCTTTGAGATTCCAAATCCATTTGCTTTATTTTCCAGAGGAAATTGACACTTAAAGAGTAGAAGCTGCCCCCACTTCTTTTAGGAGGGCTCCAGCATCCTCCTCATCACTTTATAATGGAGGCCAAAAAAAACACAATCCTCCTTGCCATCATATCATCAATTTATTGTCTTTTCTTTTTTAAATGGTACAGCATTCAAACCACAGCCTTAATTCTCTCATTGGGGCCACAGAGAGGCCTGCCATTTCTCGACTATGCTGATCCTATACTAACACAGGCATAATGCATTATGAAAACTTTGTATTTCCAAAGTACCTTCCTTCTTGGAATGTTCTTATAGACACCACCTCACTGGGAAGAGATTATTGCCACCACTGTGGCCTCGACAGATCCACAGAGGTTACTACAACTTGTCCAAGTCACAAACCTTGGTGTCCAAAGCAGGATGAAAATCTAGGCGCTCTGATTATCTGTCCTTTTAGTCACCAGATCTATGTCCCTGAAGAACATCTCTGCTTGATTCTGGTAACTTTGCAGAATTAAACTAGAAGACTCTATCTTTGGGAAAGAGAGATTTTAACTTCAAATATATTCCACTTAGGGCTGAAAAGACTGTTTATATCCCCTCACACTACAGGCCACATACACCTGGAGAAAAGCTAAATCTCATCAGACCCTCTCCCTGTCCCCAAAGACTGACAAAACAGTAACCTGGAAATGGTTTTTTTTTTGCTTGATAGTTGGGTGTGTGTGTGTGTGTTGACTAGACTCTATCCTTCCATTTAAACAATTTGCAATAAGAGAGGAGTTTGAAATTACATTTAGTCATTGCTTTAGAATGAATGGTACTTAATTAAATATTACTTTAAAAATAGGCTTCTTCTCTTTTTCTGTAATTGCATTACTTTTTTGAGGGGAGGTTTTGTTTTGCTTTTTAACCTGATTGTGTGCATTTGGAAAGTACCCTAGTACAGGGTATCTGAAAGCAGAAAATTCTGGCACTTTTCCCACTTTCCATTCTTTCTCCGGTATGGATGCCAGATTCCTTTGGGAAATCATCATTTGCAAAAGGTCAGGAGCAAAAGGAGGGGCATTCTTTAGTATACAGTTGCTGCTAATTAGAAACTAAACATCTGTAACCATGTCAGAATTATTTGTATTTGAAAAGAAACATTTATACACAAAAGCCTTTTCGGTAACATAAAACACACTATAACACAAAGTGTGTATGTCAAAGGGGTGGGGGACAGACAGCCCAGGAAGCTTCCGACAAATGACTGTGCTGAGTGAGGTCATTTGCTAATTAAATCTCAAAGCTTTTTCAGAGTATTTTCTTTTCTCCATCAAGTGAATGTTTCTCACTCCCCCAACCCCCAACCCCCCATGGGCCAAAGCAAACATTTGACTGCATTTGCCAGTTACAGATCAAACATTTAATCATTTTAAAGGAAAGATAAGTGAGAAAATGGGTGAGTTGGCAAAACCCAGTCAAAAACCACTGGGAAATCTCTAGCTACCTACTGTAGCCGTAGCCTTCAGTGTCTTCTTATAACATGTTGTAAGGAGAGTTCTTCTCCATCCTGAAAGTGTGTGCTGATTGCCCCACCTGGGACCTACTGTCTTAGGGTAAAAAACGACACAGTGTTTTGACTTACCCTGTACCTCTTTCTTCTGTCTCCCTATTTCCTCCTACCTGCCCTCCTCCCCATGGTGAAATTCTGCTTGCATCGTTACATTTGTACAGAAATTATATCTGTACTTTATTGTTATATTAAGATAAATGTCAGTGATACTTCTGAGGTGTTAGAAACATTTCAGTCATAGGGCTTTGTCTCTACAAGCTAAGCCTAAATGGCCACATGGGCCTAACGGCCCAGATCTTACCAGTAATTTTTTCTTGGACTATTGATTAATTTTGGAAAAAAACAAGAGGCCATCTCTTTCCCCTGCAGAGTCTGCTATCTTCTGATCTTCCTCATTCTTGTCTTGGCATCTAAGACATTTATATAAGTTGAGTTATTTTTTTAATGGGATGCAAGATCATCAAGTCTTGAGAGTTCTAGTCAAGAACTTAGTTAAGCTAGGACTTACCATATTGGGCTCTCCTTTCAAATAAGACTATATCTGTGAAGGCTCTCAAGTGTACAGTTTCAACAAAATGGTTGTGGACTCTTAGGTTCTAAGTGTTTACAAAAAAGTCAAGAGGCCCTTAGATGACCTGCCTTTCCAATGACCTTTGTAGAATCACAAAATACCAATTGTCCATGACTTTCACTTAAGAACTGGCTTCTTTCCAAGCTCTGTCGGTGTGAGTCAGTCCAAGAGGCAAGGATTTGGTGACTCGAGGGTCCATCTCTTGTTCTCGTGACAGTTAAGTTCAGAGGGTGTACTCGGCCATTTATGGCACTCCCCAGTCTGGCCTGACTCACTTCTCAGCCTTCAGTTCCACTGCTATTCATGAGCCTCTGTTTCAACCAGACACAATTAACTATACCTCGAGCATTTCTACCCTTGCTTTATACAGCTGTCCCTGATTGAGACAACTGCCTGGTTTCTTTTGGCATACTTGAATCACACTTGCTTTCCTGACTTCCATCCTTCTCAGTACTACAACCCACAATGCACAACCCACAATTTCATCCTCCTATAGCCATCATGTCAAGATCATTTGCCTATCATTTTTCCAGTACCGCTTTCAGTTATCTTTTCAGATGTACTCCTTATCTTGCCAACCAGCATATTAGGCTCCTCAGAGACAACAGTGACTGTCTTATTTCTTATGGCACTCATCACGGTGCTTTTGTTCATTCTGAGTGCCCAATAAATAGTTGTTTGTTGAGGAGCAACTACCTGTTTATTGTCTTACTCCCAATTCCTATCTGCATTTATTCCTGTGATGGAATCATAGATGTTAATGATGTTTATGAGAAAAGCAAAGTTGCCTGTATAATTAATGACCAAAAAACCAATCATTTGGAATAGGGAGCAACTCCTCCTGCCACCCCAGCCCTTGGATGTCCCAGCCAGAGCTAGATAGAACATCAGCATATACAAAGACACGGATGTGGAAATGAGTATTGAATGGTCTTGTGTTTTTATCTTTTCCCAGATGTGGTTGCTCACCTGCCTACCGCTCCCGTGAAATGGCAGCTCGTGCCTTGGTCCCATTTGTTATGATGGACGACATCCCCGATACCATCCGAACTCTGTTGGCCAAACTCCCCAACTGCACTGACCAGTGTTTCCGGCAAAATCATATTCATGGGACACTTCTCCAGGTAAGTACAGTCACTCTTTCTGACTTCTGTCAAACACAGACACTGTTAGCAGGTGAAGGTTTGTTATACAAGCTTTTCACTTTATCCGTAGAACTTTTTTCTACTGCTGAAAGAACAAGTATTTCCTAGGTGTGCTTTTTTCATCATAAACATGAATGCGGTGTCACACTGTGATTCAGTCAGGCCATCTTTTGCATTAAAACCTAGGTTTTCTGTAGCATGCTTTTCCATTTAGCCTTCCTCTCTGAACCAGGTGGAGTTGTGTCTTTTCCATCAAGTATGCCTGCAGAACATTCTAGGCCACTCCGTGTTCAGGGTGAAGTTGTGAGCATTCCTTGATACACATCAGGGAGCTTAACACCACAGTACATGAAATATCAAACCCTACTTTCCTATTTTCTCTGTGCTATCAATACAAAAGAGACTTTTCTTTCGAATAAATATACAAATTGATTTATTGCTTTTAACTTTCCTTCTAGAAAAGACTCAAGTACAACAAATGATTAAGAAATACACTTCTTATTGAAACTGTCCTTTTTGACCCCTAGCTATAAACTTGGTACTGGTAAGAAGGTCTGCTGTTCACGTGGCTGCTGTAGTCACTCACAGTGGGGCAGGGCTGGGGTGGGATTTAAATATCAGGTCATGCTTCTGATTTGTGAGCAGATTAGAGAGATGGCCTTGAGATCCAAATATATATTCTAAGCTTGAAGTCCACACTGCTGACATCAGAGGCAGTGTGTAGAGTGGTTAAGGCCTGTGATTCTGGATCCAGACTAGTCTAGGTGTCAATTTCAGATTCATCACTCACTACCTGTACATCTGTGTCTTCATTTTTGAACCAAGGATAATAGTAGTGTATACCTCTTAGGGATTTTGTGAAGACTAAATGAATTAATGCATATAAAGTGATTAGAATAGTACTTGGTACATAGCAAGATATATAGTTATTATTGTTATTATCATAGTTTTCATAAGTCTGTGCTATAATGAAAACTGATACTTTTGAACTAATTCCATCTAGGTGAGAATGTAAGATAGACCTATTTTTTGCCTTCCTTCCTTGGTTGTTTTATATATTTATCAAGTATTTGTTGAATGGTTCGTATACACTACTGTGTCACAATCAAAATAGTGACCAAGTCAGTTCTTGCATTGAAGGAGTCGAGGACAAAAAAAAAAACAAAAACAAGGCCAGAAAATGGGCAATTACAATGTAGTATGCCAAGTGCTAGGGGAGCATAGCAGGGTCACCTGACTGGTCCTGGAGAAGTCAGAGAAAGCTTCCCAGAGAAAGTGACATCTAAGAAGAGAGCAGAAGTTAGCCAAGGGAAGGGAGAGAAAGAGTCCTGCCTGCAGAGGGAACAGCGTATAGAAAGGCTCAGACTGGGTGAGAGTCAGCCCATCTGGAAACTGCAGGGTTGGGTGGGACTAAAGTTCTAGGGTGGCAGGTCTCAAACTGGTCTCAGGACCTCTTTACCCTCTTAAAAGTTTCTGAGGAACCCAAGTGGTTTTTGTCTATCAATATTTAATTAGAAACTAAAACAGAAAATAAAACACAAGAACTCACAAGCACACATTCCGTTAGTCATTAGAGAGATGACATCATCACACACCTTGTAGCCTCTGGCAAACTCCACTGTATACTTGTGAGAGACTGAGAATAAAAGAGGAAAGTAATGTCTAGTGTCATTTTGAAAATAGTTTAATCTTGCAGATCTCCTGAAAAGATTGTGCAACTCCCAAGGGTCCCAGACCAGATGGTCTGGTCTCCGTTATATGCATTATGGATCATTGGTGGTTTCTTTAATACAAGCTCTTAAGCACTCATCTCCCTTGGTCCTCACTATATCCCTGTGATGAAGAGAGGGGTTGGGGTTGTTATCTTAGTTATAAAGATGGGACCCTGAGGCCCATACAATTGTGTCAGACTCCACTGCTTCTTTGAAGGGAAAGGGCCTGCAGTAATGAGTAATGCAGAACAGGCTTTTCAGAGATAGGGGATGCAGCTGAGTTAGAAGGAAGGCTCGGATTGTCGGGCGGCATCAGCCGTCAGATTTTCTTTATTGAAGATCCACTCTTGGCCGAACTTAGAAGTAGTGAGGTTGGAATTGTTTCTTTGGCTCTTTCACCAATTGTACAAATGGGCCTCCCAGACTCGTTCCCCATACACACCACTAAAAGGTCTGGCTTGTGTTTCACCAGTCTGCCCAGCCACAAAATACGGTCTTTTTCTCGCAGGGCTGCCTTTGATATTCTCAAAGTTACTTCTTCTGCTACATAATATGTGAAACACTGTGGGAAGGTAAAAACCCTCTAACTCTGGGGTGGTTGTGACTATTCCTCTTGTTCCTGAGTGTTGGGGAGATGAAGGGCTTGTTGGAAAAAACAACAACCATATCGTGCTGGGTATTGTGTTTGTGTTTGTCAAACAGATTCCTGTCTTTACCAAGATTGGCTTATACCCTGGTTGAAAAAAAGAAGTCAAAGGCCTGTGGAAATCTTTTTGTCATGTCTATTCGGGTGTCTCATCTGTGTTGTAATAGTTCTGTTTCACCCTGTTGTTCTTTGTGGGGAAAGCATAAGGGGTTAAGACAGGGAGGGCTCTTTTTCTCTTTTCCTTCTGTAGTTTATAGATTCCTTTTCTGCATAAAGCTACCTTTGAAATCAGTAAAAGACCTGCACCTGGAAAAGAGATGTTAGGGGTTGAAAGGAATAGTAATCTCCATGGGACTTTCAGAGCCAGCTAAGTAAATAGAAAGTTGTTATTTTTTTCAGAAGCAGGAAATCATTTTGTAATCAGAAAACAAATTCTTTCACAGAACATTTTCTTGAATTATACATTTTGACTTCTTTGAAAAATGTTTACATAAATATATCAAACCTTGGAGTATTTCTGTAGTACTATACCTTGAAAACGAGAAATGTGCTGATCTCTGAATTTTCGGGGACTATGGAAGAAAGACTCAAATTATAGGACATGCAAAAAAGGAAAGAACATGTGGGATTTGTTTCTTAATCATTTTAAAAACCAGAGGCTCATAATTGCCATGTTGAAATGGATGGAAGTAATGCACATCAGAAAAGGTGAGATTATCCTGCAGGTTCACGAGAGCCAGTGGTAAATGACATTATATCTCAGTAAAGGCTAGATAAGAGACACGGACGGTACCTCATTTGGGAGCAGCACTGGCAGGGCTTCCCTGTCTTTTAAGTAGAATTAAACGTCTGTTTTTGTTGCCAAAATTCTTCATGTTGGGGACTTGATGTTATTACAAGGTTACTTATCACTCCCAAGAAATCGAGTTAGAGTTCAAAAAGTTCTCTTGTACTGAGGAAGAGTTTGGCCAACAATCATGAGGAAAGATTTATTCTGATTCTTGGGTACTTAACTCATCTTTTGGTGTTTCCTAAGGAAACATATACCATTTGAAGTAAAAATTTGAATTCTGAGTTTTTTCATTTCCTGCCCAATTTGGTTATTTTTCCTATTGTACAGACATATAAAAGCTGATCCCTGCTCTTTCCTTAATTAAGCTCTTTTTTTTAAAAATATTTTCTCATATAACTTTTTCTTTGATCCATGGCTATGTAGAGATGTGTTTCTTTTTTTTTAAGTTTATTTATTATTTATTTTTGGCTGTGTTGGGTCTTCGCTTCTGTGCGAGGGCTTTCTCTAGTTGCGGCGAGTGGGGGCCATTCTTCATCGCGGTGCGCGGGCCTCTCACTGTCGCGGCCTCTCTTGTTGCGGAGCACAGGCTCCAGACGCGCAGGCTCAGCAATTGTGGCTCACGGGCCTAGTTGCTCCGCGGCATGTGGGATCTTCCCAGACCAGGGCTCGAACCCGTGTCCCCTGCATTGGCAGGCAGATTCTCAACCACTGCGCCACCAGGGAAGCCCCTAAGCTCTTTTATTTGGGTAAGATTAAGTGGGCAGTTGAGGAAAGTTAGCTGCTATTAGAGCAGGAAAAGCACTTCTGCATTTATGTGTACATTCTAGACAAAGGTATTCTTTTTTTCTTCAGTTAATCCAAATAATCACCACAGTTTTACACATCCCTTTCCTGGTATTAAATTTTCTCCATTTTTTACCAGCAGAATCTGTCGAACACTTTGTTTAATTCTTTTATTCCAGGGCCCCAAATTTGGAGCCTTGATTTCTGCACTTTAAGAATTCTGGGTTAAAAAGATTCCACTTTTCTGGCTGTGGAGTGGAGTAGCATTGCTGCATCCGTCCTTGGGTTGATGTGAAATATTAGCCAGGGATGGGCTTCAGATAGCCTAGGCCCACGCACTTAGAAAGTTTGCCATGAGAGAAGTAAAATGAACATTTTGAGCACCTCTTGTATTCCATATGAATTGCACATGCGATTTCATTAATCCTCCCAGCAACCCAGCAAGATAGGCATTATTCTCTCCCTCTCTCTCTCTTTTTCACACACACACACACACACACACACAACATTCTCTCTGTGTTTCTGATGAGGAAATTGAGGTGAGCCTGGCAGAGTGACTTGAGTAAAGTCACAGAGGTAGTCAGGGGTAGAGAGAAGACATTAAAGCCTGCACTCCTTTTCTCTTTAGAAATTGTTGCGTCCCTAATAGTTTATGTGAATAACTACTTTTTATGCCTAGGGAAACCAAATCAAGAATCCATCTTTGTTTTAATCCCTTGTCACTCAGTCTCCTTAAATCTAATTTGACATGATACTACAACATTGGAAACAAAGAAGTCCATCCATATTATAAAGAGGGACAGAGGAAGCCGGTGAAACCCTGCAAAGCTACAACTGGTAAAAGACCTTTAAAAGTACTTATTGTACCTTCCTTCCCTCTGCTTGTCTCTTTCTCGTCATTTCTCTTTGGTCTCCCATTTAATACTCCTAACCTGGAACTATGGAATCCTCTCTTGGGACCTAGGTCATAACCAAGTTCACAGTTGCCACACCTTCTGTCATCCTTAAGGGTGTGACAAAACCTATCAAACATGGGCAACCATAGGAATCGTAGGTCCTAGGCCTGGGAGCTGCTGGGACTGTGAAAAAGTGGTCAAGATTGAATTCAGTTCACACTGTGGAATGCCTACCCTGTTCTAGGCTCAGTGAAAACATGAGTTTGCCTTTAAGGCTTTTACCTCCCAGTATGGGGGAGCTGTGGGTTAGAAGCCAAGTGAGCCGCTTAAACCCTTGGGGACCAGGGAGCATATGAATAACAGAAAGGAAGACCAGGCAAAAGATGAACACATCAGTCATAAAAGGAAACTGAAGCTAAGGCCCTTTCTGCTTTAGTCTGTAACATCCTGATATGCTCTGTGTTAGGGCTTGTGTTAGGGTCTTTATGAGGATGGGTATAGGGGTGCTGGGCTGGGAGGGACAGCATGAGGACAAACATAGAGGTAGATCTTGGTATTACCTTTGTGGAAAAGAAAAGCAGAACACCAGGAAAGAAATAAAGACAGGCCAGTTTGGCCAGCTAGTTGTCTGAAGGAATCACTGTTCAGGAAACAGGACTAAGACCAACCACCCTTTACTGTCTGCTGTAGAGAGAAGCAGTGGAAACAAATAGAAAATGAGTGATGGAGGGGTCCTTAAGTATAAATTCTACTGGAGTTTTCTAAATAAGGAAGAGAATGTTTTTAGAAAAAATATTTTTTACTAATATTGTTGCGCCAAAACCTGTAAGTATAATTTAAAAGAATGATCAATTCCATCTTTTTAAAATGTGACCATATAAAACAGCACCTTATGCTTGAAGAATTTTAGTATCTTTTTCATATTTCTTAAAAGTATAGAATTGTGAAACATAAAGTAAAAATTTGCTCAAGCTGTCCAGAAATGGAACATTCCTTGACAGATTCCATTTGGTGACCTAAGCTTGGCCTATCTCTGTTGTTTATTTTCTATTCAGAAAATATAATTTCAGAATGGAAAATAAAAAACAAAAGCATGAAATTATGCTGATGTTGTAAATTGTAAATGGATGGCTGGTCAGTGTGCTTTTTTTTCTGGAATGAGTCATAAAGGCTCACTCTTGTCACTAGTGGCCAGATTTACTCGTTCTTTCTGAGGACTGTGTTCCTGTGAAAGGAGAAAAATCTAAGTTGTCAGCAAGGTCCCCAGTCCAAGGAGGGCTAAGGCAGAGTTTCTCCCGTGGCACGGCTGTAGATGTGTCAAGTATTTATTGAATCCTTCAGCTCTCGGGGAGTCTATGAGTGGGGCCTTAAGGGGCTGGAGGCTCCAGGCAATCACCTGCAGCATCTCTTTATCCCAGAGTGCCAAAGGAGGATTATATTCTGTGTGTTCCTTGACGTGAAAAGGATTGGGAAGCACTGGGCCCTTAAATAAAAAAATAAATAAATGAAGAGAAAAGTAGACCTTGTTAAATCTTACCTTTTGGCAATATATTTCTCTCTGGCAATATATTTCTATCTGGATATAAGCCCAGAAAAGTCATTTTTAATTAAAGTGCTTCTCTTGAAGATGAATTAATCCCTTCCTTATAAATATCGAAAGGCTTTTATTTGGTGTGTGTTACTTCGGGAGCTTGCCCTGGGTGTGGGAGACAGCTTTTAGACAGCTGCCAGGTTCAGAGCATTGACTGTAGTGCACCTTCACCATCACTCACCAGTGTCCTACTGCTGTTTTGTGAGGCTCTGAACTCATAGTATCAGCCAGGGGTGTGTAGAGTCCAGAGATTTGTCAGTGGCTGTATCCCCAGGCTTTTGTTACTATTTGGAATTAGAGTAGGGGAAGTAATAGTAGAAAAGAGTATATGTATAGGGATTTCCCTGGTGGCGTAGTGGCTGGGAGTCTGCCTGCCAATGCAGGGGACATGGGTTCGATCCCTGGCCCAGGAAGATCCCACATGCCGCTGAGCAACTAAGCCCATGCGCCACAACTACTGAGCCTGCGCTCTAGAGCCTGCGAGCCACGACTGCTGAAGTCCGCGCACCCTAGAGCCTGAGCTCCACAACAAGAGAAGCCACCACAATGAGAAGCCCGTGCACCACAGCAAAGAGTAGCCCCTGCTCGCCGCAACTAGAGAAAGCCCGTGAGTAGCAACAAAGACTCAACACAGCCAAAAATAAAATAAATAAAATAAATAAATTATGACTCCGGCATATAGTAAGTGTTCAGTGCACATTAATTGCTATTGTTACTGCTTGGTGTTGCTGCTGCTGCCACCATCACCACCACCCTCATAGGGGTTTATGATCCAAAAACGTGAGGACCACTGATGCAGATGGTGAGTGAAGGATTTTGAGCTACAGAAAGCTGTGCTTTAGAAAAATTAATGTTGTGTTGAAATAGTAATGTAAGAATCTCTACTGATACGTGAGTGTGTGCGTAAGAGAGGAATAAGTTGATTTTCAGCAATTTTTACTTTATGTGTTAGCATGCTTCACAAAGACGTTCCTCTGATCACTCAGTGTTCTCTACCTTCCAGTAGGTCATATTGAAGATTATAAGAACTGAGATTAGTTCTGATTTTTAAGGGTTGAGTTCCTGCCTATCAGGTTGTTATTCCTTGCACCTGTTTTGTTTTGAATTACACCCCCTCCCCCAGACCCCATCGGAAACCCGATGAATCAGGAAAGAAACACTGTCACACTGTCCCAAACAAAGGAGTCCTTTACCTTTAGAAGGGGAAAATTTGAAGTTCATAAAGTGAAAGGGAAATACAGGATCCTCCTACGTAGATTAATCTAGCACTTTTCCGAGTTCACCTTTCATCTTGGAAAACACACTTTCCATCCCCTCCCAGCCTTATTGTTTGAGACTTTTTATGACAGAAGATAATTCTGAATGTTCTTAAAAACACAACAAAACAAAACATTGCTGTGGGCACACTAGCAAGCTTCTGTCGTTTCCCAGAATTCCTATAAAATATCTGATGGTGTGTGGTCCCATCCTGTGATGCGATTCGTTTGGCGGGCCTCCATCCCATGAAGACAGCATTATTTGTCGTTTGTTTTTGGCTCTGCCAATCTAATAGGCAAAAGGGACACCTCATTGTTTCCGTGAGGGAAGCATTTTTGAGCTCGCAGAGCACATGTACTTGTTGCATAGCCCTGGGTTTCGTTTAGAGCACCCAGTGTATTTCAGTTACTGAGGACTCAGTTGGCTGTTCAAAAGCACTGTGGTTGCGAATAGCCAGACAATATGACAGCCACCTTAGAGGCCTGAAGGAAAATCAGTCCCGGGCCTAAAGGAAATAAACAATAAAAGTCTTTCTATTTTAAACCATGTTATTGTTCACCACATTCTTATATTTCTCCGTACAGTTGACTCTTGAACAACGCGGGGTTGGGGTGCCGACAGCTGTGCAGTGGGAAATCCACACATAACTTTTGACTCGCCACCACTTAACTACTTAATAGCCTGCTGTTGACTGGAAGCCTTAATGATAACATGGACAGTCAAGTAACACATATTTTATAGATGTATTATATACTTTATTCTTGAGTAATCTAGAAAAAAGAAAAAATTATTAAGAAATCATAAGGAAGAGAAAATGCATTTACAATTACTGTACTGTATGTATCAACACCATAAAGTTTAGTCTGTTTACAAATGAATATTCCGTCAGTACCTACATCAATATTGTCTTCTATGATACGAACCACTGTAGATGTTATATATATTACTAACACTAGACATTAAAAATGAAAAGATAAATGTGAAAAAGAAATATTTATTTTCAGGTATAATGATTCATGCATTGATAACAAAGAAGCAGCAATATGATTGCTTTATGGTAGCCTAGCCTATACACTATAAAAACTTTATGACCTACAGTATTAAAGACATATTCACAATACAGTATCAGAAACTTTGTTACATTTTTAAAAACTACTTACCTGTGATAATAAGCTGATACTCAGTTTCTCCAATTACTAGAGAGAAAGGTATACCATAGTATGATAATGTAATTCTTTGAAAGCAAAGTTATAAAACGGTAAGAAAACTAGCACACTCTTAATGTTAAATATCACTCACCTTATGCCTATGTAAGGATAGGCTGTCCACTTCAGTACAAGTCTTACACACCATGTTCTACATGCATATTGTTGTATATTTATTGAAAAAAATCTGCATATAAGTGGGCCCACAGAGTTCCAACCCATGTTGTTCAAGGGTCAACTGTACTGTGTATCTGCATCCCCTCCTCCCTGTCCTTCCATGGCAGGGTTTCTCAACCTCAACACTGTTGACCTCTGGGGCCTGGTAATTCTTTGTTGTGGGGTCTGTACTTTGCATTGTAATATATTTGGTAACATCTCCCCAGCAGATGCCTGTAGTACCCACCCCCCCTTTTGTGACAACAAAAAATGTCTCCAGACATTTCCACATGTCCCTCAGGGGCACAGTCATCCGTGGTTGAGAACGTTTGTTCCATGGTACCTGTGGATTCTCTCCATGATCCTGTGTGGACAAGGGGTGATGCAGCTCTTTTAAAATACCGACGGCCATGACAGAAACCCTCCCTGACCCATGAACAAATTGTGGCTCAACAAACTACAGTGTGCTGTGCATGGGAATAAAGGATTAGGAGGGGGATATAAAACTCAGGCCGGAAATCTCAAAGGAAGCACTTTTCTTCCCTTTCTCTCCTTCTCTCCCTTCTCTCTTTCTCTCTGCTGGGAAGATGCTGTGAACATTTAAGCCAGCTTGCTTTCAGAATCCCAGCTCTTTATAGTTTGCTTCATGGCCCTGTCTCGACGTGCCTCTGATCCCCTTGCAGTGTGTAGTTGAAACTCATTCCTGCCCTCCCCAGACTCAGGGAGCACAATAAAATTCTAGGGGTGCTTTGGAAAATAACACATAATTGGAATTTTCGCACTTTTACTTTAAGTGCTTTGCTGTCTATTTCATTGAGTCTCTCTTGGGCAGGGGGCAAGAGGCTGTGTGGAAAAGCCTTCCCTAGGGAACAGAGGTTCTCTAAAAACTTAACCCAGGACATCAAAATTTTAATTTTGAGTTAAACATAAAGCTTTATCCAGATCCTCAAATTCAGACCTCAAAAAGGAAACTGGAAGATAAATCTAGATGCGGGTGGGATTTCCCTGGTGGTGCAGTGGTTAAGAACCCGCCTGCCAGTGGAGGGGACACAGGTTCAAGCCCTGGTCTGGGAAGATCCCACATGCCGTGAAGCAGCTAACCCCCTGCGCCACAACTACTGAGCCCACGTGCCACAACTACTGAAGCCCACATGCCTAGAGCCCATGCTCCACAACAAGAGAAGCCTGCGCACCGCAAGGTAGAGTAGCCCCTGCTCACCACAACTAGAGAAACCCCACGTGCAGCAACGAAGACCCAATGCAGCCAAAAATTAAAAAAATAAAAAATAAAATAAAATAAAAATAAATTAATTAATTTAAAAAATCTAGATGAGCGTGCTAAAAATATATGGTGAAGATAGTAATTATATTAATTTTATTGTTAAAAGGCTTTCAGATACTGTGTATGGCTCAGATACGTAAATGTCTAGAAAGCCAGTAGTAAATTTGTGACTTGACACTCAAAAATGTTTCAGTATATAAAAAAAATTAGAGTTTTTAAAGCACACCCTTAACATAACTCTTTTAGACAGTGTCATATAATTCTTATGCGTGCTTTTCTTAGTCTGGTTAGAAGGATAACTACAGATATTAAAATGGAGTCTTTCTGGTTTTGTTAAAGGCATATATTTGAAAAAATAAGCAAATTAAATCTTAATTGAATTTCTGTTGTAACTGTCAATAACAAGCATTTTCTATATCTTCTCTTCACACTAGGAGATTTGGAGGGTTGATAATTAAGGTAAAAATTTGCACTTGTGAATATTTTGATAAATTTTTTTTTCTTCTAAATTTTGCATAGTTAATTTATCAGTCACCCTAATTATCAGTAATTAAATTAGTTATAGATTTTGACATTAAAATATAAAGAATTAGTAAGAATACATAACCAAGCTCATGTTGTCCTTAGAACAAACATATGGGCAGTGGTAGTCTCTTCCCTGTTTTCATTAAGAAACCCATTCAGGTAGACCACTGTTTAATTCCTGTTGCTATTGAAATGCACATTCATTGACATCCATTCCCCCAAGTGTCTTATGATTTTGCAAAACTACTTTGGATAATGAATTCCACCAAGGTCATCTGCAGTGTTTTCCCTGTCTGAATTGGTAAGAAGGAAAAGATAGTCCATTTGCCTTTCTTTATTTTTTTCAGCTTTATTAAGATATAATTGACATATAGCATTGTGTAAGTTTAAGATATACAATGTGATGATTTGATATATGCATATATTGCAAAATGATTACCACATTAAGGTTAGTTAACATATCCATAACCTGACATAGTTATAGTTTTGTGTTATGTTTGATTAGAACTTTTTAGGTCTACTCTCTTAGCAACTTTCAAACATATAATACTGTATTGTTAACTACAGTCACCATGTCCTACAGTACATTTCCAGACCTCATTTATGTTATAACTGGAAGTTTCTATCCTTTTCTTTAAATAAATTTCTTTCTTTATTTTTGGCTGCATTGCGTGTTCGTTGCTGCACGCGGGCTTTCTCTAGTTGCGGCGAGCAGGGGCTACTCTTCATTGAGGTGCATGGGCTTCTCATCATGGTGGCTTCTCTTGTTGCGGAGCTCGGGCTCTAGGCACGAGGGCTTCAGTAGTTGTGGTGTGCGGGCTCAGTAGTTGTGGCATGCAGGCTCAGTAGTTGTGGCACACGGGCTTAGTTGCTCCATGGCACGTGAGATCTTCCCGGACCAGGGCTTGAACCCGTGTCCCCTGCACTGACAGGTGGATTGTTAACCACTGCGCCACCAGGGAAGTCCTGGAAGTTTGTGTCCTTTGATCACCTTCACTCATGCCCACCCCTGCCACTACAACCACTAATCTGCTGTTTCTACAAGTTCGGTTTTTTTTAGATTCCAGGTATAAATGAGATCATACAATATTGTCTTTCTCTAACTTGCCTCATTTAGAATAATGCCCTCAAGGTCCATCCATGTGGACCTTGCCAGTGGTAGCATTTCCTTCCTTTTTTATGGTTGAAGAGCATTACATTGTGTGTGTGTGTGTGTGTGTGTGTGTGTGTGTGTCTCAAATTTTCTTTATCCATTTGTCCATTGATAGACACTTCGGTTGTTTCCATGTCATGGCTATTGTATCATAAAGCTACAGTGAACATGGGGGTGCAGATATCTCCTTGAGATAGTGATTTCCTTTCCTTCAGATATATACCCGAAAGTAAAATTGCTGTAGTTGTACTTTTAATTTCTTGAGGAACCTCCATACTGTTTTCCATGGTGGCTATACCAATTTACATTCCCATCAACAGTGCATAAGGGTTCCCTTTTCTCTAAATCCTCGCCAGCATTTGTTATCTCATCTTTTTGATAATAACCATTCCCTGATGTTGAACTCTTTTTCATGTACCTGTTGGCCATTTGAATATCTTCTTTGGAAAAAATGTCTATTCAGATCCTTTGCCCATTTTTAAATTGGATTATTTGTTTTTTTGCTACTGAATTGTGAATTTCTTACATATTTTGGAATTAACCCCTTATCAGATGTGCAGTTTGCAAATATTTTCTCCCGTTCCTTAGACTGCCTTTTCATTTTGTTGATTGTTTCTTCTGCTGTGCAGAAGCTTTTTTTTTTTCCTTATTATTATTGTTATTTTTCTGGCTGCGTCAGGTCTTAGTTGCGGCACACGGGATCTTCGCTGAGGCATGCAGGGTCTTTCATTATGGTGTATGGTCTCTTCATTGCAGCGCTCAGGCTTCTCTCTAGTTGAGGCGTGTGGGTTTTCTCTCTCTAGTTGTGGTACATGGGCTCCAGGGCATGTGGGCTCTGTAGTTGTGGCACTCGGGCTCCAGAGTGCATGGGCTCTGTTGTTTGCAGCACGCAGCCTCTCTCATTGAGGCATGCAAGCTCAATAGTTGTGGCGTGCCGGCTTAGTTGCCCCGCGGCATGTGGGATCTTAGTTCCCTGACCAGGGATCAAACCCGCGTCCCTTGCATTGGAAGGAGGATTCTTTACCACTGGACAGCCAGGGAAGTCCTGAAGCTTTTTAATTTGATGAAGTTCCACTTGTTTATTTTTGCTGCCATTGCTTGTGCTTTTGGTGTCATATCCCTAAGATTATTGCTATGACCACTGTCAAGGAACTTTTTCCCTATGTTTTCTTCTAGAAGTTTTATGGTCTTAAGTTTAAGTCTTAATACATTTTGAGCTAATTTTTGTGAGTGGTGTAAGATTAGGAGTTCAGTTTCGTTCTTTTGCATGTGAATATCTAGTTTTCCTACCACAATTTGTTGACTAGACTACCTTTTCTCCATTGAGTGTTCTTGGTTCCCTTGTCAAATACTAGTTGACCATATATGCAAAGGTTTATATCTGGGCTCTGGATTTTGTTTCATTGGTCGATGTGTCTGTTTTTATGCCAGTACCATACTGTTTTGATTACTTTGTCTCTGTAATATAGTTTGAAATTGGGAATTGTGATGCCTCCAGATTCCCCCCCCCCCAACCGGGATTACTTTGACTATTCAGGGTCTTTTATGGTTCCATATGAATTTTATTTTTTTGTTTTTTTTCTATTTCTGCAACAACAACAAAATATGCATTGAAATCTTGATAGGGATTGCATTGAATCTATAGATAGCTTTGGATAGTATGGACATTTTAACAATATTAATTCTTCCAATCCATGAACATGGGATACCTTTCCATTTATTTGTGTCTTCTTTAATTTTTTTTTCACCAATGTCTTAGAGTTTTCAGTGTATAGCTCTTTCATTTCCTTGGCTAAATTTATTCCTGTGTATTTTGTTTTCAATGCTATTGTAAATGGGATTGTTTATTTCTTTTTCAGATAATTCATTGTTAGCAGATAAGCACAACCGATTTTCGTGTGTTGATTTTGTATCTTGCAATTTTACTGAGTTTGTTTAATTGGTTCTAACAGGTTTTCTTTTTCTATATATAAGATCATGTCATCTGCAAACAGAGATAATTTTACTTCTTCTTTTCCAATTCAGATGCCTTTTATTTCCTTTTCTTGCCTGATTGCTCTGGCTAGGGCTACTAGTACAAGATATAGATCATTAGGTTTCATCTTCGCTCTAGTGCATCCTATGTTGAATAGGAGTGGTGAGAGCAGGCACCCTTGTCTTGGCCCTGATCTTAGAGGAAAAGCTTTCAACCTTTCATTATTGAGTATGATGTTACCTGTGGGCTTGTCGTAGATGGCCTTTATTATGTTGAGGTACATTCCTTCTATACCCACTTTGTTGAGAGTTTTTATTGTGAATGGATGTTGAATTTTGTCAAAGCATTTTCTATATTTATTAAGATGATCATATGATTTTTATCTTCTATTTTGTTAATATGATATATCACATTTATTATATAAGTTGAGCCATCCTTGCATCTCAGAGATGAATTCCACTTGATTATGGTGTATGATTTTTTAAGAATATTTATTTATTTATTTATTTGGCTGTGCTGGGCCTTAGTTGTGGCATGTGATGTGGGATCTTTTAGTTGCAGCACGTGGGATCTTTAGATGTGGCGTGCAGGATCTTTTAGTTGTGGCGTGCAAACTCTTAGTTGCAGCATGTGGGATCTAGTTCCCTGACCAGGGATCAAACCCGGGCCCCTTGCATTGGGAGCATGGAGTCTTAGCCACTGGACCACCAGGGAAGTCCCTATGATGTATGATTTTTCAATGTGCTGTAGAATTTGGTTTAATAGTATTTTGTTGAGTATTTTTGCATCTGTATTGATCAGGGATATTGGCCTGTAGTTTTATATTTTTGTTTTAGTTTTTCTTGTAGTGTTCTTATCTGGCTTTGGTATCAGGGTAAGCTGGTCTCGTAAAATGAGTTTGGGAGTGTTCCCTCCTCTTCAGTTTTTTGGGAAGAGTTTGAGAAGGATTGATTTAAGTAGAATTCACCAGTGAATCCATCTGTCCTGTTATTTTCTTTGTTGGGAGGTTTTTTTATTACTTATTCAATCTCCTTATTAATTAGTGGTCTGTTCAGATTTTATGTTTCTTTCTCATTCAGTCTTGGTAGGTTCTTATGCATATTTCTAGGAATTTATCCATTTCTTCTGGGTTGGCCAATTTGGTGGTGTACAGTTGTTCATACAAATGCCTTTCTTCTTTGCCTTGTTTATTACTGTGTTCCATTAGACCCTTAGATAATAATGCATTTATTCAACAAAATTATGTATGCATCTAGCTCCTAGAGCAGTGCTGACCATTCTGACTTTCTGGCTACCCGGGGAACCCCCCTCCCACCCCATATCTCATACTTGAACCTTTACTTTAACCTCTTAGATCATTAGATTTCATCTTTGCCCTTGTGCGTCATCTGTGTTGCTTTTCCCAATTAATAGTTCTGTCTTAATGTAATAGTAGTTGAGAGGGGAACGAAACCTCTGGAGTAAGACTGTCTGGGTTCAAATGCCAGCTCCACTGCCCACTTAGATTTCTTAGCCTTCATTCCTTCCTCTGTAAAAAGAGAAACAATTTTCTGGGGATAGCTGTGAAAATTAGGAAAAACAGAGCCCTCTAATGGTTACTGATCTTCTGTCTCCATAAGAGGACAGGGGGGTGGGGTGGATGTTCTTTAGAGCAGGAGGGGGCTCTTTTGAAACTATTCTAAAGCCTCATTGGTTGTGACCGCCTCTGTGTGCAGGTGAGTTTCGTGATCACTCTTTTTTTTAAATAAATTTATTTATTTATTTATTTATTTTTGGCTGTGTTGGGTCTTCGTTTCTGTGCGAGGGCTTTCTCCAGTTGTGGCAAGCGGGGGCCACACTTCATTGCGGTGTGCGGGCCTCTCACTGTCGCGGCCTCTCCCGTTGTGGAGCACAGGCTCCAGACGCGCAGGCTCAGTAGTTGTGGCTCACGGGCCTAGCCGCTGTGCGGCATGTGGGATCTTCCCGGACCGGGGCACGAACCCGTGTCCCCTGCATTGGCAGGCGGATTCCCAACCACTGCACCACCAGGGAAGCCCTCATGATCACTCTTGAGTGTGGCATGCTGTCAGGGATTCCTAGCAAGGCTAAATCTCCAGATTCCAGACATTCACTTTTTTTGCCAAATGAAGGTAGACTGTTGCCTTCCTGCTTCATCCTCTACTTTCTTTTCTTATTAATAAAGGGAATGTGTGTTATATACTTGAATTAATGGCACTCTTGAGCAGTTGTTAGGTATGTACAGGTGTCAGATGTTTTATTCACATTGCATAGGTAGGCCTCTCTTTTCACTAGGATCTTGGTCATTCTCCTGCTTGGCGATGCCTTTTTAAACTCAGCAAAGTGAAATTTCTGATGAGGGGGACGTTTTTCATTAACTTCCTAAGAATCGTATTTCCGAAAAGGGGACTAAAATTGTTTGGAGTTATTTTTTTATATCAAATGGATTTAATATGTTTTTTTTAATTGTGACTTTGAAGAGTTTATAAGTGCCAGAAAATTCCATCACCTTTGTTAAACTTCAAAGAGATCAGAATAATTAACATCTTAAATGTGCTGTTTGACATTTTTTTCCCCCTTATTCATTATTTAAGCCTTTAAAAAGTATCTTTATTTCATGTAGATGGTAAGACAGGTTTTACTTGTAAGTTTAAGTCAGTTTATAGCATGTAGACATTATGCCTTTCCTTCTTGGATTACAGGATATATAGTAATTTTTATATCTAACATGTTGTTTCTAAAATGCAGTTTTAGTTTCAGTTTCCTGTTTTATAATTGATATTTTCAAGTATATGAGACATTTACTAGTCCAATTAAACTGTTCTTTTTATACTGGAAAGCGGTATTCATTGATCAGTCTGTTTGAGAGAAAATTTAGTCATTAGGTTTGATTTTTCAAGTGTTTATTTAGAGCACAGAGTTATAGGGCAGTAGTTTACATTAAAATTTATGATTGAACATACACTTAGGTGTGTGTATATATGCATTTAGAATTAAGGTGTTGGAAATTTGAGTCCATATTCTCATAGTGAGTTAGAGATGCAGTGCAATCCATGCCCACCAAATCAAAACAAGGTGGTAGATTCTGAAGAAGATCAATACCAGTGCCCTTCAGCCTGTAATCTCTAAGCAGTGGTGAAGGTTCTGCTCATGCAGCCTACTCTTCCCCAGGACCTTCACAGCCTCATTAAAGAAGGAGGACCATATTGTTTTGCAAGTGTGTCTTCAAGATCATGATTTCACCTATTCTGGATAAATGTATGATTTACTTTGTTAATCTTCCTTTGTCCTAGCTTTTCCTTCTTTGTTGTTTCTCTAATTTTTACTTTTTCTCCCTCTAGAAGGAAAGCACAGAGTAAGTAGAGGTACACAATTGCCATCTGTCTCTCCATTCCAGAAGTTAAATCTTCGATATCACCACCTCAATCACAAGTTTAGTCATTTCTAAATTCATACGGAGAAGGTAGAGGTAGGCTGTGTCTGTGTTACAGGTTGGGCTGGGCGTGGTGGTGGTGGCCTAAAAACATCTACCATGTAGTTTAAAACAAATCAAAAGCAAAAGCCACATGAGAAAGTCTGCCTCGGAGTTTGTATTCAAGTGAGTAGATCTGAGGATTGAAAACATTTCCTTTTTTCTTCCCTGCTTGGCCTTTCAGAGCTGGGATGAGTTGCTGTGGAGCGGAGTGAACACTCATTCCCAAAAGAGGTCAGGCACAGTCTCGAGAACCTTGTTACTCAGAGTGTAGAGCCAGGCCAACAGCATCAGCATTGCCTGGGGCTGGTCCGAAATGCACCCTCCTGGGCCACCCCAGACCTGCTGAATCAGAATCTGCATTTTCACAAGATCCCAGTTAAACTCATATGCTCCTTAAAGTTAAGAAGCACTAGTCCAAATAAGCCTTTTCCAGGATGTTGCAATGGGCTTGTAACCCACTACATAGCCATACTGA
This sequence comes from Balaenoptera acutorostrata, assembly GCF_949987535.1. Taxonomy (NCBI): domain Eukaryota; kingdom Metazoa; phylum Chordata; class Mammalia; order Artiodactyla; family Balaenopteridae; genus Balaenoptera; species Balaenoptera acutorostrata. The sequence goes on from NC_080075.1 coordinate 58,376,233, forward strand.
TGTAAATAAACAAATGATTGAACAAATAAATAAATGGGGGAGAAGAGACAGAGAAGAATTCCAAATAATTTATGTAGTTACCTACCCCCGCTCCTCCAGTGCCTCCTTCAGAAGGTGAAGCTCACCTTCCCTACCCTCATTCCTGGAGTGTGGGCTGCATTCAGTGACTTGCTTCTACAGGGCATGGAAAGAGACAGAAGAGGAGAGTAACTCTACGGTGGAGAAATCTGGCAAACACTACGTCTCAGTTATGTGATCCAGCCTAATATCAACAGTGATAAGACATGTTGATAGCGTGTGATAGCATGTACCCTTGTTGTGATATGATGAAAATGGCATGTCACCTGTCCTCCCCAAAACTCATAATCCTAGTCTAACAAACAAAAAAAATCAGACATCCCAAATCGAGGAACTTTTTACAAAATATCTGACCAGTACTCCTCAAAACTGTTAAGGCCATCAAAAACAAGGAAGAAGTGTGAGAAACTGTCACAGACCAGAGGAGCCTAAGGAGACATGCCAACTAATATAATGTGGTACCTGGATGGGATCCTGAAACAGAAAGAGGACATTAGGTAAAAACTAGTGAAATCTGAATAAAGTGTGTGGAGTTTAGTTGACATAATGTACCAATACTTTCTTAGCTGTGACAGATGAACCATAGTGATGGAAGGTGGTAGCAATGAGGGAACTGAGTGAGGGATATACAGAAACTTTGTGTACCATTTTTGCAACTTTTGGGTACATCTAAAACTTACTCTAGTACATCCTACTTTCTCGTCCTCTCACTTAGAGCAGATTTTCTTTCTCATAGAGTAGTGATGGATAGAGGTAAGCATGATGAGTGTACTCAGATTGCCAGAGCCTCTGAAAGGCTCTTCTGAATGTCAGTAACTACTGACACCTGACTTCAACCGAGTGCGGTATTTGGGCCTCGGACAGGAAAGTAGCAACAGAGTCCTCACTGTTGACTCCAAGCAGGTGTTGGTTGTTTTGCTTCTAAGTGGGATAGGACTAGGCTTCATCCATTCAACAAGTGTCCTTCAGTAACTGAGACTGCCGGAATAGAATATGGCTCTTTATCATTGTCTGGGGGCATCCTAGTAAACCCCTAACACCAAATTCATTTGGGGAGAGGGACATTCGTTCTGCCTGTTTTCAGCTTTAGAATCAAAGAGAACTTTGAAAATGAATTGAGCCAAATGGAGGCCATTTTTGAAGAAGAGGTGATTTTCACTAAAAGTAAATGTTGGCTCAATTGTCTCAGCTGCTGGTAGAAAAAAATCATCATCAGAAGGGTCTTTAAAAAAAAAAAGAAGGGTCTTTCTTCAGGAGTATAGCAACAGTGTCTTTGTACCCGACACTCTAAACAGAAGAAGGCCTGCACTTTCTGAACCATATCTTTATATACACCAAATAAAGTGGAAGAGAGTACTGCTGGTTATGTGTAGAATCCTTGGAAGGGCAGACATAGAGAAGGGCTCTTCTGTTTTCTCCAAGTACAACGTTAACCGTGCTGTAAATATTGGCTCTGGGAGTTTCTCAATGTTGATCTGGCTTCGGGAGCCCCCTTTAGTCTGATGGCTTGCAGTTGGATGGTGTTTTTTGTGTTGGGCTGTGAACACTGACACCAGTTTCACAAAATTCTCTTGCAAAATGCTTTTGCTTGCTTGTGCTTTGTTTTATTCCTGTTCTTGGAGACTGTGCTGGTACAGGCCCTGTGCTGATTTTCCTTTGCTGTCTTACCACTGTCACCAGTTCTGTAACAGGATTAAAGGGATACCTCAATTTCCAAAAATAGAAGTTCAAGAGGTTTACTGCCCAGCAGAGGGAAGTCAAAATAACCAGCGTTTTATTTTATTCTGGCATACAGATTTTCAGTTTCCCACATTGGGACCTTGTACGTAGAAAATGAAAACAGTTACAAAATATTCCTCTGTGTCAAGTTATGTTGAAGCTCACTCTAGCTTCACTTTAACTCTCTTCTTTATTGGAAATAATTTGGTGTAGGGTAGATTCACCTTGGATATCATTCATTGACTGAAATGCCAGGCTCCCATGATACAGTGGAAATAAGACCCCAGTGTATTTACCATTTTAAAGCTAAAAAAGCATAAAGAGAAGATACCATGTTTTATTGTAGTTACTTCATTTCTACTTGCTATGCAGTTTATAATCTTGCACTGTTTTTTTTCTTTTTTTTATTGAAGCATAGTTGATTTACAATATTGTGTTAGTTTCAGGTGTACAGCAGAGTGATTCAGTTATACAGATACATATATATATATTTTTTTTTCCGATTCTTTTCCATTATAGTTTATTACAAGATGTTGAATAATCTTACATTGTTTTAATTGCTTCATTCTTAGTTTTTTTTGACAACCTGCATTATTTTGTGGATGAAGGATGCTGTATGGAAAGAGGTTTGAGATCTAGGCTTGTCGTACTCTTTCCCCACTTTGTAGGTATTTGACCTGGGGCACATCACTTAAATTCTAAAATGAAGCTTAACCATCTGTAAAATAATGATAACACATAATTTGAAAGGTGGATATAAGGAGTAGAGATGTTATACGTACAAATTCCCGGTATAGTAGCTGTCATGGTATAATTTCTTAATACATGATATCTATGATTTATATTTTTTATTATTAAAAATACTATTTTAGTTTAAAATACTAGTTTAATTTAGTTTAAAAATACTATTATGAAAATTATTTAACATTATCAAGAGGAATTAAAAAATAAATTAATGGAGAGCTATTGCATGATTTTTTTTGGTCCCAAATTCATTTATTGAAAAGTACAGCTTATCACTCCCAACAAACAGAACAACCACTGTGTTTGTCATACACTAAATTTCAGTATTCAGATGCTATTTTCTAGGTTTTTAGTCTGTTCCATTGAGCGGTTTGTCTGTTTATGCACCAGTTGCTCACGATAGCTTTATAATATGTTCTACAATTGGGTGGAGACTAATTCCCCTTCATTACTTTTCTTTTTCAGTACCTGTGAACTTTAAATCAACTTGTTTAGTTCCTCCATCCTCCATTCTATTGATATTTTTATTGGGGTCACATTAAATTTATACATTAAATTATTAACCATACATAACATCTTCACTATGCTGTTGTCCTACTCAAGAACATGGTATGCCTTTCCATTCATTTGTCTTTTATATTCCTCAGTTCATGTAGATTATATATTTCTTTTTATATTTCTTATTACTGTTGTCATGAATACTTTTCTTATGTTTTATCTTTTGACTTGTGCTGTTTTTTCCTCTTGAAATTGATTGATTTCTATATATATTCACTTTGTAACTATACTATTAGTCATCACATGTTATCTGTGTCAAACACCATTTTATGCACTTAAATATATTCATTCATTAAATCCTCGTTACAATCCTAGAAAGTGAGTACTGTTTTATACTAAGGAAACTAACACTCGGAGAGATTAACTAACTTGCCCAAGGTCACACTGCTAGAAAGTGCCAGATCCAGGGTTTCAGGGCCTATACTCCTAAGTTATATACTATACCATGCTCAGTCACCTAACTCTCGTTTGTTATGATAGCATCTGTAAAGATCCTTTGCAGTATGTTTTCCATTGATTCTCTTGGGTTTTCCCCAAGGATATTGCATATTTTTGATAGGACTGAATATTATAGAGATGTCAGTTTTCTCCAGATTTGAACATGGGTTTAATAGATTTACAATAAAAATTTTAATTTTTAAAAAAAGCTTCACATGACAATACAATTAAATTCATATGAAAGAATAAATAGTAAGATAATAGACAAATCTTTTTTAAAAAATTTATTTATTTATTTAATTTATTTATTTTTGGCTGCATTGGGTCTTCGTTGCTGTGCGCAGGCTTTCTCTAGTTGCGGCGAGCGGGGGCTACTCTTCGTTGCGGTGCGCGGGCTTCTCATTGCTGTGGCTTCTCTTGTTGTGGAGCACGGACTCTTGGCACGTGGGCTCAGTAGTTGTGGTGCAGAGGCTCAGTAGTTGGGACGCATGGGCTTAGTTGCTCCGTGGCATGTGGGATCTTCCCGGGCCAGGGATCGAACCCGTGTCCCCTGCATTGGCAGGCGGATTCTTAACCACTGCGCCACCAGGGAAGCCCGAAAAAATCTTTTTTGATTGGGATTGCATTGACTCTTTAGAGCAATTCAGAGGAGAATTGACATTGTTAAAGTATAATTTTCATAAAGGTAAAGTCACTTTCAGGCGAATTTAAAATGAACAGTGTAAAGGATATTATGTAACTGATTAATTAATAAAAGGGGACCAGTAAGATGTTATGATCAGCTCAAAGAGAATCTGAAAAAACTAGGGCATTTTTATAAGGCAGTTTAACTGAATTAGATACGACGCTTTAATGTCCAATAGGTCATAAATCTTCAGAGTATCTGTTCTACTGGACAGAAATTAGTAGTCTCTACCCAACAAAAATCTACAAATTCATAAGTAACTTCACTAAGTCTGGGACCTGTAATCAGTAGTAAACAACGAGATGTACTAAGTTTATTCTTCTAGACCAGGGGTTGGCCAGCCCATCTATCTACAGGCCAAATCCATCCTGCCTCCTATTTTGTAAATAAAGTTTTATTGGAACACAGCCATACCCATTTGTTTACATATTGTCTATGGCTGCTTTTACAATATATTTACTCTCTGGCCCTTACAGAAAAAAATTGCTGAATACAGGCCTACACAATCCTTGTATGATGAATCTTACGCATATTTTGTTAGAGTTATCCAAAGATACTTCATGTTTTAGTACTATTAGAAATGATGCTTTTTAAGTTAAAAAATTCCAAGTGTTCACTGCTAGTCTTGTGGGAAGATAGTTAATTTTCATAAAGTGACTTCATATTCTAAGATCTTGCTAGTAAACTTATTAGTTCTTGTATCTTTTTCTTTTTTAATATTTATTTATTTATTTTTGGCTGCGTTGGGTCTTCGTTGCTGCGTGCAGGCTTTCTCTAATTGTGGTGAGTCGGGGCTACTCTTCGTTGCGGTGCGCGGGCTTCTCATTGCAGTGGCTTCTCTTGTTGTGGAGCACGGGTTCTAGGTGTGTGGGCTCCAGTAGTTGTGGCTCGTGGGCTCAGTAGTTGTGGCTCATGGGCTCTAGAGCACAGGCTCAGTAGTTGTGGCATGCGGGCTCAGTAGTTGTGGCTCGCGGGCTCTAGAGCACAGGCTTAGCAGTTGTGGCGCATGGGCTTAGTTGCTCTGTGGCATGTGGGATCTTCCTGGACCAGGGCTCGAACCCGTGTCTCCTGCATTGGCAGGCAGATTCTTAACCCCTGCGCCACCAGGGAAGTCCTGTTCTTGTATCTTTTAAAAATAGATTCTTTAGGGTTTTCCTGCATAGATAGATAATCATGTCATCTATGAATAAGATAGTTTTCTTTCTTTTTTTTCCAATCGGCATGGCTTTTATTTCCTTGCCTTGTCTTACTGCACTGGTTAAGACCTCCAGTATAATGTGGAATAGGAGTACTGAGAATGGGCATTCTCATGTTTCCCAACCATAAGGGGAAGGCATTCAGCCTCTCATCAATACATATGATATTAGCTGTAGGTTTTTTTCTAGATGCACTTTATCAAGTTGAGGAATTTTCCTTCTATTACTAGTTTTTTGAGAATTTTTATCATGAACAGATGTTGAATTTTGTCAAGTGCTTTTACTGCATCTGTTGAGATAATCAGATGGTTTTCTTTTTTTAATGTATTCATATGATGAATTACATTGATTTTTGAATATTGAACCAACCTTGCATTGCCAAGATAAACCCCATTTCTTCTTGATGTATTATCCTCTTTATTAATTATTGGATTCAACTTGCTAACATTTTATTAATGGCTTTTGTGTCTGTAGAAAAAAATTTTAGAAAAGAAAGATCAAAAATTATAGAACTTGCCATATCGAATCCTGAAACATAAAGGTACATTGATATTTATAATCATTGTACATTAATTTAAAAGTGTGGTAGTAACTCATCATTGGAAAGAAAGATCAGGCTGTTCCCTGACAGTCCAGTGGTTAGGACTCAGTGCTTTCACTGCCAGGAGCCCCAGGTTCAATTCCTGGTCAGGGAACTAAGATTCCTCAAGCCACACAGCACGGGAAAGAAAGAAAGAGAGAAAGAGAGAGGGGGAGGAGGGAGGAAGGAAGGAAGGAAGAAAAGGAAGGAAGGAAGGAAGGAAGGGGGATCAGAGGACAAAATGGAGAAACCAGAAGCACATCCTAGTATATGTGAAAGTGAATATATCATAAAGGTGCTATTAGTTTTGTAAAGTTCACAGTTTTCATAGGGATACTGAAAATGTTGGACTTTTTGTTTTAATCTTTGAATCACCATTTATAATTTAACCTATATATTGTACTTTAAGTAACAATGTGAACATGTCATGATTATTTTATACATCCCATAGCATTTGACCTTAAACCCTCAATAAAGGTTTGTTGAATGAATGAACTAGATTAATGCTGTTTTTTAATAATCGAAAGGGTGCAATAGTGTTTTCTTCTTTTCCTCTATGTTTTCCTATCGGTAGCATTAGAAATAAGTGTTTCTGGAATAATCTAATGGAGATTTTAAATACTTATTAGACTAATGTTTTACTTGTTGCACATTGGAGGGTGACCTTTCTGCCACTTTGTGATGTAATTTGGATGGCCATGGCCCATTTCGTTTTAGCGACATGAAACAGAAATGCTGCATAGCAGAACAAGAAAACTCATGTTGTAGAAAACTCCCCTTCATTGATTTGGTGGCGATTTGAGGACCTTCACACCCTGCAATACAAAGTTCTCAGTGTGGTTAGAAACTTCTGACCTTAGAACACCAGGTTTAATGGCCACTTCAACTTTCACTTTGTTCATTAAAAAAAGTGAGATTTTTCTAGATTAAGAGGAAATCTCATTACTTTGAATTTTACTATTTTAGAATTTTGTTTTGTTTTTGTAACTCTAAGACTACACACAAATTTACCTTCTTGCATGAATGTTCATTGCAAATGAAGCTGCTGAATTTTTTCAGGATCAGCTTAACAGAAATGCTACTTGACAGTCATTTGTTTTAATGTAGTTCATGTTACTGACCATATTTTTAAAATAGACCAGCAGCTCTTTAAAAATTATTTCTGTTTAAAAAAATTCCTTGTACGTTCAGATTGGTCTTTTCCCAATTATTTTGTATCTAGGAAGTGTTGCTGCTTCTTAGATATTTGCCACTGATATGTTTAGCTGAGCACATCATCATCGTAGCCGACCAAGGAAGAAGTTTATATTATAAGGACGTGATGACAGGCAGTTAAAAAGATGGGAGAATGTGTTTGGATGAGTGGTGACAAAAACCCAACACCTACCAACAAGTTATCTCAACCATCAGAAGTCCAGGATGAATTGTATATCCTCAGCCTGGTCTTATAATCCATCACTGGCTTGGGTGGTAGATATTTAAACAATGGGGAAAGTTAGCACATAAACATAGCTGCTAAAATGACAAGTGATTTCTTAACGAACCAGAAAAGGGAAAGGATAGTGGACCTTCTTAGCAAATAAGTTGCCAAATTATTTATAGAGGTTTGGGAAACAGACTGAAGCGATTTGGTCTATAGACAGTAAAACAGTTTTAGTTGGAGAAACCGTAAAGGTTTAATTCATTTTGTTTACTGAGGAGTTGATATGTTCAGGGGTGAGTTAACAAAAGAACCATGGAGTTTGAAAATCAGAGTCAATGATCTTTTCCCTTGTAGCAAAAGATGCACAGTTTGGCTTTCTTCTTTTGTCTTCATTTTTATAAAAGCATTTTCTTACTGAATATTTTTTAATATGAAGAGGCAAATTATTTACTCCTGAAGTTTCATCCCTCCCCCCAACAAAAAGTGAGGGCTGCTATTTGTTATATTATGAACACTCGGTATCTACTGTTAACATTTAAGTCAATGTTGGAGGTGAGAATTCTATCATTTAACCATCAGTGCAAAAGATTGTTATAAATAATAAGAATTTATTTATAAGAATTTATAAATATAAAGATAAATATAAATTTATTTATAAAGAATCTTATAAATAATCTTATGTAATGGAATCATTTGTTGAGTTACAGTATTATAAGTTATTATAAAAACTATATAATTAGGCATATATAAAACCTAATCAAGCTGTACACTTTAGATTTGGCACTTTAAGTTGTATTTCAATTTTAAAAAAACTTTAATTGGGATTGGCGGTCAGAGTTTAGGAAATATGTTTGATAATTTGGGGGGTTATACACTTTATAACGCTATGGAGAGGATGTTCTTTATCTTAAGTTCTCCAAGGAATGAAGCTTGTGGTTAATTAAAAACAGGGAGAATATTTTTAAACTCTACCTTCAAATCGAGTATTTGGTACAATTGAAGTCCAATGGCTGAAAAAGAATATGTTATGGACATGATTTTCAGCATTCACTTCAAAGCAGAAATGTAATATTCATTAATCTTGTTCTTTGATTGTGATGTTAACTCTTTTGTTACTGTTGAGTTTACCTTGGCCCGAGTGCTGGTAATTAAATGACACAGTGAAGATTACTGGGAAACATTAACTTGTTATTGCTAGTTGACATTGTGCTAAGGTTGATGGGAATTAGGGTTTATAAATAGCCTGGTCTGTGCATTGATTTAGAAATCTGCTCAGAGATGAATCTCATCATATGGACCATTCATTGTTTACATTTGAAGCTTTTTTTTTTTAGCAGAGAGTGGATTCATCCTTTTGAAACATGTAATATTGAGCATAGCTGTGGTATACCCCCATTGAAACGTCTGTTTTCAATATTAATGTCTTGAATAAATTGGCTTCCTATTTTTTTTTTTTTTTTAGATTTTTTTTTTTGGCTGGGTTGGGTCTTCATTGCTGCACATGGGCTTTTCTCTAGTTGCGGCGAGCGGGGGCTACTCTTCATTGTGGTGCACGGACTTCTCATTGCAGTGGCTTCTCTTGTTGCGGAGCACGGGCTCTAGGCACGCAGGCTTCGTTAGTTGTGGCACACAGGCTCAGTAGTTGTGGCTTGCGGGCTCTAGAGTGCAGGCTCAGTAGTTGTGGCGCACGGGCTTAGTTGCTCCGCGGCATGTGGGATATTCCTGGACCAGGGATCGAACCCATGTCGCCTCCATTGGCAGGCGGATTCTTAACCACTGTGCCACGAGGGAAGTCCCTGGCTTCCTATTTTTTGCTCAACTCTGTTTTTCTGGATGTTATGTAAGTGATAATCTTTCACTTTTTAGAAAGGGTCTTACATTCTTTTCTATTTAATATAATTTATATTTTAATCTAGAATAGTCTTTGTGCTTTGAAAATATGTTTTAAAGTAAGCATCCTTGAACATTTACAGTATTCAACATGAAACTTCTCTGTATCTAAGTGTTCCTGTGTGTGCTTGCCTGAAAGCAGGCCTGCTACTTGAATTTTTATCATGCACTATCAGATGCAAATCATTAACTCTGAGCTCTCCCCAGCATGACGGTGGAAAGAACACAGGGTCAAAGCAGTAATCCTTGAGGGATGAAAGGAAGTTGACTCTATTATGAGAAATCTAGGTAGTCAGACAAGGCCTAACAATAGTTTGTAGAAATCTGGCCAAATCACTGAATAATTGATTTCAGGCCAAGAGACAAACCCTAAATTTTCATTTTCTCATTCTCATTAACCTGATGGTTGGTAAGGGAAGGATATAGTGCTACTCAGGTAGGCTTTGAGACATGGAATTTTAGTGTGTTTGTTTTTTTGATTTTTTTTTTTTTTGAGTTGGGTAGTGCTGATCGTTCAGTAAGGTTTAAATTGAGTTCCAATTGAATGCTCAATATTGTGCTAATTAAGCACTGGGTTGATATAAAGCAGTATAAATTCATCACCAGAATCTTGCAGGATGACTGCAACAGAAAAACTAGAGTGCAGAATCACACAGTATTAATTTAAAGTTAAATTATCAGCATGGATGGAGTAGGTAGAATCTTCATGACTAAAGCCTAAGTAATTCAGGCCATCTGGTTATATGTCTTCAGATCTCTGGTTGTTAGGACACTGATAAAAACAGGAAGACTTAATAGGCTGTCATATGTTTCCCAAACTTACTTGACACAAGAGTTACCTGTGGGCAGTGTTTAAAATACAGTTTCCCAAATTCCTGTCCTGAAGATTTTGATTGTGTAGATCTGGAGTAGGACTCCAGAATCTGCCTCTTTCATGTACAACACGGGTGATTCTTATAATCAGACAAGTTTGGAAAACAGTGGGTTAAGAGTAGAAGAGAGGGATTCAATATACAAAATCGAGTTAATGTACGAGACAAGTGATTCTTGTGTCATGTCCAGGAGATAACAGAGATTTATCCCCCGAGTGATGGATATCGTATATCACTAAGTAATTTGCCATTGAGGTTAAAGGACCATGAAAGCAATAAGAAAATCTTGACATTTCTAAGCGCAACTATTTAATGGGCAAAAGGTGTTCTGGATTTCATTTCATCACTTATTTTCTCCCCAAACTTGTTCCACTCTAGGAAAGGTGCTCCTGGTTGTTCATGTGGAGAGCAGTCAGGCAGACATGAGAAAGGAGGAAACATTTGGAATAGCAGCTTGGCAGATGCAAGGGGAGACTCTTCCAAGTTTAAAGGGCAGCTGGCAAGACTGCCCAAAGCCAGGAGTGCAGGAAGCGGGAGACTGAGTGAGCTGTTTAGTAACACAATGTTTTGTGGTCAAGATCAAGGGGCATGAAGTAAGAGTTGTGGGAAACCAGGGCAGAGATAACAATAATAATTGCGCATGACACATCTTATAAGGATCAAGGAGGTCAGCAGTGCACATAAACCCTTGGTCCTCATCCAGAGCGATAGAGGGGAGGTTGGTTATATCATTTCTATTTTACAGCTGGAGACCAGGAGGTAATGGGAGAGGTGTTTTGCTATAGATAGTGAACTTGAGAAGGAAGTAAGAACGCCAATAAGTTTTCTGACCTATGGTGTTGGGTTGGATAAGTGTTGGGATGATGGAAAAGAAAAGGACTATCTTGATGTTGAGTTGGTGAGCTGGTGAAATTTTGAACAGATTTCAGCATAGGTAAATGAAAAAAAAAGTTATCAACAGGTTAAAAAGGTGGTGTGGAACGGGGATAATGAAAGTGTGAAAATGTTGAAAGGTTTTAGCTGTGAGCAAAGAGAAGGTAGATATTGTATGGGAAGTAGAGTTGATGATTCGGCACAAGTTTATGATACAAAGCAGACTTTTGTACCTCCTTAAGATGGCTTTTAGATGACATATTGATCATACTAATAGTCTCAACCACATCTTCTCTGGTGAGCATCATACTTTTTAAAGTAGTCTGCAATGGAGAAAGTTTTCAAGAATTAAACTTTGTCGGGACTTCCCTGGTGGCGCAGTGGTTAAGAATCGCCTGCCAATGCAGGGGACACGGGTTCGATCCCTGAATCGGGAAGATCCCACATGCCGCGGAGCAACTAAGCCCGTGCGCCACAACTGCTGAGCCTGTGCACTAGAGCCCGTGAGCCACAACTACTGAGCTCACATGCCACAATTACTGAGCCCACGTTCCTAGAGCCCATGCTCCACAACAAGAGAAGCCACCGCAATGAGAAGCCTGAGCACCACAGCGAAGAGTAGCCCCCGCTCGCCGCAAGTAGAGAAAGCCTGCATGCAGCAACGAAGACCCAACGCAGCCAAAAATAAATAAATAAATTTTTTTAAAAAATTAAACTTTGTCTAAGAATTTATTCTACGGTGGATTTATATCTACTATCCATCATAGTAGAGAGACTGGAAAAGCAGTGGACACTAGGAAAGCAATAAAACAGGTCTTCACAGTGAACTATATTCAGTGTCTTGTAATAACTTATAATAGATAAGAATATATACATATACATATATATATATATGTATATGTATATGTATATGTATATGTATTGGACTTCCCTGGTGGCCAGTGGTTTAGAATCTGCCTGCCAATGCAGGGGACACGGTTTCGATACCTGGTCAGGGAAGATCCCACATGCTGCAGAGCAACTAAGCCCGTGCACCACAACTACTGAGCCTGCACTCTGGAGCCCATGAGCCACAACTACTGAGACCACGCACTGCAGCTACTGAAGCCCGTGTGCTCTAGGGCCCGCATGCCGCAACTACTGAGCCAGTGTGCTGCAACTACTGAAGCCCACATGCCTAGAGCACGGGCTCTGCAACAAGAGAAGCCACCACAATGAGAAGCCTGCTTGCTGCAACTAGAGAAAGCCCACGTGCAGCAACAAAGACCCAAAGCAGCCATAAATTAAAAAACAAAATAAAATGAAAGAATATATGTGTGTGTGTATATATATATATAACTGAATCACTTTGCTGTACACCTGAAACATTGTAAATCAACTATACTTCAATAAAACAAACCAAAAAAACCCAAAAAAGGTCTTTACTGTCTGCTCATATGTTCCAGTGTCTCAGTGTCACTTGAGAATTTTTCCTTTCCCTACAGTTGGTACCATCTTATGGCTTGCCTCTAATGATAGACTTGCTATTTTTAATTAGCACCTGATGCTAATTTTTTTAAGGATTAAAAGAAATCAAAATGAGGTTCTAAGAGCATCGAATTAATGCAGCCTCACAATACCAGTTGGTACACTAAAGTAAATGTGTAGTTCACCCACAAGGCTTTTTAATAGATGAGGAACTCTGTAATCCAAGATTTTAAAACATGTCCCAGAAATGATACTGAATACAATATTACAGTATTGAATATTGGTGACTTGAATATAGGGAATCTTTAAAAAAAATTTTAAACTTTTAATTATTATAAAGTGCATGTGAAATTTCCATCTTAACCATTTTTAAGTGTGCAGTTCAATAGTGTTAAGTATATTCACATGTTGTTGACCAATCTTCACAACTCTTTCATTTTGCAAGAATGAAACTTTATACCCATTAAACGACTCCCTATTTTTCCCTTCCCTCCCAACCCCTGGAGACTACCATTCTGCTTTCTGGTTTTGACTACTCTTGATACCTCATGTAAGTGAAATCATACAATATTTGTCTTTTTGTGACTGGCTTATTTCTCTTTGCATAATCTCCCCAAGGTTCACCTATGTGTTAGAATGTCCGTTTTTAATGGCTAAGTAATTCCATTGTATGTGTCTGCCACATTTGTTTATCCATTCATCTGTCATTGGACACTGGGTTGCTTCCACCTTTTGGCTATTGTGAATAATGTTACTATGAAATGGGTGTACAAATATCTCTTTGTGATCCTCCTTTCAATTCTTTTAAATATATACTCAGAAGTGGAATTGCTGCATCTTATGTTAATTCTATTTTTAATTTTTTGAGGAAATGCAGTACTTTTTTTTTTTTCATAGAAATGTAGGGAATCTTAATTTCTTGTTTTAGCTAGACAGTAACTTCATTGGGAACCTTAATGGTTTGTTTCTTGGCCTCATTCTCCTCCAGTATGAAGAAGTATTGTGCATAAACTTATGTTTTCTCATTTGTAGTCCTCCACCATGTTGTGGATACCTCCCCTCTCTACCTGCCATCATACCCCACTCCTATTGAAACAGTTAAACCTCCTAGTTTTTCATTGTTTATAGAGATCTGAGAAATAAGAGGACCCAGGTGGTCATGGGGAGTAACTACCAATTGTATGTATGCAATTCCAAATCCACCCTGGTCTCTTTACTTGTGACTTTTTCCTAATTAAAACTCCACATTCTTCAGAAAGTGAGCCTTTCCTTTATCCCACCTTAGTTAGATCTTTCATTAACTGAATCTCTATGTATTTGTATATAGTTTGCTAGATAATGAATCTCATTTGTTGGTATTTCACTTTTCAAGTGAAAATTGATTTTATTTTATATTAGTAGAATTACATAGACTTGCTATGTAATTACATTAACTTGCTAAATCTGTGCGAAGTTAAGGAATAAAAGATAGAGAAAAACTATTTACAAATTGCCTGTTGAATAGTATTGCCTTTTCTGTCAGTGAACATGTGCGCCCGAGTGAACAGTGAGCTGTGAGTTGGAAATGTACTGTCTCTTTAGTGTCTGTCGCTGTGCTGAATGTGATTCAAGGTCATTTTCTCTGTATACAGCGTTCACCCCAGTCTTGGCTTTAGACCCTACCCCCACAGGGGATGTGACCGTATTGTACTTGTATGCTGTCTCTTGAAATAAATCATACGCGCCTAGGAAGTAGAGATTATCTTTCCTTCTCACCCCGCATTGGGTCAGGACATGATGCCTTCCCATCTGAGCAAATATAAACTCTTTATTCCACAACCTGGCTGAGCTGCAAACATGGCCCTCCGCTGAGCTTCACATTCTCGGTAAATGGCACTATCATTCACCCAGTTTCTCAAGAAACCTGGGGATCAGATTTTCTTTAGCTTGGTGTCTAATCCATCAGTATCATCTACTTCTCTACTCTCAATCTCTACACCACTATCCTTGTCCAAGCCACCCTCATCTTTTGCTTGGACAACTAAAGTCACCTCTCCACTTGTACTCTTGCCTCCTTCATTCTACTCTCTGTATCGGGCAGAAGGACCTTTTTGAGACACACATGAGATTGACTTAATTTCCTGCTCAAAGCTGTTTAGTCATTTTCAGTCTTAAAATAAATCCAAACTTCTTACAGTAGTTTATATGCACCAGAATGATCTGACCAGCCTGCCTCTCCAACCTCATCTCATACTGCTTTCCTCCTTTCATTCAGCTCTTACCCCTGGAACCTCCCTCTAATACCCAGGCCTTGTCATGTGCTATTCACTCTGCCTAGAAGAGACATATCAACAATATAATATTTGCTGAATGAATGAATGAGTCAGGATCTTCTTTAGGGCATAGACTATACTATGTATCAACTTCCCCGAAGTAGATATAATACCTGGTATCAGTGTATAGATTTGAATGCCTAGTGCAGTGGTTCTCAACTAGGGGACTCTGTTTTCCCCAGAGGGGACTCTGTTTTCCCCAGAGGGGACATTTGGCAGTGTCTGAAGATATTTTTGGTTGTTGTAACTGGTGGTGTGCCATCAACATCCAGTGGGTAGAGGCCAGGAAAGCTGATAAACATCCTATAGTGCACAGGACAAGATCCACAACAAAGAACTATCTGGCCCCAAATGTCAATAGTGCTGAGGTTGAAAAACCTTGCTTTAAACTAATACATTTGTGTTAGGAGAAGTCAGTTTTAGTAGCTCTACTGGGCCTTTGAGTCTATCACATTACATAAAAAGCCTATTTAAATAATACTAGGAAAGTGAATCCCCTTGATTAAAGACTACTCTCCTGGGCTTCCCTGGTGGCACAGTGGTTAAGAATCCGCCTGCCAATGCAGGGGACATGGGTTCAAGCCCTGGTCCGGGAAGATCCCACATGCCACAGAGCAACTAAGCCTGTGCGCCAAAACTACTGAGCCTGCACTCTAGAGCTCGCGAGTCACGACTACTGAGCCCCAGTGCTGCAACTACTGAAGCCCGCATGCCTAGAGCCCATGCTCCACAACAAGAGAAGCCACCGCAATGAGAAGCCCGCGGACCACAACGAAGAGTAGCCCCCGCTCGCCACAACTAGAGAAAGCCTGCGCGCAGCAACGAAGACCCAACACAGCCAAAAGTAAAAATAAATTAAATTAAAAAAAAAAAAAAAAAAAAGACTACTCTCCTATCCTCAGGGATTGTGTGTTATTTCCGTAAGAGTAAATGCCCCTAGTCCACAAGCTTACGAACCAAGATTCCCCTGTTGGTGAGTATCTTACTCACTTCCTCACAATGCTAAGATGAGCCCTGCCTTTCCATTTGTTTTTCCAATGGTAAAATGATCACTAATCTCCAAAGTCGAAGGCATCTCTCTGGACTAGGTGAGACCCTCTTCCTCGTCCACCACTTCAAAGGTTTCTGAGTAAACTCCTTTTTCATGATAGCTAAGATTCTGCCAGTTATGGCGACATGATTCATTCTATTCAATCAATGGTGAAGTTCACCACTGATTTCAAGAAGATTGGAACTAACTACAATATTACCTGTTTTTAAAAATCAAGAATCTATGGAATTTTAAATACATGCACACATTACCACACATCTCATACAAGACTACAACATAAGACTGTAAGGCTTTGCTATATAAAATATACAGATATCCATTTTGTGAGACTAATATATGCATGAAAAGATGCTTTGCTTCCTTTAAATATAAATATAATGAAAGCAAAATGGTCAGATTCACCCAGGAAATGACCTGAGTGGAAGCTAAACTATTTGTTAAACTGTTACCTGGTTTGGGTCATTTAGGAAATACTTAGGAAAATAAGAATGTGCTTACTTAGCAAAGCATTTGCCTCTCTGAGGCAGGAAAATGGAGCTGGAAAGTTGTACCTCTGGATATGCGAGTTTATGGAGCATGGTCTGTTAGAAAGAGTATCAAGGATGAAACTCTTGAGGGTCATAACTAATAGAGCTAATATCTTCAAAGGTCACCAAATTATTCTTTTGACAACACTGATGGCACAACTTACCCTTAGATGTAAATCACAGGTGCTGACAAAAAAGGGCAAACTTGATAACTAGTACTGTACTTATACTCCTCAAAGCACCTGAGGGATAATCATTAATTTATCCTTGCCATACACTTGGTCATTGTTATGAGCTGTAATAAGATGATTAGTCAGAAAGCACAGTTTCTGGGAAAATTATGAGGGACCACTAAGAAAAGCATTGCTAAGGAACAATACTGCAGAAGGCAGAAGTCCAGTGGCCAAGCGAAAACGACTGCCAAAAAAAGAGCATAAGCAGGTACCACAGACGGGTAAAGAAAGCAACCGAATAGTGCAGAATCAGGAGAACATAGATACCCCAGATGGATGAAGAGGGGTATCTGTGTTACGGAAATAAAACAGAATCCCTGAGGATGGGAGAGTAGTCTTTTTTTTTTTTTTAAATTTATTTATTTTATTTATTTATTTTTGGCTGCGTTGGGTCTTCATTGCTGCGCACGGGCTTTCTCTAGCTGCGCCGA
Source organism: Balaenoptera acutorostrata (assembly GCF_949987535.1). Lineage (NCBI taxonomy): Eukaryota > Metazoa > Chordata > Mammalia > Artiodactyla > Balaenopteridae > Balaenoptera > Balaenoptera acutorostrata. Next base: position 58,393,310 of record NC_080075.1, read on the forward strand.
GTGGGGGCTACTCCCCGCTGCAGTGCGCGGGCTCCTCACTGTCATGGCTTCTCTTGTTGCGGAGCACAGGCTCCAGGCACGCGGGCCTCAGTAGTTGTGGCGCATGGGCTCAGTAGTTGTGGCTTGCGGGCTCTAGAGCACAGGCTCAGCAGTTGTGGTGCACGGGCCCAGCTGCTCCGCGGCATGTGGGATCTTCCTGGACCAGGGCCTGAACCCGTGTCCCCTGCATTGGCAGGCGGACTCCCAACCACTACACCACCAGGGAAGCCCCGGGAGAGTAGTCTTTAATCAAAGGGATTCACTTTCCTAGTGTTATATATTTAGTCTCCTTTCTACACCAGTACTGAGATATGCTTCAAATGCATAGCAATATTAAAGTCACACATGGGCATGCATCTATTAATAAGGATAACTAATTTTTTAAAGAGTAATTACGAAGTTATTTTCACATCAGTTATCTTTTAGAGTTCACAATACCCTCATGAGATGAGTTATATTATTAGCTCCATTTGATAGATGAGGAAATTAATTAAGGCTCAGAGAGGTTAAATAATTTTCCCAAGGTCCCCAGCTAGGTCTTGACTGCAGAGCCCATGCTGTTACAGTAGGCCAGGGTTTCTCCAACTCAGCGCTCTTGACATTCTAGGCTGGATAATTCTCTGTCGAGAGGGGTCGTCCTGTGCATTGTAGGATGTTTAGCAGCATCTCTGGCCTCTACCTACTGGATGCTGTGTAGCTCTTCCTTTCACTTGTGACAACCAAAAATGTTTTTAGACATTGCCAAATGTCTCCTGGAGGTAAAATCACCCTGGGTTTAGAACCACTGGTCCAAAGACTGAAGTTTCCAGTATAAATTTATTGGGTACTGAGAGGAATATCCTGTTGTCCTGTTGCAGTCAGTCCCAATATTTGACTGGGAGGGCTTGTTTATGGGGAAAATTTTGTAACAACTTTTCTTAGAACTTTCCTAAACCTGATCCTCGTAGCCTTCCAGCAGTAGAGTGAAAGGGGACAGGCCAAAATGGATTATGGATGGTTACCCAGAGAGTCACTGTTTCATTCAGCCACTTATTCAACAAAGAAACCTAACAGTTCCAGGGAGAATGGTTTCATAGAGGCGCCAGTGTTTGAGCTGAAGTAGGTTTAGAGGGTAGATTATGAGTTTCCTCAAGATGAGCTTGGGGGATGATGAATTCATGTAGATAACATGACATGTTAGTGGGCTCAGAATAGCAGGCTGATGGCCCAGGCCGTAAACATGTACCAGTCTCAAGGACTTGCATTCATTGGTCATCTTACTTTGTAAGCCAACCCATTCTCAAGCCGTCTTGGTGTTTACTTTCACTACTGAGTTAACTATTGCCTTGGAAGTACTGTTTATCTCAGCCCACATGGTAATTGCCTTAAATTTAAAATCAAATCAACAAACTTTTGCATTCCGGTAAGGCTCTGTAGGAGATAAAAAGACATGGTTTACATAAAAAGATAAATAGCAATCAAGGCAACATATCTTAGGTGCCAGATGAGTGGTTCAGATAATAAATACTATAGGATGAGAGGAGGGAAAGAGGGCCACAACCTAAAATTGTCAGGAAGAACTTCACAGAGGGAGTTGATGAGCTGAGCCTTAATGGATTAAGTAGAAATAATATGAAATCTTTATAACAAGGGATCACACCTTGATTAATGCGAACAGCATCCCATGTAAAAAAAAAGTATACCTTTTAGATTGTCGTACCATCTAGTGTCATTATTTTGGAATATGTCTAATAACATATAACATCCAGTTAGATGCTCATCCGTGGTGATTGTGCAGAATTCATTGTCAGCTCAGCCAAGAAAACTCATAAGCAAAAAGGGTTTTTTGATCTCTCTCAGGGATCAGAGGAGGTTCATAAAGATTGGTTTCACTGTCCCTTGGCTTCAGTTAGACCTCCCGGGATCACCCTTCTCTGAACAAATGTGCTCAGAGGAGACCGGGCTCGAGAATGGGAGAGACCTTACTGCAGCCGGTCTATGTGACTGTGGGCATTACACCTTCTCAGCAGGGCGGTGGAAGGCACAGTTATCAAGAAGTGCTACAGAGGCTTTTGCTTAAGACGCTGCCTGGTTTATTTCACAAATCCCAGCCATCCAGTAGACTTTTATAATTCCACATAAAATGGATATAACAGATGTTCCTGGACTTCGCTGCTGGAGGTGTTGAATGGTAAACGAACAAACAAACTGGGGGAAAGGGGAAGCACCCAAATCTCCATTCCTGGGGACTTAGAGGAATCATTTTTTTCCTTCCTCCATGTGAAAATATAAACAGTTGCTTTATAAACAGTTGTCACTTTTTGACTTATAAAGATTCACAGTTTTTTCCTTTTGTTTACTTTGATGACCTTTGAAATAAGCTGCAACCCAAAGAGTCAAAAAAACTTTTTTTCCATATCCATTTTTCAGAAAGAGGAGTCTCTGTTAGCACAGTGTGTTGGAAGCCAGCACACTCCTGAGGCTGGCTCCAGCCCAGTTCTAGGTTTGCGGGGCCTTTTGCCCCAAACCCCTCACTGGGCAGCAGGGAGTCATGTGCATTACCAGCCTGAAGGCCCAGGTGCTGAAAGCCAGACACTTTTCTGTGGGTCAGACTCTTTGTAAGGCACATTTTACAGCTGCTCTAACGTCTGGGAAATGCAAATTAGTATAATAACTCTGCATTTCCTTCAGCTTTGTTTGCTGAAGACAACCCTGGAAATAATTCCTGCAGCTCTCTCTCCAGCTCGCCATTCCCCACCTCCCTGGTGGCCAGCCTTCTCCACCCTCAGTGGGTCTCTCCTCCGATCAGCTCTTCCACCCACATTGGGCACAGATCTGAACAGTCAAAGGAGGAGACCAAAGGAGCCTTGGAAAAGTCAACATCTTCTCTGTGATGCGTTGAAAAGTTCCTTTTCCTTGATTTCTGTCTTTCGGTGAAAAATGCCATATAGCCACCTGTCCTAATAATTAGTATGTTAATTTTCATAGTGAGTTTAAAGTTAGGGAATACATGATAAAAAGGGTATTATTTTGTTTTTATTGTTTCTGATCCAAAAATAATGCTGTCTTCCTTTGCGGTAATAAGAAAGTTTATATCTTGATTGCAGTGGTGGTTACACAAATCCATGCATGGGCTAAAACGGCCCGCTCTACCCCAACACGCACACCAATGAATACACATAAAATATGGCGACAACTGAATAAGGTATATAATCTAATTAACAGTAACGTGACTGTCAGTTTTCTGCTCTGGATATAGTACTACAGTTATATAAGATGTCACAATTAGGGGGAGCTGAGTGAAAGGTACAAAAACTCTATTTTTGCAACTTGTTATGAGTCTATACAGTTGACACTTAACAACTCGGGGGTTAATCAATGTATAATTGTAGTCAGCCCTCTGTAGCTAAGATTCCTCTGCATCCTTGGATTCAACCAACCCACAGACTGTGTAGTAGTGTAGTATTTACTACTGAAACAGGCTTCAGTAGTTGCGGCTCGCGGGCTCTAGAGCGCAGGCTCAGTAGTTGTGGTACACGGGCTTAGTTGCTCCACGGCATGTGGGGTCTTCCCAGACCAGGGATCGAACCCGTGTCCCCTGCATTGGCAGGCGGATTCTTAACCACTGCGTCACCAGGGAAGTCCTTACAATGTTACGTTTAATGAGTGTACAGCTTGGCTAGATATGATGGGATACTTGGTAAGAATGTCCTATAATTTTTTCAACTGGTCTTGTATTGATTGTTTCTAAATTTTCCTGTTATGGTAAGTGCTGCTTGAGATTATCCTTGGGCATCTGCTTCTTTGCCCACACCTGTAAATGCTTCTGTGAGATCAATTCCTGAAGTGGGTACTGCAAGATTGAGGAAAGTGGGACTTCCCTGGTGGCGCAGTGGTTAAGAATCCGCCTGCCAATGCAGGAGACACGGGTTCGAGCCCTGGTCCAGGAAGATCCCACATGCCGCGGAGCAACTAAGCCCGTGTGCCACAACTACTGAGCCTGCGCTCTAGAGCCCGTGAGCCACAACTGCTGAGCCCGTGTGCCACAACTACTGAAGCCTGCGTGCCTAGAGCCGGTGCTCCAAAACAAGAGAAGCCGCCGCAATGAGACGCCCGCGCACCACAACGAAGAGTAGCCCCCGCTCACCACAACTAGAGAAAGCCCGTGCACAGCAACGAAGACCTGACACAGCCAAAAATAAAGTACATGTTTTCCATTTTGTTAGCAACTGCTATGCTTCCAAATTGCTGCTTTGTCTAACAACAAGGGAGACCATTTGTATAGAATACATTGTATGTGCAACAACATGGCCCTGCTGGTTACCCCCCAGAAAGGTTGTAACAATTTCTCCTCCCACCAGTGATGAATGAGAATGTCTGTTTCTTTACCCAGATATTAATGCGTCCTGCCCTTAAAAAAGAATTCTCTGTGAATTAATATTTTTTCTTTAAAAATTCATTGTTTGAATTGCCCTTCCTTAAACATTAATGAAATTAAACATGTCTTCATATGTTTATTGGCTATTTGTATTTCATCTGTGAATTGCTTGTTTATATTCTTTGCTAAACATTTGCAGTTCCCAAAGTGTGAGCCAAAGCGCTGTGGGATATTTTAAATATGGGGGAGAAGGACAATGACACTTGCCATCTGTGAGATATTATGTGAACTACTAGCTTGAAGTCATTTACAGTTATCAACATTAGCTCACACTGCATTCCTTTTGATGATTCTGTATGTCTTTGCAAAGTTGAGTATTTGATAGTTGCTGGAATAAAGAGCTAGTACTGGACTTCCCTGGTGGTGCAGTGGTTAAGAATCCGCCTGCCAATGCAGGGGACATGGGTTCGAGCCCTGGTCTGGGAAGATCCCACATGCCACTGAGCAACTAAGCCGGTGCGCCACAACTACTGAGCCTGCGAGCCACAACTACTAAAGCCTGTGTGCCTAGTGCCCGTGCTCCGCAACGAAGAGAAGCCACCACAATGAGAAGCCCGTGCACCACATCAAAGAGTAGCCCCTGCTCACCGCAAACAGAAAAACCTGCTCGCAGCAACGAAGACCCAACGCGGCCAAAAATAAATAAATAAATTTATTTTTTAAAAAAAAGAGCTAGTACCATGAGAGGGACTTCCCTGGTAGCGCAGTGCTTAAGAGTCCACCTGCCAGTGCAGGGGACACAGATTCGATCCCTGGTCTGGGAAGATCCCACATGCCGCGGAGCAGCTAAGCCCGTGCGTCACAATTGCTGAGCCTGCGCTCTAGAGCCCGCGAGCCACAACTACTGAAGCCCGTGCGCCTAGAGCCCGTGCTCTACAACAAGAGAGGCCACCGCAATGAGAAGCCCGCGCACCGCAACGAAGAGTAGCCCCTGCTCTCCGCAACTAGAGAAAGCCCACATGCAGCAAAGAAGACCAACGCAGCCATAAATAAATAAATAAATATATACACTACCAAATGTAAAATAGATAGCTAGTGGGAAGCAGCCGCATAGCACAGGGAGATCAGCTCGGTGCTTTGTGACCACCTAGAGGGGTGGGATAGGGAGGGTGGGAGGGAGACGCAAGAGGGAGGAGATATGGGGATATATGTATATGTATAGCTGATTCACTTTGTTATACAGCAGAAACTAACACACCATTGTAAAGCAATTTTACACTCCAATAAAGATGTTTAAAAAAATTAAAATGAATGAATGAATGAATGAAAAGCACAGAAGTTTAAAAAAAAAAAGAAAGAGCCAGTACCATGAGAAAAGCCATGTGGAATAGGAATGAGGGTGGTGGAGTCCAGCAATTCCAAGGCTTGGGAAGTTATAAAGTATCCAATAGGCATACACATCCCATTAGTAAGTAATTGTGGTTATTAAAGAATGAAATAAAAATATTTTTTCTTTCAACTTATATGTATTATTTTTTCAAAAAGTTGTTAGGGCATAAATACTTACTAGGTTGTTTGGACCTAACTACTTAATAAATGGAACTGTTAGGTATTTCTTTTGGCCTTGGGGCACCATGAAAAGATTATTGAGGTGCTAAGGGTTCTATGAATGAGGAAGTTTGTAACTCCCTGGCGTATTTCATTCAATTACTTTCATTTTTGTTAGTAATTTGCAAGAGCTTTGTTCCTTAGGGGAATTGGCAAATATTTTACCCCGGTTTACCTGTACTTTTGAATATTCCTAGTAGTTTTTGCTATACAAAAGATTTCAGTTTTTATGTTCAGTTTATGTTATAAACACATCTTTTTATTTTTTTACATTCATGGCTTTGTGTTCATTCTTAGCCTGTTTTTACCTAAAGACTGTAAAACATTTTCTCTTCTACCATTTTTATAGTTTCTTTTTTCTTAACATTTGATAATTTTCTCCATCTTGAATTTATTTCAGTGCAAGGATTTGGGTACAGATCCAAAGAACTAGTTGGTTGTCTTAATACCATTTATTGAATAAATCAATCTTTTCACTACTGTTTAAATGTCACTTTTATCATCTTCTGAATTTCCAGGGAGTTATTTCTGGACCTTCTATTCTCTATCTCTCCTACAGCACTTACTGTTTTCTACCTTTAATTTTAGTTATTTATGTATATATCTTATTTCCTGCGCTAGATCATAAGCTCTTTTTATATTGATTTCATCTCTATGTCCTATAGCTGTTTTCTTTTCTCTTTGACTTCTCTCCCTATCTAAATCTTTTTATTAAACTTCTGTTATAAAATTTTAAATATATACAAATGTAGACAGAATAATATAATAAATCCCATATACCCATCACTCAGCTTCAACCATTATTGATTCATGACTAATTTTGTTTCATTTATACCACTGCTAACTCTCCTCCTTCAGTATTGCGTTAACTGTCTTGACTGAACAAATTACCAGTTTTATTTTTCATTAATGAGTTTTGCTACATCAAAGAATTCCTTATTGATCTCAGTATTGTCTTTAAGGAAACTCAATAGTTTGAGGATCCAGGTATTAGAAAAGATAAATTTTCAAGCATAATCAGGCTGCTCCTAAAAAATTTAAACTGGGATTAATTTTACAAATGAATAATTTATAATTTGAAAAATGTTATACATAGCTCTTCAGAAATGTGTCTGTATTCTAAAGCTAGAAACTCTTTAGTTAGAACAGATATTATATCACTGTTTTGTAAATTGTTAATTCTTTATAAGCAAGCCTTTGTTTGTATGTTGGGTTAAGACTGACTACCTCTAAACCTCACCCTTACCCAACAACTCGGGACCCTTGACACTTCTTCTGGGTGATGGAACTGCTCACTGCATTGTCAAATTCGGAGCACAAGGCCAGAAATGATCCAAGACAAATGTATACTCACTCTCTTATTAATACTGTGTATTCCCCCCCAACCCCATTGTGTGGGGAGAGTTTAGAGAGGTGGCTCTTAGCACCCCAGCTGCTGCTGCAAATACAGGTTCTGCTCCTGCCACCCTGGCAAGGGGGCAGGGTGGAATTCCAAATCAATACATGCTCTGTTTATTGAGTCTCTCTTTCTGCCAGACAAAGCTGTATATCTCTGGAGTCCAGGAGCTATGAAGAACAGACATAACCCTTTCCTTCAATGAGCTATGCTCCAGGAAAGGGAAATTGTGGATTGATAACCATAATGACAGGATTTAAAAAGTTAAAAAAAGAAATGAAATGAAATGAGCTGTTGGGCCCTGAGTAGGAAAGTCTTAGGGTGGGGATAGGAGGTGGCTGATGAAAGCTGAGGAAGGCTTATGGAGGAGGTGGTATTTAAGCTGGGCCTTACAGTATGAATGGAATTTCAATAGGCAGAGCTGGAAGGGGTGTGGGGAGAAATGGAAGGAACATCCTGGACAGAAAAGCATTGCCAGGAATGGGAAATCATCCCTCGTGGCCACAGAATAGGTCCATGAAGTGGAAGAAGTAGGAGGTAAAACTAGAAAGGTAGGTTGAGCCTTCAGTGGCCAGCAGATTATTTTAGGGTGCTGGAGATCATTGAAGGATTTTGAATTTGGGAGTGATACGACCAGGGCTTGGCTTTAAGAAGAGTTGCCTGCAGCCATGTGTAAAATAAGTTTTGGAGGCAGAGACCTGTCCTTTCAGTTGTTTTCATCATCTAGGTGTAAGGTCTTTTGGTTCCTGAACTAGAACAGTGGGAGTGTTACTAGAAAGGAGGGGATGTGTTTGAGACACAAAGTGAATTTCCAGACCCCTGCAGACTTTGTGTTTTTGTACATTTTAGTCTTTAAAGATATTCATGGCCTGTTTCCCAAGCCAGAGTCAGCCAGGAAGTAATGACACTTTGTAATTAGCATCTTTTTCCTGGCAGCAGCAACACAACGCAGCTAAGTGTCACCTTTTGGGAATTCTCCCAGACCTTTCTAAGGATCTGTCCTCATCTGATAAACAGGTTGAGGTTTGGGGGGAGTAACCACTTGAAATGCTTCCTGGCCTGCCCTCCGGCCTAAGGTTAGATGGGTAAGTAGCCGTGGGTGGCACATGCCCACTAAGCCCATTCTTGTAGGGATGACCAGTATCCAAGGGTCACGCCTGCAGTCCACCCTGTGACCCTCCAAGGCTGGTAACAAAGAGGAGTATGTGGAGCTCTCTGTACAGCTGACATAGGCAGGCACACGTACCCGGCAAGCGCTGTGCTCTGCGCCATGGGGCCCAGAAGTCTGTGGTCTAGTTGAGGATAAGATGAGTGCGCCTAAAGCAGGAAATCAAATCCTCAGCCACATTGTAATGATTAGAAGTGGCATATAAGTTAGAGAACTCTTCTCTCTCTCACTTTCCCAGCTTCACCCTCACCCCAACATACACACACATACATAGAAACACAATCTGCCTTTTAAATAATTTTTGATATATCCGTTTCCCGGCAGTCATACGATTAGGCATGTTTCTGTGAATTAGAAAGTTTAGATTCCTCCTTCAGCCGTCTCCCTTCTCACCCCACCTCCTTTCAGTCTGACTTAAAGCCATAAAATACTTCTGCCTGCCTCCCTGCCTTTAGTTCTGTTTGTATGAATTAAGTCGACAGGATAAATATTCGCATTCCCAGCTACAGGCTGAAACAATGTTTGCCTGTTCTGCCCAGTGAGTTGAGAAGAAAAGGGGGCCTGACATCACCCTATACTGTACATTCCCGGCATAGATCATTTATTTAAGTCCCTGAAAAAATACAGATGTTTTACCAGCCGAAATAAAATCCTGTGTAAACACTGGGCTTGGAAAAATGTGGCTCTGACTTAGCTTTGGGGGTTGCAGCAGCCCGGGGAGAAGGCCAGGAGGCAGAAGAGCAGATACAGAAATTTTATACTCGGCTGAATGTGATAGGGGCAGAAGTGTTCGCCCCCAGTCTGCATGCTGCACTAGAAGACCAGACTTTGTTTTTAAGGAAGTACAGCTGCAAAAGGGGATAAATTTGTTGATCTTTGGAGTTCGGGATTATTCCTGATTACGATACTTTCACCTCATTTATATCTGACCTCTGAAATGAGCATCCCTTTTCTTGTTGGGGTTGTCCTTTCGCATGGCCTGCCTAACCTGGTCCTGTTATTGCTGGATCCTGCTGGTTTTTGGAGCTCAGCTGCTGTTGATTTTATAAAGGGGAAAATTGCCTGGAAGCCATGCTTGGTGAAGAGGAAAACCCATCTCAGCGTTGCATTCCCAAACAGCCATATATCATCTTGATCTTGTCTAACACAAGTCACTATTTTAGTCCAGCAGCATAAACCAGACATATTTTACTGGTGCAGCACAAGTTTTTTCAGGGATCTGCCTCATGACTCTTTTTGGGCCTGTGGCATTTATTCAAAGAGCATTACATTTGCTCTGTGGAGTCACTTTTAAGATTCAAAGCTGCTAAAATGGACCCCATGCTTTACACAGATGCTTGGGGCTCCCCTCAGTCTCTCTGTGTTTAGAGTGGGGATGGGGGTGGGCAGAGGCTAACTGTTCTCCAGACTTTTCTTAGATCCTCCCGGAGTTTCATTAAGGCTTGCATCTCAGGGGCAAGAAGTCTTAGTCCACTCTAGCTGCTTCCTGACCACCCCCTCCTCGGGGCAGGTGTGACCACCTCATCTCTGGGCAGTCCCAGGCCTGTGATAGTCATGGGTGATGATGTTGGTTTGCACTTGGTTGTTTTCTGTGTGCTTTTTGTCTCTTTCTGACCGGGTCACAGCTATTTTAAGTCAATAAAGCTTTCTCCTGTTGTCTTTTTTTTTTTTTTTTTTGCTGGAGACATCCCTAAGTCCACTCTAACCTTTCTCCAAGGGGCCTGCTATAGCTGGAGGTCACCAACAGTCTTGGTCTGTCCCAGTGTGATTATTAATAGAGCTCTTTTTCACTCTCAGAAGAATTCCTGATTTGGAAGATAAATTACCCTAACAAGCCTCACATGGATATTCCTGACCAAACTCATTAAATCCCCCTCCCTCATTCCCAATCCTGCCGCATATTCTCGTGATCCGTGTCTTGAAGCATGGCCCTCGATCCCCAGCTGCCTGAGGGAAGGTCTCTTTCCTGACCCTCAACTCCAGGTCTAGAGCAGCTGCCAAGTCCTGCTTCTTCAGCCTCCAAAACATCTCTCAAATGTACCCTTTCCTCTGCATTCCACTGCTGCCATCGTTTAGATTGGGGAGGAGTGAGGGGGGGTGTCACAGAATCAAATTGTCAGATCTTCTCATTTTTCAAAAGAGTTTAGACATCAGGGTGATTCTGATGTGAAACCTCCCAATTCATAAATGACGATTTCAAAATACTGTGTAGGCCGGATGAAACATCTGCAGCCACTTTTGGACCACGGGCTCTTCTTGGTTTCCAGGCTCCAGTTTCAAACGTCACCTTTTGTCTAGACTGGCAGTAGTCTCACTCACCCTGCCCCTTCTGGTCCAGCCGCCTTATTGCCCCTGGCCTTTTCTTTCCGCATTACAGATCTGATCACATAAGAGCTCTGTCTGAGGAGGTCTTTGCTGTCTCCAGAACAGAATGCACATCCCTCGATGCTGCCTTTGAGATCCTTCTTTGTCTGACTTGACCCCTCTCTCCAGCTGTGTCTCCTGCTACCCTGCACACCCTGGCTGTGCTCTTGTTACACGCAACTATTTGCTATCCCCTGAGCAGTCCCAATATTTTTCTTTTACTTAACGGGTTTTTTTAGAACAATTTTGGATTTATAGAAAAAGTGAGTACAAAGAGTTTCCATGTTATTCCTCTCTTCCCCACCCCCCTCCCCAGTTGGCTGTTACTAATAGCATGCGTTAGAGTGGTATGTTTGTTACAATTAATGAACCCATATTGACACATTATTATTAACTAAAGTCCATAGTTTACCTTAAGATTCACTTTTTTTTTGTTGGCAATACCAATGTTTTAATACTCTTTAACACTTTTTAATAATTCACTTTCCTCTGCTTGCGTATTCTTTCCCCAATTCTGGCAAGATTCTTTTCAAGGCCAAATATGAATCTCATATTTGCAAATATGATATTCCTGCAAAGCCGTCTCTGTTTATTTTTGGAATGGGGGCTGGAAGGGAGGGAGGAGACAGAAAAAGAAAGAGAACTAGCATTTTGATCAGGTGCCGAGCGTGTGCCAAGTACCCTACATATATATTCTTTGAAATCTCTCTACAGTCCTGTCAGATAGGTAGATATTATTATGCTCTTTACTGCGAGGAAACCGCGGTGAACAAGTGGCCCAAAGCCCCACAGCTAGGAACTGGGTTTCCACCCAAGTCCTCGTGGCTCTGAAGGCTGTGCTCCCTGCCCCACCCACAGGGCTACATTCTTACTACTGATCCAGCCTCCCTGCTTTCCCCACTGGATTAGGAATCCACTGGGTTAGGAATCCACTGAAGCGAGGAGTGCACATGATGCAGCTCTGTGTTTCCACTCCTAACATGGGGCTGGCACCAACGGCAGCTCACCAAACCCATGGGCGCGTGTCCTAAAGGCAGAGTTAATACAGGAAGGGGCATCAAATATCGACATCAGTTCAGCAAATGCTTGTTGAGTTCCTGCTGTGCACTGGACGTGGTGAAGGGTGAGGCCACGCCTAAGAGCAAAGTGATGGCGATGCTATCGTGCAGGTTGTAAATCCCGACCAGGCGGCATCTGGGAAATGACTGGTTTTCTGTTTATCCGCAACTGGAATGTAAGCTGCAGGAAAGCAGGGATTCTATGTGTTCTCTGCTGCAGCCCCTAGGACAGTGCCTGGTGATAATAGTTGTTTAATAAATATTTTTGGACTGAATGTTGGAATCCTGTTGCAAATTTGAGACGCCTAAAGTGACACTAAACTTCTCAGAGTTCTCCTGTTCTCAGTTAGTCATCATCCTCGGGTCCGGCAGCTTCGGTTTCTCTGTGTTTGGTTTAGTGCAGTCCTGTATTATAGGCTGTTTCCAAATTATCCCAGGCCTGGGCTTGACCATGCTCTTTGCCCAGAAGTTCTTCTGGACCAGAACTTTAGGGAAGGGGGGAAGGAGGAGGAGCTGCCTCACCCCTGCTGTCCTTTCAGAGCTGATGGACAAATGATCCTTCCTGGGAGCTGCCTGGAGCTCCCGGTTCTGACCTTGGACTGGAGTTCCAGGGGCCTGGCCTCACTTCTGGACTTCATGCAAAGGATGGCCTCATTTTTCTTGAGAGAATTATACCCAGCACTCTTTTTTTTTTTTTTTTGGCCGCCCCGCGGGCCTTGTGGGATCTTAGTTCCCCGACCAGGGATTGAACCTGTGCCCCCTGCAGTGGAAGCACAGAGTCTCATCCACTGGACTGCCAGGGAAGTCCCATACCCAACACTCTTAATGCCATATGAGGGTAGTCATATTTTCAAATATTTTCATTAATTATCTTGAAGGAAAAAGTTATCTCAAACATAGTAACCTGTTTCAGACATTTGCTTACAAGCCTTTTTTCTCCTCTCCCCTCCCTCTGGCTTCTCTGCTCCCTCTCCTCCCCTGCCCCCTGTTTTTCTTGTCTTCTCTGACCCTGTCTTACACTTGTATTGCTCTGTCTCTCCTACGTGCTTATTTCCACCGAGGTTCTTCTAAGCGTACCTCCCCCTCCATTTGTCCCATGTAAACAGATCGCTCTCCGTTCCTGGTGAATGACCAGGATCACAATTGTTGTCTGGTTTGTGCCCAAGGTGACAGAATTGATGGACTTGTAGGCCGATTTTCATAAACCAGAGCTACCAAGCGTTTCAAAAACAGCCTTGTTTTTGCCAAGTAAGGTGAGCAAATATAGGACTAAGTTTAAACATCCATCAGGAGTTATTTTTGAAGTGATTGCTTCTAAATGAGAGGCGTTTGAAAATCTCACAGCTTTCTTTACCAGTAAATTCCAAAGTCATGTATTTTGCTGGTGTCTGCTGATTAATTACAATCCTGTGACACCATGAAAAGCCCCGGTGGTTGGTTTTGTGCAGCTGTGGAGAAAAGTAAAGCAAGGCCCAGTGGCTTTGCCAGCTCTTTCAGGATGCTGGGGATTCGGGCAGAGGGAGGTAGTCTTTTCACTCTGGCACTCATCACATAAGAACAGAAGCCCCGGCCAGACCCATTGCTCCAGACTTCACGACGGGCGGTGTGAGTCCCTGTGGAGGGTGCGGTGAAGTAGTGGTGGTTGATTGGTTGCTTCTGAAATAACAGATCAGTTATTAGAGAAAGATTTGCAGTCTCCACATGGGGACTTGTGTGCCTTCTCCTGTACAATTACTTCTATTTAGGAAGAAAAAAAATTTTTAATAGCAGTTAAAAAAAATAAAGTAATCAAAATTTCCTTTGACTTTCTAAACCATAGGTGCTCAGCATATAGCAGATCTCTGACCCAGGAAAACCTGCCAGGTCATACCCATTTAGAGTCTGATCTCTGGATCTCTTATCTTGACCTCTTGGTTTTCCTCATTGCTTCCTTCTGTATTTAACTCTCAAGTCCCTCACTGACAGGAGAGAGAGAAGAAAAAGTTGAATCTTGTTGCTTAGGAAGAATCATGTGCAGCTCTGGTAAAGGATACAGTAGGGAAAGAAAACAAACTGATTATTAAAATAGACTTTCCAAGTTCTTGATGTGTTTATCTGTGCTTGCTTTGCTCCACCCTCCTCCTCCCCTTGATAAGGGCACTGAAGGATTTCTCTGACATGTCTTTTCCCTTGACACTGGCTAAGGTCAGTGGATCCCATTTACGCCCTTGTCCACTTTTGTTCTCTGCTGCAGGTTTGTACTTCTCACAAAGGCCTTGTTGATGTCATCACTGAGTGAACCCAAGATACACTTATGTGCGCGTGCCAGTGCGCACACACACACACGGCCTATGGCACGTGCTTGCTGGAATTGTGGCCTTCGTTCTAAATATAGGCAGCTGGAGAGATACAACAGGATTTGTCTTTCTCTGCTTAATTCTGATGTATAATGTCATGCAAGAATAAGAAAGTGGGGTGTGTCCGCAGTGCTCGCTCGGCTCCTGACATCTCAGGGAAGATCTGAAAAACCTAAATAGTTTACAGACATCACTGTCTGCTGTTTGCGAAGGCAAGCATCATTGCAGCCTGCTTCTTCAGCCAAGCATGTTGTGATAAACCCCAAACCAGATTAGACTCACAGACATTTGATTTTTCCTGTGTAGTAAGATTTTGACTTTAAAAAGTACTTTTTTTTTTTCCATATGAGACTGCTAAGATAGAGAAAGATGTTTGCATTTCTTTGCTAAAATCAATTTATAGGTTGTTTGTAACTAATAAGCTCTTGGCATCTAATGACTGGTCACAGAGTAATCTTCATTTTTTGGACTTGTGCGAGGAACCCAGAGCACAGGTACAGATGAAAGATGTTGGTTTTTCGCCACTTGCTGCGTCCTCCAAGACCAACATGATTTTTCTGCAGAGAGACCAGAGCCACATTTTGCAGGTGTCTGTTTTCTTTGAGGGGAATGTTTTGAGGAAACCTAAAAGGGAGGAACTGGACATTTAGGAAAAATATATTTTCACAGCAGGATATTGCTTTTTCTCTTTTTTTGGTTTAGGTTTTTCATTTGTTACAAGCCTTCTCAGACTCCAAATACAGAATGAATACATACTTTCAGCAGGAGCTGGCTGACGTCACTGTTTGTACTAAAGCCAAAGTCTGGCTGGCCAAGAGGTATGTTAAAGCCCCACATGAGCACGGAGTTATCAGGGGTTAGGAATACATTGGAGAAATGCTGTTTCTAGTTGTGGGAGTTTTAAAAGTCACTGGCATGAGTTTTCTAAACTTATTGGAGTATTTATCTTTTTTGAACTTTGGGTTGTGGTAAAGAAAGAAAAATATTTTCTTGATAATTTTTCTAAAACTGCTGTGTGGCTGGGGGGCATGTAATATGGCTTTTTATCTGTCCACCAATCAGCTTGTTTTTATGAATACCTGCTATGTGCCCAGCCCTGTGTTAGATATCCTAACAATGAAAGGCAATAATTGACTAAATCATGTGGTACAAACTATCAGGTACCATTGCAGCTCAGAGATGAGAGATTGATGTTAGACTTGAGCAGGTGCAGAGGGGCCCAGAGCGGGTGAATAAGAAAAAGACATGCAAGTTGCCTTTTTGGGTAGGTAGTAGAGAAGCTTGAATAAGCAAGGCAAAGGAGAATGGATACATATTTTTTTCTTTTTTTCATCCTTGCTATCGTTAGTTTTTTCTGAAACTTAGAACGTTTACCGTGTGAAAGATGGAGCAAAAAGAATTTCTCAATTTCCCTCGAACACACAAGGAGTCCTCTCTGTAACACTCTGTTCAAAATCTGTGTTACTGCAAAGGCCTCCCACCCCCTGCTACATCCTCTGTGATTCCAGGAGAGGGGGGTCCAGCAGATGCCCATGGGCTACCACATTCCATGCTGTGGTATATTGCCTTTGATTAATAATTAGTATGTTGGTTGTCTAACATAACAGCCTCTTTTTTATTTTTCAAAAAATGTGCTTTTGTTCACTTTTGTTGGGCTCCCATCTTATATGGCAAGACAAGCAATGGCTAGTGTGAGGCCCACAAATCAGTGTAATTCAACAAAGTCTTGTGAGCGAGCATAGGCTACACGATAGCCGCTGTGTTAGGAGATGTAGGGATGCAAAGATATAGAAGGAATTAGTCCTGGCTTCAAGGAGCTCCCATCCAGGAGGTGAGAAGATGTGTAAATAAATAATTTTCATCGAATATGGTGAGTATGATAACAAATATATGTAGTAGGTACAGGAGTAGCCCGGGGTTGGGAGGGTGGATGCCTTCAAGAGTTGGGAATTTTGCCAAGTGGCCAGGGCAGGGAGGGGTGTTCCAGGCTCATGTGATGTCATGGGCAAAGACATAGCAATATGAAATGTCATGGTGAGTGTGGAGAACTAGAAAGAAGTTAGCTCTTCTGAAACCTAAAGTATAAGGTATGTGTAGCAGAGAATGGGGCTGAGGAGATACATGGAGGCCGCATGGTGAAAGGAAAGCAACCCAGTGAAGAATTTCTCAGTGGGTAGAGATGTGAGTCTCCATGTTTGCCTAAACACCTGTATCTTTGGCCAGAGATGTTGATGGGGAAATTCTCTAGTATATGAAATGTCAGTAAAGTGATGGTTAATGGTGAGCCTCTCATTTTTAGTCCGAATTTTGTTTTCTCTCTTTTATTTAGAGAACAGGAGTTCATTGACCATAAACTGCTCCCCTGGGCCTAGTATCATTTGCCTTCTGTGTGGCTTTTAGACAACTTCCTAAGATGCCTTTTTTGAGAGAACAAGGAATTGTGATCATATTTGTGCTCTCATCTGTTTACCAATTAGTAGGCCTGGTCCTCTTATCTATTATTTCTGGGGATCAGGAAGTCAGGGAAACGATCCTATTGAAACCCCTGCTTCCAGCCAGAACTGCCCCAAGACAGAATCTGAATCTCCTGTTCTTAAAGTTCTATAAGGAAGGAATTTCTGCCCCCTTAGTTTGCTACCCCTTGATGGGTCTTACAGAAATTCATCATCTGTTGGCTTCCTGAGTCAATTCCTTCTTGTTGGCTGGGAAGGAGGAGATGGAGTAATAGGCCAGCCATCTGAATGGACCTTCATGTTGTGCAGTTCCCTATGATGGATGACAAAGCTGCCATCAGCCCCCTCTTCAGCTGGAGAAGTCCTCCTGGCCTTCTAATTGCAATTAGAAAATTGCAGTTTTCTAATCAGTCGTTTCATTATTGTCGGCATCTACCCTTCCCCCCCATTCTCTGATTTTCCTCCATGATTTTCCAGCCCTAGAAAACAAAGGCATGAATCACTGAAATTCACTGGGTTTCCACCTTCTTTGCCCAGAGTCCAGGAAAGCCACTTTCATGTTTCCAGTACAGTCAACTCTTTATTATCCAAGTGTGAACTTTACACTTCGTGGGTGGTCTGTAACACCAGCCTTCCTCTTGCTCCCCAGCACACTTTTACCATATTAAGCAGGTTGTGTTCAGAGCCTGGAATAGAGTTTGAAGGGAAAACACATGGCCAGAACACAATGTATCCCAAAGCCACGTGTCAGTTCTTCTGGATTGTCCACGTCACTGGCAGGATAACTTTGAGTTTCCTGAATAGGAAGGTATAGAATCAGATATAAGTGATGAAGCCTCAGCCTGTCGCACGCCTGCCCTGCCCTTGAGGTCCTCAGAGAGTGTTGTCCCAGAAGGTGTTTGTCTGCACTGGGAGCCCCATGCTCAGATGAGCCGCGTATGGGTCCTAGTGGGCCCTTCTCAAAGCCAACCCCTGACTTACATTCTCACATTCTTTTCCCCTGAAAAGCATTACAATGCAGAGCATTCCAAATTTGGCTGCTCAAGAGGCTCCTTTATGTCCATAGAAATTTACGAAAGAAAGAGGAATAAATGTTCTTTTGTGCCTACTAAGGATTTTCTGTATCTTTTGAGTATAGCTTGAAATGTCAATGTTATTGCAAAAAAAAAAGTCGGTTTAAATTTTAGCACTAACACCTTTTTCCTTCTTCAATTTATGTTGATCATTAGCTTGAGTTTATTCAGTCCAGTGTGTACAAAACCATTAGTGAGGATGTCATTTATTTATTCCCCAAGAAGGGGTTTAAAAAAAAAAGTACATTGGAGCCATTGGATGACCAGTTCCGTTTTTAAAATTTTAACCCCGAAATTGAGAGCGTATAAAATAAAGACTTTTGTCATATATTTGTGTTTTGACTTTGCAAGATTAATAGGGATTTATATGAGGTGATTAAGCAATAGCCATGGATTTGTTGGGGAATTTTTGGTGATGAATGGCCAGCTGGCAACATGGCCTAAGTAGGGGACTGGGCCTCTGCTCTTACAGGCCGCTTTTCATTCCAAGATGTCAAAGCCTTTATGGAAATCAGCTCGTTAATCCTTCAAGTCCCTTCCTTCCCCTTTTTCCTCCATCCCTCTCTCCTCAATCCAGTTTACTGTCTCTCTCCTGCTGCAAAGGCAGTTTACCAACTACTGAAGGAAAACTAAGCTGACCCAGGCCAGAAACTGAGTGAGACTAGGGGTCAGCTGCTGGCCTGGAGAGGCTGACTGGGGGCGCCATGGAAGAGGAGGTCAGTGCAGCCCCGCTCGAGGCCCTGTCTGCTGCCCTCGCTATGTACAGATTCCAGCTCTTCTGTCCCAGCTGGATCACAGGCCCCGCCTGAATAGGAAGGACTTTTAAAAAGCCCTGTCAAGTAAGAGAAAGAGGAGAAAAGATTTATTTACTTTGATTGAGAGTTGGAATTACTGTTATTTTGGGCTTAAAATTTTTCAGAAATCAATTCGGTTATCTAGTGTCTCCTTTGGTTATAAAAATAAAAACCTCTGTGTGTGTGTGTGTGTGTGTGTGTGTGTGTGAGTGTGTGTGTGTATGTGTGTGTCCTTTTAGTAAATGTGGTAAACTTAATGGACTATCAGATTCCATGCAATGGATGATGTGATGACCAGGAAGAAAAATGTGTCCTACTGAATTTTTTTCACATTTTTTCTTGACTGTCAGTGTAGTTTGTGTTCATCATAGAAAATTAGAGAAAAGAAGAGAATATAAGTCTGCTCTTACCAACATCTAGTGGAACCCACTGTTATTAGTTTCATGTTATTTACTTCATCTTTCTTCCTATGCTTTTTTTAATGTTGTTGAGATTATGCTGTATATATGTAAGTTACAGCTTACTTTTTCCATTTAACAGTATCGTGAAATCATTTGGTCTTATTGAAAACTCCTTATGATGTAGCTGCTATGGAAAATAGTATGGTGTTTCCTCAGAAAAATTAAAAATAGAATTACCATATGATCTAGCAATTCACTTCTGGGTATAGACCCAAATTAATTGAAAGCAGAATCTTGAAGAGATATTTGTACATGTTCTAGTTGCATTATTCACAATAGCCAAGAAGTAGAAGTAACCCAAGTGTCCATTGATGGATGAATGGATAAACAAATGTGGTATATATGGACAATAGAATATTATTAAGCCTTAAAAATGAGGGAAATTCTAACACACAGTACCACATGGATGAACCTTGAGCACATTATGCAAAGTGAAATAAGCCAATGACAGAAAGACAAATGCTATATGATTCCACTTATGTGAGGTTCCTGGGGTAGTCAGATTCAAAGAGTCAGAAAGTAGAATGGTGGTTACCAGGGGCTGGGGGGAAGGGAAATAGTTAGTGTTCAACTAATAGAGTTTTAGTTTTACAGGATGAAAAGAGTTCTGGAAATTGGTGGTACAACCATGTGAATGTGCTTGACACTCCTAAACTGCACACTTAAAATGGTTAAGATGGTAAATTTTATATTATGCATATTTTATCACAATTTAAAAAATTTTTTTAATAACAAACATTAAAAAAAAAACTGTACTCTATCATTCCTCTAAGGTTATTGTCCTGACTTCTTATAATAATTTTTTTTTTTTTTTGCTTTGCTTTCTACTTTTACTATCTACGCGTTGCTAAAAGTAAAATGCTTTTTGCCTGGTTTTGTATTAAGAAAAATATCTTTGAAAACATCATTTGTTAAAGGTAGCATATTTTTGTCACCTGAATAATCAGGCATTAAGTTTACCTTACCATTGTTCCATTTACTGGCCACTCAGTTTATTTCCCATTCATTCAACAAATATTTATTAAGCCCTGCTGTATGCCAGGCTATATTAAATATAGCAACTGCTTATTGAAGCCCCCACTTTAGTGTAGGGAGGGCGACAAAACAGAGTCTTGTCAAATAGAATCATAGATCTAGAACTTTAGAACTGCAAAGGGGCTTCCCTGGTGGCGCAGTGGTTGAGAATCTGCCTGCCAATGCAGGGGACACGGGTTCGAGCCCTGGTCTGGGAAGATCCCACATGCCGCAGAACAACTGGGCCCGTGAGCCACAATTACTGAGCCTGCGCGTCTGGAGCCTGTGCTCCGCAACAAGAGAGGCCGCGATAGTGAGAGGCCCGCGCACCGCAATGAAGAGTGGCCCCCGCTTGCCACAACTAGCAAAAGCCCTCGCACAGAAACGAAGACCCAACACAGCCATTAATTAATTAATTAATTAATTAATTAATTAAAAAAAAAAAGAACTGGAAAGACTCATAAAGTTTGTTGTAGTCCACTCCCATCCCCATGCATATGGGAAAGTTCAACCCAGAGAGGTTGGGGCATTTGCCTATTTTCACACAGCTGACCAGGGTGTAACAACTACCTGACAACAGCTAACATTTGTGGAGAGCTTAACTCCCTGCTCCTCATTGGGTTCTTTCCACTGGACCACATTGCTTCCATCTATCCAGTGTTTTTATGTCAGGGCTTTGAATGGTGATAACTGAAGCATTTTCTAGAACAGTGCTTCTCAGACCTGCTGATGAATCACCTGGGGGGCCCCTTAAAATGAAGACTTTCCTTCACTAGGTCTGGGGTGGAGCCTGAGATCCTGCTTTTCTGACAAGCTTCAAGGTGATTCCGACGCTGCTGGTTCTGAGACAGTATTTGAGGGCCAAGGGTCAGCGAGTCGGCCCCTGTGAGCACCCAGCTCCGCCCCGCCCTTTGAAATAATCCCACATTCACACCCTCATTCTCAGGGCTTGTGTCTGGAGCTTGGAGCCATGGGAGAGGGTGAGGCTCCTGAAAGGGTCAGCCCAGAATTCTTTCTCCATCCACCTGGGATGACCTGCACCAAGGGGAACCGCATGGCCCCAGTGCTCTCTATGGGAAGTCCACACTCCCTTGTCCGGGCAGCCATCCCAGTGGACTCAGTGCCTGGGGTAGGACCCAGGCTTTGCTGGCATGCAGTGAATATTTATCATTTTGAAAAATAACAGTCTGATATTCTGGTGAGAAAAACAGGCTCTCAAGAATACAAGAACAGGTCCCAAGGTTACTAGGAAATCAACCTTGGGAAATAAATTTTTGAATAAAACAGTGCTGATGGAGGGAAGAGATGATGGAGGGAGCTTATGTTTGTTGAAGACCTCCTCTTTGTGCTGGATCTAATGATTTGTTACCCCAAGTTAATTCTTATTTGCAAAAAGTATTAGCTGTATGATCCATCCACTTCCCTATACAGCTGCCCCATCAGTGCTGCTGACACCCCCTTGTCACTCCTCCATGTGCTCCTCCATCTCCCTAGTACTTCCTTCCCTGTCCACCCCGTTAGCCATACTCTCATGTGCTCTCCCCATTTTCTCTACTTCTTACTGGTCCCCACTGAGCTGAGGTGGTGTGAACCTGGAAGGCCTGTTATTTAAATACATAAGGAAAATATGATTATAGAGACAAAGCTAGGGCTGGCTTTTGTGTGGCAATCCCAGTTCTGCCACAGGGGGTTCTGTGGCTAGCTGCAGAAGTCCTGGTTTAGGGTTCTGTTTTGCTTTACAGCTGAAGACAGCAGTTATTTTCTAACCACCAGATTTATTCACACGAGAGACTACACTTCCCAGGCAGAAATCCTGGGATTTAGGTCTGATTCCATTTTCCCACTGTCCCTTAGCCCTTCCCAAATCCCTCGTGCCTTCTGGACCAGTCCTCTCCCCAGGCAAGAGGTCCTTCTTTCACAACTGCTCCGAGGGGCCCCAGCCCTTTGCCACAGCTGCAGGTTGCGTTTCATTCCCATGCTGCTGAAATGAATCCAGTCGAGATGGGTTGTTAAAATATTCAGATGATCATGTGGCATTTTAAGGCTATCATTTGTGGTTCCTGCCAAAACTTTAAGGGAAGCAAGCCTTAACAGGGATGGTTACTTACATAGCAAGTTTCCAGGCACTGCTGGGGGTTGGGTTTGCTTTTGGTTTGTTTCTTCTAAGCTCTTTTTTTTTTTTTTTTCAAAATAAAAGTTTCCCCAGTACTCCCCTGCCCCCTTTTTAATTGCTTCTCTTTCAACCCCCAGATTTTACTGGGGAGGGAGATTCTCATCAGGACCCCTCTTTAATCCCCCAGCTCAGCCTATTCAAAGTCTCTTTGAGCCTCACACATATTTGAATGATGAGAGAAATGAAGTTGGTGTATTTTAGACCCAAGCTTGTTGACATTTGTTCACTTCCCTTTCAGACTTCTCAGGAATGTTCAAGGTCATGATATCTCGGGATGAGATCCTGTTTGTATTTTTAAAAACAGAGAGAGACATTAAGTTAGCACATTTCAACCCAAAGCAATGGACAAGGTGCCAAACATTTTCTTCATTAGATATTCCTTTTTAAAAATATGTCACGTCTTAAAAGAATAAGCTGTTTAAGAAGTGAAGCTTGAGAATGTAGGATATACTTCTTGTTGACAGACTAAGCTTATGGAAACTAGTCAGGTAAAAGCAGTCAGAAATGATCAGTATATTAAACTGTGCCTTTGAATAAGTTACCCAAGATCAAAGCTTCTCCATATTGCAGTGAGAAATAGATAGTTTGTTTATGCAACTGCACATCAAGAATTCAACCCCCAACTTTCTACTTTTAAATATAGAAATCTGCAGACCTAACCTAGAGGTAGTAATTAGTTTGATAAAGGGCTCAGAAATATCTGTCTTGCTCCACTTGTAGCTGTTGGCTTCCTGGGGTATTGTTGTTGGAAGATTTGGGCAGTGTTGTCATTGCCCGGCTTGCAAGGGATGCAGGCTTTAAATGGCCTCAACACATTTTCACAGTATTATGTAAAACTCTAATATAGTGGGTTATTTTTTTTTTCCTTAGCATGTGACATGCTTCATCTTTTGGGTAAATCAACACCCTGGTTACCTTCACTGAGCCATTCCCAATGAATCCAAGCCAATTCAGATTCACAAACAGTACAAAGCAGTGTCATAGGCACAGTGGGGAATATAGAGATGAATGATATTGTCCCTATTTCAGAAACCAAGTGAATAAGACAGGTGTGGATTTAAATAACTGTAAACAAGTAAGAATTTAGTAAATGCTGGAATGAGGTCAGAATGTATCACAGGAGCCAGCTAGTGGGGGTTGGAATGTCAAGGATGTCTTGGAGAAGGGAGAAGTCTTTAAAGACTAGGTGAGATTTAATTGTTAGATAAGGTTAATTTTCATAGATTGGAGAATGAGTGAAGTTATACTGGTATAGAGCTTATGTTGCTAAGTAAGTTGTGAAGGTCTCATTGCCCAAGTACAAAGGAAGGAATCTTAGTACAGTGCTCAGCATCGTGGGGACCACCTAGGCATATATAATTAAGTCTCTATTATTGTCAGAGTTTAGCTATGATCCAGTCTGGTTGAAAAGAGCTTATCCATGTGAAACAACCAACAATGACATTCACGTAGAATTCTAACTCTGTAGTACATATAATAATTATAAGAATTCAAAAAAGAATGTGGACTGGGATAGCCAGGGAAGGCTTTCTAGGGGAGTTAGGTATTTGAGCAGGGTCTTAGAGCATGGGTGTGATTTGGAAACGCCAAAAGTGGTGGGAAAAGAGCATATCAAGATGGTGGACAGCATGTACAGTGGCACACTGTTGGAGAAGGCATTTGCATGTGGGCCAGTGGGGGATTAGAGCTGAAGAAGACATGGTGTGTTTGGAGAGCAGTGCAAGATTTGATAAGAGACCAGTTGTGGCAGGCCTTAAATGTCAGCCAGAGGAATTTGGATCTGATCCAAGAGTTAAGAGGAAGTCAGTAAGCTCAGGCTTACACTGGTAAATAGGCTGCTGTCTCCATGCTCATGAGATACACTGAGGGGTGTGTTAAATCTTTCCAGACTCTCTCAGTGATCGACAAAATCTCCAGCCCCTCCGGGAGGTTAACAAAAGCTCCCTAGTAGCAATCCACCAGCTCTGTCTGGCACTTGGAAGCCCCTGTTGCCTGCCTGGGCAGCTAGTGGTGGGAATAGAGGTGCTGCTTGTGTGCATTGTAGACTTCATGGCTATTGTCTGTTCAACATTGCTAAGAAGACCGTAGAACCACAGCATTTATAGCAGGAAAGGGAATTCAGAGATCATCTAATCCAGTGGAATCCTTTCTTCAAACAGAAGCTTAAGTGGAAGTTCAAGATGTTCAAGATAATAGAGATGGCAAATACGTTACAAGTTGAGATGGGGGCCTGGAGGCCCACCCACATAGCTTCTCAGCCTTTGGGAGCCCCAAAAGGGACTCCAAAGAGCACCCTGACTCCCTATTTCAAAACAGGGATCTAATCCAAACCACTATCTGTAGATAGGAAAATAGACACAAGGGGGCAAGTGACTTCTTCCTACTTGACAGATGTGTCTGGCTCCGAAGATAGCCCAAATTAGGGATGTGTTCAATAAATAGCAAATTTGTTTTCTGCCTCTTGATTCTCTTGCTTCCTCTGCTGCAGCCTGATCATCCTCATAGAAAACACCACAACCCCAGGCCCGTGAGTTGTCCAAGGCCCTCTCTCAGGAGCTGCCCTCCTTGGATAGGGCACCATGCACTAGACCTTATTGCCATCAAAACTTTGCTATTCTAGATCCCCTTTCCTCAGAAAGCCACTCTCAGCTGGCTGACTGCCACTTGATATGACCAACAAATCATGCTCACATGTTACCAAGTGCTAATGTGTAAATAAGTTAATTCTTCTGGGTAATACAACTGTTTTTCAGTAGTGATCTTCTGGAGGCAGTGCCTTAAGTCAGTAACTTGGGGGCAGGCTTTCAGGCAGCACACAAACCTGGCGGGAGCACTTCTTGAGGCCTCACTTGGCTTCCTGCTTCTCTGTCCTCATACTGAGCTGACTTAGCCTTGGTGCGTTTGTCCTATGTGGCCAGCTTTGGGCTGACCCTAGGAAGGCTTGTGGGGCACGTGGGCAGGTCTCACGTGAATGGGCCAAGGGAGCGGATTTGAGAGAGACCCTCCGAAGCCTCATTGTCGTCCTTCCCCTCAGCTGCCAGGGATGCCCAGGCTTCCTCAGCGACTGGACTGGCCTGCAGGCCTCTGGGTATAGCTTCCCATGCACGTTCAGGAGCTTATTCCCCCTTGAGCCGGAAGGGACCCTCACCAGCCCAAAGGCCCTGTGTTCCTGGGTGACCACAGGGAGGGTCACTTGGAGAGGCACTGGGTGAGTGGAAAAACCTCTAGCTGTGAACGCACCTCCCTGAGGTTGAGGGAGGCAGGGTACACTCGCGGGTAGTAGGTCTGGGTTCTGGCACCTGCTCAACTACTAACCAGTGATGCGTGGCCTCGAACTTCTTTGGGCTTCAGTTTTTATCTGTAAAGTTGGAAGCTCCAAAATGTGAAATAGGTGAGGGTGAGGAAGGACATGGTGAGTAATGGGTATGCAGGTACAAAAGAGCTCAGCAAATATAGGGAATATTTATTGTCAGATAACGAAGTCTTTGTCTGCATCATCGGCCATGTTGAAACAGCTGTGCTCAGGGCCTTGCTCTTCACCACACTGGTGACCAGGACACAGCACCAGAGTGCGTGGCTGCAAACCGAAATACCCTGATTGTTTGGCGCAGGGTCTCACTTTTCATCTGATTGTGTGTGGGACACACGGGTACAATTTGTCTAGAAAACCTTGGTTCTATTCTTGGGTTTTGCCCCGATCTTGGATAGGTCACTTGAGCTATAAGAGCTACTTTGTTGATTTATAAAAATGGGAATAATAATGCCTATTTTTCTTCTCTCTTAAGAATCTTTTAAAGATAAAATATTTTTCGAAGATAAAACTTTTAATAAAATGCCGTTGATATTCTTATTATTGCCAAGGCTAATTTCCAAGTGTGTGCTTTGCCAAGTTCACATTAGCAGAGTTCTGACTGTACTGTTAGAAATTCTCACCTGTGATCTACATGCAGACTTCTCACGCAGCTTCTAGAAGTGTTCGTTCACCTCACTTAATATATCCTTTTTTAATAATTCTAGGGAGAAAGTAAGGTTGGAAAGAAAGGGGACTTCTGTTAGCATTTTATATAATAACCGAAGCTATATATCCTCCAAGCCCCAAACTGTACAATAAAAGTTTTCTTGGATAATACTTTTCTCCCATAATTCCTAGCACATTGCTTATTAAGTTATTAACCAGCAGTTTCTCTGGCAGCATATTAAACTTTACTTTTAAACAAGTCACAGAAGGGGGGAAACATGCATCTCTCATAAAAGGAATAAAAAACATACACTCTCTAAAACGGTTTCTTCAGGCTTTGAACAAATCCCAAGCCCCACACAAGGTCTCTTTTTCCTCATTCTGTACACATAACTTGAGTGTTAGTACATTAATGAGAAAAAGATGCCTAATAGAAAGATGGAAAAATATGAGGGCCTCTGGGGGTGTGGGAGGCTCCCTGGGGGTCCTCTGAAAAGGCAGGTGAGCTTTCATGGAGGGAAAGGCAAAGCCTTGGCATTGAGCTTGTGGGGTTCCTCTTGAGCAGCGGCACTCCCAGGGAAGCAGAGGCGGCTGTGGCTTCGACCTTGACCTAAGAAGTGCCCCAGGGCCTCGTGCAGACTGCCTGGGCCTTTGCGGAGTGCCGACCCAGAACCTTGGTAAAGTGGTTATGGCCCTCTGTTTTCACAGATTCCATCCCCCAGGGACAAAAGCAGCCTTTCCAGGGGCGGCCCCATGTGCTCTGTAGCACATGGTGGGACATTTGGTCCCTTTCTGGACAGACTCACAGCTCATGGTCTCTTGCTCTGTGCATGACGACTTGGTAAGAATTCCTTACGAATTGGTCAACCACCAGAGCAGGGCACGAAGATGGCTTCACTTTAAAAGGAAGATCCAAGTAGGAGGGCTCTGGGGCAGCTTATACATGTGGGTGTGAGTATAAACACTTGCAAAGCTCCAGACCAAGAATGGCTGGATGGAAGTTGGAACATAACCATAAAAAAGCAGCTCTGCCGTCACCCGCCTCCCCTCCCCCAGGGGAGGGCAAGGTAAACGAGCAGTCCCGGGTAGCCAGTCAGGGCCTGCGTGCTGCTGCCAGCTGGCCCCTCATGCAGATCTGAATTCTGGATGTTACAGCGGGGGAAAATAACTTGTTTAAAAATATATACTCTGCAATTCATGACCGTTTGGCATCTTGGTTTAAACAAATCCCTTATTGTTTCTCCAGGAATGCCGTATGATGGTTGCTTGGCTGGGGGCTGTGGTGAAAATGGAAGTCAGAAGGGAGAGAGGGGTTCTTTTTATTTAATTTACACTTCCACATTTATATGACTTAATGTAGCCTGCATCAGAGAAGTACCTCCTGCCTCCTAACCACAGCAGCTCTTCCTTTTAAAACCAAATGGAGGGAGAGGCGGCGTCTGGTCTGCAGACGGCTACCCTCGTCGCAGAGTCTCAAACTGCCGAGGACTGCAAAGATGGCCAGCGGGATCTCTGGGAGACCAGAGGAAGGTCAAAAAAATATCCCGTCAGGTCAGCCATTCAGATTGTCCTCAGAGGCTGTTCTGTAATGGCTAGTCAGGGAAGGTTTCCTAGAGGACAGGCTTTGAAGTGAGTTTTAAATACAGGACACGGTGTGGCTGGACACATGTCCAGTGGGGGACCGTGGCAGGGCGTGGGAACACGTTAGAGACTATTTCCCTCCTCCCTCTTCTACTACTTTTCCGCTCTCTCTACTCTTCTCTTCACCCCCAACCCCCGGCCCCACTTCTCACCTGCCTTCTCACCTACTTTCCCTCTCTTTTTTCTGGTTTTCTTCTTTCCAGCCTATTTCAGGCCCAGTGGTGGTCCCCGGGATATTGCTTCATTAACTCCACTGCTGGCTCCACGGTGAGAGGCTGCTCGTGCTTTGTACTCATTGCGGTGGAGACCAGAAGTGACCTGTGTAGGAGTGAGCCCACATAGGAGCCCAGATTAGAGGAAGAGCCCACAATGGGCTGTGATGGGGCCCTGCCAGGACTCACGACCCCGAGTCATTCTAAGCCATCAAGCTGGCCAGCTGCACCGATTTGATTTTCTGGTCTTCATTCTTCCCGGCATGTGGCAAGCACGTTCCCACCTTTGTATCTTTGCTCCAGTGAACTCTCCTGCCTGGAATTCCTTCTTTCCATTCACTAGCCAAATCTTTCCATGTCTCCAGACCCCTCCTCCATGACATTCTCTAAAACTGTTTGTTGTGTGTTTTGTTTTTCTCCACTTACCCCCACCACCACCACACACACACACGCACACACACGCACACACGCACGTGCGTGCAACCATAAGCTCTTCAAGGCCAGAACCTTATTCCCTCCCTCCATTTCTGTTCCAAGTAGGATATCCCCCATGGTGCTTAGTAAAGGTTTCTAGATTAATAAAGTTAAGCCATAAGTCTAATCAGGATTCTGCGGGAGTAATTCCCTGGAGACTGGAGTGACTTTAGACCCTGACTCTGTTGAAGTCCAGATATGGTCTTGGGACTTAGAGACCTTAACAAACGCTAGCAGCCTAAAGCCAGAACAGCTGTTTTCAGCCCACTGAGGATGGCAGTGAATTCTTCTGGAAGAGTTTTGTATGTCCAAAGTGAACTGTTTCTTCCAGGGAACCCACCAAGGCTTCATGCTAATGAGCAGGGATCCCAGCCTTCCAGCATGGCTTGGATCGATGGGGTCCCACTAGGGTTCAACCCTTTGGAGCTTTTGGAGCTCTTAAAAGTCACTCCTCAGCACTCCCATTTGGGGCATGTCACCCATCCGCTGTCATTTCCTGCTGTCCCTCCCCTTCCACATCCCCTTTGCACTTCTTGTTATTCTTCAAACATGTCACATGCTGTCATCTTTGGACATGGTGCTTCCTCTGCTGGGGTCATTCTGTCCACAGTCTGTCTCCCAGACTCCTCCTCATCCTCCAGCTTTGCCAAGGCACTTCTGGACTCACCTAGGCATTTCCCCCTTCCCCATCCTTAATTTTCACTCTGTCAACCCCTCCTTTGGGCACCCATCATACCATATGATTAGTTGTGTGTTTCTGTCACTAAACTAGTGGCTTTCAAGGTTTTCTGACAGCCATTCACAACAAGAAATACATTTTACAGATGACTTTGTACTGTGTGTGTGTGTGTGTGTGTGTATACACATATATATACATATATACACACATACACCTATGAAATCTTGTATAGTTTGATATTTTACTGTCTATGTAACATATGAACAGTCTGCAAAAAAAAAAATGCAACAGACAGGAAATTTACTCAAGATTTATTAGAGTATTTAATTTTGGGAATGTTAGCGTTCAACATATCCACCATCATTTTGGATATCAAGCATACCCCACTGATACCATTCAGTATAATAGAGGGTGACTTATAACCTGGAAAAGAAAAAGAAAAGAGTTAGGCTAAATCAATCAATATTTTTACTTAAAATTATTACATTTTGTAAATTATTTATATCATATCAAAGATAATTTATTAAAAATTCTTTCTGGGCAAGGATTTTATAGAAATCCTGTGTATAACAAACAACTTAAGGGAATGATGCTTACCCTTACTACTTTGGTGTACTGGGATTATATTTTCCTCATCTCTCCCTCCTTCCCTTCCCTAGCTAGCTCTCTCTTTCCTCCTCCATCCCCCCCCCCTTCCTTCGTTTCTTTCTCTTATGCTGGTCACCACCTACTAGTTTATTTCATAACTAACAAAATGGGTCATAACCTACGGTTTGAAAAACACTATTCAGGACTCTAAGTTCCTTGAGGGCAGTGACTGTCACTGAATCATTTCATCTTCATATTTCCATACCCTGACACTATTCCTGGCTCTCAGTTTGCTCTTAGTAAATGTTTTCTGAATGAATGGGCTGCAGTTAAAAAGCTCTGCAGCCACTGGGATTCCGGAAGGGACTGGAGAAGTGAATAATTTATCACAGACTTCCCAAGAGCTCCTGCTGTCCTCTAGACACTAGGACCATTGTGGATGAGTCTGGGAAGCCTTCCTGTCTCTGCTCTGCCTTCTGCCTCTCCCAACTTCCAGGAGAGAGGGCAGGAGGTTTAATGAAGTTCAGAGATCAGGTTCTCAGGTGGGTGTTTGTCAAGGGACAAATGATAAAAAGAGTGGAAGAAAGAATTTTAACAAGCCCTTCATTTCATTTTATATATGTAAACTTAGTCCTCATAGTACCTGATTCCTGCTACTCCTTCTAAAACCACTGTTATGCTGTTTTTCAGCCCATCTGTTAGACCCTGACCACTCCTGACTTTTTTCGAACACTCTAAATCTTTATTACACCATGCCCCATGCCAGGATTTTTCCATTTGGGGGAAGAAAAAAATCCCCAAACCCACCAAAACCCTGTGGCTCGGTTTCCTGTCCAGCTGGCTTGCTCTTTCCCAGGATTTTATTCCCATCATCAAAGTGGCTTGACAGACTGAGAACAAACCTCTGGCTCACCCTGAACTCACACTGTACCATTTCCAAGTCAGAACAAACATCAAGTAATAGGGAGAGAAAAAGAAAGAGAAAAAAAATTATTTTCCTGACTTAGAAGCCAGTTCAGAGTGAAGCCCAACTCTGATTCCAGACAGCAGTGTTTTGAGGCTGAGGCTGAAGCTGTCCTCGAGGGTGGAGCCTCGAACAGTGGACTGCAGGCCAGAATTTCTCTCTGAGTCAGTCTCGAAGGAGAAGCCATGGATGGACTCCCTTGTAGCCCCGGATCCTCTCTGTTTCCTGGAATCAAGAGCGGCAGCCTTTGAGGGAGCCTCCTGTGATCTCGTTAGACTACGTTAGACTTGGCCTAGAGCCTCGCAGTTACGGGAGCAGTCAGAGTGGTCCCTGCGGTGTCCCAGGAGGCCTGCAAGGTCGGCAGCCTGTGCCAGGTCAAGAGAAGACGCAGAACACTTCAGCCTGGCCGGGGGCTTTAAAGATTGCCAGCCTTTCCTCCCTATTCATTTAGAAATTTAAAAATATACATTAACCTAGCTAAAAATCTCATGGAAAGTAGGCTTGAAACCCTGCAGGGTCAGGGGTAGGAAGGGAGGCCCCTGAGTTCCTCCAGACTTGAAAGTCAAACCAGTTTCCCAAAAACTTCCCTTTATGGTTCCGTATGGCTTCACCAGCAGAAAAACATCTAGGGTGAGAAGCTATGACTGTCTGAGGCCAAATGGAGCAAGGAGCACACCAGGGAGCACAAGTTAGCACGGAGTATCCCATCTCCTGAAAGCCTGGCTTGCCTCACTCTTGTTTCCACCTTCTCGATACATTCTCTGTCTTCCCAGGCTGGTCTCTCCAGGTCCCTGGACAAGCCAAACTCATTTCTTCCTACATCTATTGCCCCCTCTCAAAATCCCCTTCCTTGTCAACTTTGTCTATCTAAATTCTTCCCATCGTTCACAGTCCAGTTGGAATTACATCTTCATAAACCCATTTCCATGTCTCCAGTCCACCCTAATACGTTCTTTCCCTTAACTCCTTACATCCTGTCCCGAACTTTGTCTTTATTTCTGTCTCCATAATGAGACAAAACTCTCCGAGGTCAGAAATCATTTCATGTGCATCTCTTCCCAGCACCTAGCTCAAAGCTGGATGCTCAGGAGGCCTTCCACCTGGTATCTGCAGACCATTTATTATTCAGCCCTGTGCTTCATGTCTGATAATTCATTAACCCCTGGCATTAGGTTTTCTTGCTTTCTTTCTTGAGTGACCGTTTCTTTGGGAGGAAGGGAGGATATCCCACCTGTTAAACAGTGGAAATGCCAGAACTGGAAATATCATTACAGAAGTTTTCATAGACTGTGGGCTTTTCAACTTCACAGGTCAAGTTATGGACTGACCTGGGGAAAATTGGATAGAGACAAAAGATAGGGGTAACATTTGGGGAGGGGGAATTCCAAATAGATCAAAGTGTTAACAAGAACAAAAAAAGGAACTATAAAGTACTAGAAGAAAATATGGGAAAATTTAAAAATATATATCTATATTTATCTTGGAGAAGGGTTAGACTGTTAGCATGACATAAAATCCAGAAGGCATAGATAAAAATATTAATATATTTGACTGCATAAAACTAAACATTTTTGAATTGCAAAAAATATTATGAATAAAGTTAAAAGACAGATGATAAACTACAAAAACATATTTGCAACACATGTGACAAAGGGCAGATTTCCTTAATATGCAAAGAGCTCCTACAAATCAATAAGGAAAAGACCGATAACATACATCCATGAAATGGAGCAGTTCACAACTATTTAACAAATAAGGCAAATCTCTGTTTTTAATAGAATGATATATCTAAAATATATTAGTGGGAAAAAAAGTAATACTCAGAACTTAGTATGTAGTAAACCACTACTTATATAAAAATAAACAAGTGGGTAGCTATAGATAGATGCTTGTAAATGAATAGAATGTGTCTGGCAGGGTATACTGTACAGAGTTGTAATAGCGGTTGCCTCGGGATAGAACATGTGGGTAGATGGTGGGGGCATGGAAAAGGAACTTTATTTTTACTGCATACCCTTTTGTACTGTTTGAATTATTTTTATACCCTGGGCATGTGTTACCTGTTTTTTAAAACTAATTTTTAAAAATAGCCAGGTGTAGGTATGAAATTAGGCCAAATGTGAGGTATCCACGTAAACTAGTAGTTATGTCGGGGAGCAAGCAGATACTGTAGGTGAAGCAAGTCAGTGGGACAGAAGTGAGGCAGGTCAACAATGGGGAGAACTTGAAACAAGACAGTTTTAACTTAAAAGTATCTGATTTGCTTTTCATGCAAATCATGCGTATCCCTAGGATATGGGGATACTCTGTTCAGGACAGAGTGTGAATAAACTTTAGGGAAGTGGTAAAACTGTTAATTTACAGGGAATGAGAAGGATGGATTGAGGCATCAAGCCAGATGGAAATATACTAGCCAGAACTTGTGCCCTTCCCTCATCTTAGGTGGGAGGCAGGGAAGCAGCTCAGGGAATGTACCACATCAGTGCTCACAGTGACTCACCGTGAGGTGATTAGGGTGTCAGTTGTACATGTCAGGAATCTGATTCAGGTTACAGAGATACTAAGTGGCAAAGCCAGCATTCAAACCCAGATCTGTCCCTACTGTTTCTCCTGCTTGCACTGAGTTCTTAGTGCACCAAGGAGGTTTGGGCCCTTTTCATGGTCAATATGAACTGAGGCTCAGAGCCGGGGACTTTCAGTGCTGTACTCAAAAGAAGGTCTTCATTCTTTTTTATCTAGACCCCCTAAATAGGAGCCCACTTACTTTTTCCAGCGTGTGGTTCAAAGCGTAAAAAAGAGCTGCTCCATTTATTGAAAGAAGAAAAAAATCTCATTTATCGGGAAAGGAATGTCTGTTGCAGCGTTTGTTAATGCTTTTCGCGTGTTTGTTTTTTCAGCTGGTTATTTTAAGTCCGTAAATATGGTTTATCATATGTGAGTGCAATTCTCCTTCTCCGAAATGCTAAATCAGTGATATTCATAACCAATGATTTTCCCCCTAAATTTGTCCAGTTCAGAGGAA
Organism: Balaenoptera acutorostrata; assembly: GCF_949987535.1. Lineage (NCBI taxonomy): Eukaryota > Metazoa > Chordata > Mammalia > Artiodactyla > Balaenopteridae > Balaenoptera > Balaenoptera acutorostrata. The sequence continues at coordinate 58,427,142 of NC_080075.1, forward strand.
GATAACAGAAAATGGTGTCGTATTCCCCCCACCCCCTTGTTTCCAAATAAGTGGGATCAGATATTGGTTGTCGTCTGTTTTCAGTTAATTTTCTTTGGAGCCAGAGCATAGAGTTTTCTCTGTTTCGTACACTCACAGCCCCAACCTCCACCATATGCAGTAGGATTTCATTGTCTCACTTGACTTGCTCTTGTGTTCTCACCGTTGGTGACTGTCCATCATTTTTAGCATTCGTTACCACTCTCTAAGCCTCATGACGTGCCTGGTAGAAAATACCCATTTTCTCTTTTCTGTGACTCAGGCCGCAGAGAGAGAAAATATCGATTTATTTTCTGTTCTTTACCTTTCTAGGCAAAATCCATGTTTGGTGACCAGAGCTGTGTATATTGATATTCTCTTCCTGTTGACTTGCTGTTTTGACAAACCCTCAAAAGACAACCAGCCAGGTATGAGTCATATTTATATCATATTTTGGAATGATTACAGGTCTTTGAAATGCAGGTAGGGTTTTGAGCGGCTCTACCACGCACTCCCCCACCTTCTACTTTTGCAGGACTAACCACATATCAAAATTAAACATAGTGTCATACGGTTTCCTCATAGAAGCTTCCCAAGGAAACTTGTCCTTGTTTAGTTGCAAGTTTGTTTTCTATTTGGTCATTCAGGGAAGAGTCTGGACTCTACTCAGATACCCTCTGTATTTCTGAGACCTTGGCTCTTTCCTATTTCATGCATTTTCTTTGAAAGGTCGTCATTTTCAATAACTCAGAGTTCATCCTGTTCCAGTTTGTGTAGATAACCGAGTGGACTCATTTGATGCTGGAGCCTGGATATTTGAGACTCAGTCTCAAATCCACCCCTCGCTACCTTGAGCTCTGACTTTATACGTGTTCCTTGGTGTCATGTATGTTTCCTGGTATGGGCCCCAGATCCACATGCAATTGTTCTATTTTCATCATGATTCACAAAGTGGTTTTCTTAAAAGGGAGAGGGGCAGCTCCAAATAAAAAAATGTTTTGATGTGTTTATATAAGAGGCCTCAGGAAGTGCTGTACATGAGTTCCAGGCCACAGACTGAAACTGATTTTCATCAACACAAACTGGAATGCAGGGTAATGAGCCTGCAACTGGTTAAAATCAGCCTCTTCTAATTGATTAGGCCTGTCTAAAGGAGGCTACAATTACAAAGTCAGATTCTGAGTACAAGCAGGCCAGGCCTTTCCTCTGTTACATTTAGTCTGTCAATGATTTGTTGTCTTCAGTAAATATATTCAGGCTGTCAGAGTCCAGCTCTGTCCATATGGAACCCTGTTCCCAAATTCAAGCCAATTTAAAATGCTTTGGGGGGGAGGTGCGAAGCTGCCTCACTCGTATCAATGCATATTAGCCCACAAGGCCCCTGTGGCCATGCAGAGGTAATAAGAACACACCTGGACTTTGATCAGCTCCACGTCCCTGCATAGGGGTAGCTGTTGCATCCTTTTGGTAGAAGAGGATCATATAGTTTTTTTTTTTTTAAGGATTTTCTTATTTATTTATTTATTTATTTATTTATTTATTTTTGGCTGTGTTGGGTCTTCGGTTCGTGCGAGGGCTTTCTCCAGTTGCGGCAAGCGGGGGCCACTCTTCATCGCGGTGCGGGGACCGCTCTTCATCGCGGTGCGCGGGCCTTTCTCTATCGCGGCCCCTCCCGTCGCGGGGCACAGGCTCCAGACGCGCAGGCTCAGCAATTGTGGCTCACGGGCCCAGCTGCTCCGTGGCATGTGGGATCTTCCCAGACCAGGGCTCGAACCCGTGTCCCCTGCATTAGCAGGCAGATTCTCAACCACTGCGCCACCAGGGAAGCCCGAGGATCATATAGTTTTATGACTGTGAAACGCTTCTAGTTTATACCTCTTATCCCAGCATAATTATTAATAGTACCCCTTTTACTCTTGAAAGTGTCCAGGTTTGCACAATAAATCACAGGTCACCCTAGCTATAAGGGACCTCAGGGTTGCGTCCACTTTATTTTACACTTGAGTTAACTGGGGTCCAGAGATTTTATATAAAGAGATTATGAATCAGATGTTACCAAGTAAATCATGTGGGATTTCTACCATTTTTGTATTTCAGTTCCAAATTTCATGTAGCTTAGTAATACTTCTCTGCTTAATGTCTAAAGAGCCTTGTCCGTGAAAGAGTGGCTCACTACTTCACAAATCCATTCACTGGGTTCCTATCATAGTTGTGTGGTTGACTATAATCATTAGGTTTTTCTGAACTAAGTGTTTCTTGGTGTATTCGTACCATTATTCCTTGTCTGGAAGGGTTTAACCCTTGAATGTTGTAAAAAACCCTTCTTTCTTCTCCAATTGCCTGTCCTTTACTGATGAGCTAGGTTCCTCCATGAAGATGACTTCGGCCTTTTGGAATCATCCTTTCCACAAACTCTTACATCATTTAGCATTCGTGCCCCAATTAAATGTGATCACAAGCTGTTGTTTATTACTCAACAGTATTTCACTTGCATCAATGTATTATACCTCTTAGAGTCATTACTTTGCAGAGTAAGATATGCAAGGGATGGGGCACTTTTACTCTTTTTCTAACATGACAGCTATAGCTCTAAATATTTAATCCTGCACTCTCCAGTATGGCAGTCACTAACCACATGCGGCTCTTGAACAACTGAGATGTGGCTGATCGAAGTTGAGATGTTCTATGAGAAAAAAATACACACCAAATTTCGAAGACTTAGTATGAAAAAAAGGTTAAATTTCTCAATAATTTTTATATTGATTACACATTGGAATGATAATATTTTTGATATATTTGTTTAAATTAAAAGTATTATTAAAGTTAATTTCATCTGTTTCTTTTTAAAATGTGGCTATCAGAAAATCAATTACATATATGGCTCATATATTCCTATTGGACAAGCACTGATTTTTTCCAGTCCTTTGGGAATTGCCCTCGTAAACCACAGGATATATATATGTATGTGTCTTCTGTATGGCTGTATATATTCATATACTACATCCACACAAATAGTGGTAGCAAATTTTCCTCCGTTGAGGATGAATTAGATATTTAGAACTAACCAAATGTCAAATAAAATGGCAGTTAAGGTAGATAGCACTGTTTAGGATAAAAGTAAACTGTGAGCTTAAAATAATTAAATCGATTCTTGTGTGTTTCATAAATTATTTCCAAAGGCAGTTTGAGCAATAGCTAAGTGTATCACCAAACAAGGTGATCACTTACCTGGATGTGTAGATTTCAGTATGATTTCTAAGTATTGTCGTGACAGTTTTACCTTGTAAATGCCTTGAAAGAATAGATCATGGTTAGATTCTGTGTCCCCCAACTAAGCAAGTAGTAGGCCTGCGTTAAATGGATTTGTTATTAACTGATTGATTGAAATGCAGAATTTTCCTCAGTTTTTAGAATAGTAACAGGTGTCATCAAGATACAACTCTTACTTAAACTCATGCATCAATCACATGTAAATTCATTTTCCGAATTCAAATCAAATGTATATATTATGTGTATACGTTTGTAAATATACATCTATCTACCTCTAAAGCTCACAGAGCTCGGAGTAGGGAGTATACCACATAGGCTTTAAAGCTAGATCCCTAGGTTTGAATCCCAGGTCTGCCATTTACTAGCTTTTGTGACCTTAGGCAAGTCATTTAACCTCTCTGAGACACTTTTCCTCAATTGTAACTGGGGATATAATAGGATCTATACCTTAGAGTGGTTGTCAACTAACACATGTAAAGTCCTATGTAAAGAATGTACTTTGCATGGCACAGAATAAGTGCTCAATAAATTTTAGCTACCATTAATATTATTATCATCGTTATAATTATCACTGGCTGGAAACTATGCATCTAATCCAGTTTCCTGCAGCCTGGCAGAGTTATGGTCAGTCCCTCACATTTACAACTCTCCTCATGTTCTTAAACATTTTCAAGAAAGAAGAAATGCCTGCTTTCCTAGGAAAACACTGAAGCATACCTGGCATGGAATGTCAAGAATCCACTTTGGAATCCACTTGATTAGGGATGCTGCTGCCCCTCTGACTGATCCAGAAAAGGATCATCTTGTGGTTGTTGTTCATTAATTTTTTTTGTTCATCAGACATGACATGCTAATGTCAGACAAGTTAAGCACCTACATCTGGAGAGACACATGATACGTTTGGGGCTTATAAGGAGGTCCAAAAAGGGATTACAGATGCTATAAAGGAAGTGTGTATGGGATACATTGGAGGCACTAAAGAATGAAAGGTCGTTTCTACTTGGGAGGACAGAGAAGCCTTCATAGAGGAGGAGGTGGTTGAGCAGAGTTTTGAAGATGAGTAGAAATTCACCAGATGGGCAAAGGACAGGTGGGTATTATAGACAGAGGAAGGAGCATGTCTGAAGCCACAGAGGCTCACGTCAGCACAGCTGTCAAAGAACTGGGACAGTGTGATTGCAGTGTTGGGTTCAAGGACAGGAGGTGTGGCTAGAAGTGAGGCTGGGAGGCAGGAACTCAGTCAAGGAGGGCGTCATGGTCTGAAGTCTAAGGCGCTCGAACTTGACCCTGTAGACAAAAGAGATTATCGGAGGATATAAGACAGAGAGTAGGGTCACGTGGTTTTTAAGACAGAGTGACATTTTCTGTGCCCCCATCCTTAAAGGAGTCTTAGGATCCTTAATGGAGCCAGCTTCCTTTGCCACAGAAAAAGAATGTGACTGTAAATGCATTCATGGAATGTCAGGGTATTGTCATAACCATCATTGAGGGTTTGGGAGATGGGGGGTCTGAAGTGGAGGACTAGAGTTAAAGGCAGTACAATGCTGAAAATTGTTGCTTTAGCATGGTGTGATTTTAGGGGGGTTTCTTCCTCTTATTTTCCATTTTACTAATTTTATATAACATAATTCTGTTTTATTCATATGTGTGTATATACATGTATTTCAACAATAACTGTATCTAAATATGAATCTTAAAGGAGATTAATTGTTCCAAAAGAAAAGAAGTAATGTCAATTTCTGGGAAACTCTTTTGGACGGAGGAGGATCTGCCTGTCTCCTCTCAAACACTATTCTGTAAGTGACCTTGGAAGGCTATTTCTACCTCTAAAATGTCTTAGAACATTGAAGGGCTGGGGGCATAAACAATGAGAAAACCAGTGAAGGGGGAAGGCAGAGAAGATGATTAGAACAGCTTAAGATAATGATGTGTTTTGTGTAATTCAAACTTTTATCTTAGTACTTCCCAATCATTTGAGGTTTCCTTAGCCATTAACTAGGTTTCAAAAATTCCAAATCTGGGGGTTTTGTTTTGAGTTTTAAAGTGATTTAAACCCACAAGGACTCTCTGTCCCCTGTATTCTTTTTCCTCTTCTGAATCCAGCTGTCATCATTAGTATATATCAGTTTCCTGCTAGAAAGAAAATTATAGTCTCCAGTTGGAGTTGGGGGGATGAGGAAGAAAGAGCCTAACTGCTCCAAGTACTCAGAGGCTGGGTTACAGGTCTGGGCAGGGACAGGGAAATGGAGAGCTTTCATTCTCATTTTAAACCCATTTTAAATTATTTGCTCTCAGGTTGGAAATTTTCCATTGAAATATCTGTTTACTGAAATACTATCTGAGACTTGACTAAATATTTACTCCCTTTTTTCTGAGAGGTGGACTTTCTATTTCTCTCTTATGCCCACACCCCTTAAATTTGTGTTTTTCACAGCTACTGAATTGAACATTTTCTTTTACCAAGTGTTTAAACAAATATCTTACCTATTTGCACTGTCTGACTTTCAGTTTAAGTTCTCTTGGTGGGTTTATGAGTGGATTTTTCCTTTCCTAGTCTCCATTTTACTAATTTTATGTAACCCCGTTCTTTCTTTTGTAATTATGTGTTACATATTAAAATATGAATCTTGAAGAGGATTAGTTATTCCCAAAGAAATAAAGAAAGGACATAATAACAGTTTCCAAAAAATGTTTTAGGTGGAGAAGGATTTGTCCATCCTACCCACATCGTGTAAGTGATCTCAAAAGGCTGTTTCCCTACCCCTGAAATGTATATAGGAGGCCCATTACATTCTAATTTTTAGGAAACATTATTTTCAGTATCATCTCCCTTGTAGGGATCGTAATAATTATGGCCAGTGTGTATTGAGCATTTACCTTCATGCCAAGCACTGTGCCAAGCATTTTGCACACATTAGTGAAGGAGGTACTAGTGGTCCTTCATTTTAGACGTGAGGGAACTGAGGAACAGAGGCAACTGCCCGACGTCACTTGTACAGTAAGAGAGCAGAGCCCGAGCTCTCCAGCCACCTCCACCGTGGTCCCGCAGCACACTCAGGCCTGAGTCAGGAAAACCACTTCTTGTCTCGGGGATGGTGCCTTAGACCCCCTATGCTGATTCAGCTTCCCGGGCTTCTGCCGCTGCTGCAGAATCCCCAGGCCTCAGAGAGGGATCCCCCTTTCCAGTAGCTTCACGATCACATGCTTTTATGGGGACTTTCTTGCCTGCACTGCTATCTCCCGTCTCCGGGGTGTGTGGAATAATATGAGAGCGTACCCAGGGCTAGTTACTAGAAAGAGAAAGCTTAACGCTCCCGGGCAGCTACCTGCCCTTTTTCCCTTTGAAAGTGGACCTACAGCCACTGCATGAAAGACTTCCTAATACCAGGCTGCTGGTGACCGCATTTTGTGGTTTCTTTGTTAGTTGGCATTTATAGTTTGGATCTCATCATTCTGCCAAGTGCAATAAACATTTTGTTTTAACTAGAATGTAACTTTTATTATTGTTATTATTTTTCTTCTAAATGCCTTAAAAGTGACCAGCTTGTGAGCGTGAAGTCAGGATCCCTAAATAGTCTGAATGCCAAGTCAGTGTGCCTTGTAGATCAGTACAAGATTAGAAGACAGGCTCTCATTTTTTACTGCTTGTGTTTGTATCATGGAAGTTCGGTAACATAAGCCCTCCCAAAGACCAGCCTAGATGTTGATGGTGGTTAAATGGTAAAAATCTGTGAGAAGTATTCAGTGATGCCTTGTATTTGTACTGCCTTGGACATGAATAATATATGTGTGACAAGAATAAATATAAGGTCAATGATTTTTTTTGACATATTATAACTTCCTTTACCTAAGTTCCTGGGAAATATAGCCAAACAATTACAGAGAATAAAAACATTGGCAACTTACAAACACCTGCTTTGATTATTTGGTCTAATTAGGTTAAATTTAACCAATTCCATCTGAACAAATTGAAAACAATTCTTATCTGTTCCCTCGGTCATGCACTTTTATCGGTGTTGGATGCAGATGTGTTTAATATGACACAGTTGATGCTATTCTCTCAGCTCTGGATGGGAGATAAAAGGGAATTGAGAACATATTTTTAGAGTCTTCTGGGGACTTTGTATTTATGGGTCTGCAGCTATGAAATTTCAAAAAAAAAAATAGGCTTTGTTATCAATAAATTAGTTGCTTTTCTCCAAAACACTGGGACTGTCATCTGAACTGTTGCTTTTGCCAAAAGTCTCTTTCCCAGGGAACAGTGAGCTCCTAAAATGAGCAGATGATTCCTAGCTACCATTCAGAAAGAATAATACAGGATGTGTTATTAGATTGCCAGGTTCATGTGGTATTGACCCCTTGTTAATTCCAAGCCCGGTGCTGAGTACACTGGCCCATAATTCTTAGAATTTTAGAGTTTAGAGATCATTTCATCAGTAAGTAGAGGGGAAACTGTAACAATTAAGTGACTTGCCCAAGGTCACACAGCTGGTTAGTGAAAAAGTCAAGCTTTCCTGGCTCCTGGTCCACTGCCCATTTCTGTGACCAGAGTTAATAGTGTTGAGAGTTGGGCCAAGTGTCTGGATCTGTAACAGAACCATGTCATGAAACCTTCGTACTCACATTTCCACCCCAGGAGTCAAATACTGTTCCAGTAGGCAGCTGGGGTCTCAGAACATCCGTGATTTCAGTTTTCTATGTGTTCCTGTCTTGCCCCACTCTAACCCCAGTCCTCACAGATAATCTGAAACTAGTTGCCCATGTCAGTTAAATTAGTTAAGCAAGTTGTTTTTGAAAGCTTATTCTAGACATTTCATGTAAATGGAATCATACAACGTATAGCCTTTTGGGTCTGGATTCTCTCACTTAAAGTTTTCAAGGTTCATCCATTTTGTAGCATGAATCTTTTCTTTTTTTATGACTGAGTGATATTCCATTGTTAGATATACCATGTTTTGTTTCATCAGTTGATGGACGTTTGGATTGTTTACACGTTTTGGCTGTTATGAATAATAATGCTATGAAGATCCATGGACAGGTTTTTGTGGGGATATAGGCTTTCAGTTCTCCTGGGTATTTACCTAGGAGTAGAACTGCTGGGCCATGTGCCAACTCTAAGTTTAACTTTTTGAGGACTTGCCAAACTTTTCCCAAAGAGACTGCACCATTTTACATTCCCGCTGGCAATGCATGAGGTTTCCAGTTTCTCCACATCCTTGACAACACTTGTTATTGTCCATCTATTGATTATAGCCATCCTAGTGGGTATAAAGTCGTATTTCATTGTGCTTTTGATTTGCATTTCCCTAATGGCTAATGATGTTGGGAGTCTTTTCTAATGCTAATGAGCCATTTTGTACACCTTCTTTGGAGAAATGTCTGTTCTGATCCCCTGGGTTGTTTGTCTTTTCATTCTTGAGTTGTAAGAATTCTTTATATATTCTGGATATTAATTCCTTATCAGATATACGATTTGCAAATACTTTCTCCCATTCTGTGCACCGACTTTCAACTTTTGTGATAATGTCCTTTAATGTACAAAAATTTTTACTTTTGATGAAGTCCAACCTGTTTTTTCTTTTGTTGCTTATGCTTTTAATGTCATATTTAAGAAACTATTGCCTAATCCGAGGTCACAAAGACTTGTATCCATTTTCTTCTTAAGAATTTAATAGTTTTATGTCTTAACTTTTCGGTTTCTGATCCATTTTGAGTTAATTTTTGTATTTGGTGTGAGGTACAGGTCCAGCCTCATCCTTTTGCATGTGACTATCCATTTGTCCCAGCACTATTTGTTTAAAAAAGACTTCAGCTTTCCCCACTGAATTGTCTTGGCACCTTGGTCAGTCAGAAAATCAAGTGACCATAAATACATGGATTTTCTGGACTCTCAGTTCTATTTCATTGATCTGTATGTCTGTCCTTATTATACCAGGACCACACTGTCTTGATTATCGTTGCTTTATGGTAACTTGAAATCAGGATGTGTTGAGTCCTCCAACTTTGTTCTTTGTTTTCAAGATGGTTTTGGCTGAGTCCTTACATTTTCATTCAGATTTTAGGATCAGCTTGTCAACTTCTGGAAAAAGAGAAGTCAATTAGGATTTTGATAGGTATTATGTGAAATCTGTAGTTCAATTTGAGGAGTATTGTCACTATAATAATATTATATCTTCAGATATTCAGATCAGAACACAGGGTGTCCTTCCATTTATTTAGGTCTTCAATTTTTTTCAGTGATGTTTTGTAATTTTCAGTGTACACCTCATGAACATCTTTTGTTAAATAATTTATTCCTATTTTATTATTTTTGATACTGTTGTAAATGGAATTATTTTCTTAATTTCAATTTTGGATTGTTCATTGCTACTACACAGAACTATAGTTGATATTTTTATATTAATCTTTTATCCCATGACCTTATTGAACCTACTTTTGTTTATTTGTTTGTCTGTTTTTGTGGACTTAGAACTTTCTGTATATGAGATCATGCCCTGTGCAATAGAGATAGGTTTTACTTCTTCCTCTCCAATCTGGATGCCTTTTATTTATTTTTCTTGCCTAATCACCCTGGCTAGAACTTCCAGTACAATGTTGAATGGAAGTGCCTTGTTCCTGATCTTAGGAGGAGAGCTTTTAGTCTTTCACTATTAAATATGGTGTTAGCTGTGGGTTTTTCATAGATACCCTTTATCAGGTTGAAGAAGTCCCTTCTGTTTCTTGCTTGTTGGTGTTTTTATCATAAAAGAGTGTTGGATTTTGTCAAATTCTTTTTCTGCATCTAATGAGATGATCGTATAATTTTTGTCCTTTATTAATGTGATGTGAGTCATGACTTTTTCTTGCTGAGTAGTATTCCATTATATGCATGTGTTGTTTATATTAATTCACCAGTTGAAATACATTTTGGCGCTTCCACTTTTTGGAAATTGTGGATAATGCAGCTCTGGTAGCATTATTCCACTTTTTGGAAATTGTGAATAATGCAGCTCTGAGCATAGAAGTATTTGTGTGGCCATATGTTTTTATCTTTCATAAGTAAAACCTAGGAAAGGAATTACTAGGTCATATGATAAGGATTGTTTAGGTAATAAGAAACTGCCAAACTGTTTTCCAAAGGGCCTTACCACTTTGCATTCCCAGCAGCAATGTATGAGAGGTCCAGTTATTCTGCATCCTCATTTAGACTTGGTATTGCCCCTCTTGTTAATTTTAGCCATTCTGGTACATGTGTAGTGGTGTCTCACTGTGATTTTAATTTGCATTTCCCTAATGACCAGTTATGCTGAGCACCTTTTCGTGTACCATATTTGCCATACATATATCCTTCTTGGTAAAGGGTCTATTCAAATCTCTCGCACATTTCTTTTTTAAATTTTGTTTTTCTTATTACTGAGTTGTGAAAGTTCTGTGTTCTGGATATAAGTATTTTATACAGACATTTGTTAAAGATTTTCTACCTATCTGTTGCTTGTCTTTTTTCTTAACAATGTCTTTTGAAGAGCAGCTGTTTTTAATTTTGATGAAGTCTGATTTATCCATTTTTTTCTGTGTGTCTTATGCTTTTTGTGCCCTAGTAAAGAAGTCTTTGCCTATCCTAAGGTCACAACGATGTTCTCTCAGGTTTTCTTCTGAAGTTTGTTTTGGTTGTTTTTCTTTTTTTTTGGCCGTGCCGTGAGGCATGTGGGATCTTGGTTCCCCGACCAGGGATTGAACCCCCGCCCCCTGCGTTGGAAGCGCAGCATCTTAACCACTGGACCTCCAGAGAAGTCCCAGGTTTTCTTCTTAAGTTTGCTATTTAAGGTTTTACGTTTAGATCCATGGTCCACTTTAAGCTAATTTTCGTGTATGTCATGAGATAAGGTCAAAGTTCTCTTTTTTTTTTTAATATGAATATCCAGTTGTTCTGGCTCAGCAAGATCTCTGGGCTCTGGGTTCCCCCTCTCTGTGCTGGAGCATGGAAGTTGCCTCTAGGTAGTAGTCCAGGGCAACTATAAGGCCTACCTTGTTTGTTTCCTTCTCTCAGGGAAACATACTACTCATGTCTGATGTTTAAAAACGATAGTTTTGGGGCTTCCCTGGTGGCGCAGTGGTTGAGAATCTGCCTGCTAATGCAGGGGACACGGGTTCGAGCCCTGGTCTGGGAAGATCCCACATGCCACGGAGCAGCTGGGCCCGTGAGCCACAATTGCTGAGCCTGCGCGTCTGGAGCCTGTGCCCCGCGACGGGAGGGGCCGCGATAGAGAAAGGCCCGCGCACCGCGATGAAGAGCGGTCCCCGCACCGCGATGAAGAGTGGCCCCCGCTTGCCGCAACTGGAGAAAGCCCTCGCACGAACCGAAGACCCAACACAGCCAAAAATAAATAAATAAATAAATAAGAAAATCCTTAAAAAAAAAAAAAAAAAAAACGATAGTTTCATACATTTGTCTAGTTTTCTAGTTGTTTATGGCAAAGGGCAATTTCTGTAGCAGTTAAACTTTCATGGGCTAAAGCAGCAATCACTCTCATCACTTTGTTTTGAGACCTCTTAGTTCCTCAATTGTAAAGTGGGGATAATACCCTCAGAGGATTGAGGTGAAGGTCACATGAAAAAAATTGTAAAAACTCCATGAAAAGTAACAGGAAAGGAAAAATCCAACACTGTAAGAAAAGCAGCTATTAGGAAGTAATATTGATAGCAAGAACAAAGAAATGAATGGTCATTTCCTCCAGAGGAGGAGACAGAGCTTCTGCTGGTCCCATGGCCAGGTATGCTTACTCCCAGACTCACCTCCATTGCCCATCTGGCAGAATTTACTTAATTCCTCCCTGGCTGGGGCCAGACTTCACATTAAGTAGCATTTGCAGTCCAGCCAGACTCTCTTGGGTTTGCCAGCTCTAAACTGTACCTTGTAGCATCATTCCCAGAGACATTGATGTAGTCCAGTGGTGCCAGGAACCTCTTCAGTCTTAGCGTCTGTTTCCCCCAGAACTGTAAACTGTAGTGCTGGCAAGGGGCTGAGATCAGTGGTCCTAGTCTCTCATTACAGGTGCGACAGCAGAGGTAAGCCCCAGTTATTTAAAGGAGTCTTCCCAGCCAGCTACCAAGACTCTCAAGTTGATTTCACACTGTATCTCATTGCCTAAGGGTGGAAGAGAAGCCTGAGGTCCTTTGTGGGGAAAAGGTTAAATTAAACAGGGATGTCTAAGGTGTGATGATAAGGAGGTTTCTGATTTCCCAGTCTTGTCCTTAGGAGCAATTCGCTGACAAAGAATCCAAAGCAGTGTATTACTTAGAAGTAATTTTATGTTTGTGTCTTTGGGTTGTCATGTGTTTATCCACAAGTATTTCCTGACTTCCTCCCAGTGTTGGGCAGAAGCAGGGATGGGATGATGGGTGGAGGCGAGAAGTAAAAACTGCTGGTCCCACCCAGTGCCTGATGAGCTCATTTTTAGCCTACCCAAATCCTTTCAGAGCTCTTCTGACTCCCTGTTGTCCAAGCCACTGGGACTGTGCCTATTTTATGGGTTGACTAGAGAGTCCTTCAAATAGTATTCTCAGAAATTCTTCCTTCTTCCTCAACAGCAGATAAGGAATTCTGTGCTTAAAAAATACTTTGAGAATAGGCTGGGACAAGGGAAGGGGGAAATGTTTTCAAAGGGGTGTGTGTCGGGCACCATACCTATGAAAGCCGGGCATAAGACCTAGAGACCTAGGAGTCCAGAGACCTAGAAACAAAAGTAGGCAAGAAATAAACAACTAGTACCAGTTCAGGGCACTTCTCTAGACAAAGTTAGTCTCCAAACCCTTCCACTAGGTCATTCTACATGTTTGTAACTGGAAGGGCCCCTCGGGTCTGGATTACAGTTTACTGGGAGGGGCAGAGGATTAAATAGAGGAATGGAATTTCCCTTCGATAAGGAGAAGCCAAGATTTATTAAATCAGTTGATTTTTTGTTGTTGTTGTTGTAGTTCCTATGGTTTCCTTTTCTCTCCAAATACAATTTTTTTTAACTGAGAAATAGCATAACAGGACATTAACGTTCACGGAGTGTACAAATTATCATCTGTGATTATTTTTAGAACCAGTTTATCAATGTTCCAGATAAGAACTTTTGTTGGATCTGATTACAGATCTCCCCAAACAGAGCTACAGATTTTTGAAACAGAAAAAGTTGGCCCTTTCATTATGCCTTAAAAGTAAAATCTGCTTCGTATTTCCTCACTCTCTACTTCTTTAAGGAGGGTAGAGATTCTGAGGCGGGGAAGATAGGGGAAATTTCTACAGAATTTTCTTGACCAAGTAGTATCGGAGAATTCAGAACCGTTACAATATAACGAAATTATATTGTTCATTTGTTCATTTATATTGTTCATTTGTTCATTTATTCATTCAAGGCAGAGGGAACAGCATATGCAAGGTCAGGCAGAAAACAGAACCTTCTTCTGAGGCTCAGTGGCAAGTGACCACCATAGTGGCACAATCAATATCATTGCCATTTACATGGTATCCACAGTAAGTGACTTACTCCATAGCAGTGAAACTATTTTTTTTTTTCTGTTTTGTTGGTCTTTTCAGTCCTGAGGAGGATCCTTCCCCCTTTATGGATTCTGATTGCTGCTTACAAGTAGAACACGTTTGCTGTGATTACTGGGGTTTTAGCTTCTCCCATAACCATCTCTGCTGGGGCCAAGAAAACTCTGTCAATTTGGGCCTGTACGCTTACTCCCTCTGGCCCCTTTTATTTTGGCCAGCTCAGCACAAAGCAATCAGGCTATCTTGGTTCGTGACATTAACAGCGAAGGCCAGGAACTATATAATATTCAGGAGCTCTTTGGTTGAGCACTAGATGAAGGGGTTGACATATGATTAGGGGCCATGGTGCACAAAAACAAATACCATTAAACACTAGAATTATACACGTTCGGCATGGCAAGATGTTTACACTGTGAGAAGCACGGATGATCTCAGATGGTCTGAAGCGGTGGTTCTTAAAGTGTGGTCCCTGCAGCAGCAGCAGCAGCATCGCCCAGGATTTGTTAGAAGTGTGATTTGGGGGGGCCCTGTCCCAGACCTACTGAATCAGGAACTCTGGAGGTGAGCGTGCTGAAGTTTGAGAGCCACTCGTCTAAGGTAACAGCACAGGCACCATCCTGGGGATATGCTCGGTGATTGGAATGTCAGGTGAAACTGCCCTCTCGCTTTTAATTGTTATTTTTCAATCTCTTTCTCTCTGTTTGCCGAGTACTTAGAGTTAAATTCGCCTAAATTAAATGCTCTTATGGTGAAACTCCACTATATCCATAATTATGTGGTAATGATATCATCCACATTGTTTTCCAGAATGCTCTCGTCAAAGCTATTTAGATTAACATGAATCTTTTAAGATTACGTTGATTTTTTTTCTTTTTTTTTTTTTAACAAACCTGTAGCTCAGAAAATCAAAGATAAATGCCCCATGGGCCTGCCCTTTGGGGCTGTGTTCCTCCTTTGGGGAGGAGACTGACTTCCCTAAATAATAGAACAGGATTTGGGAACTAGGAGCTGACCATGCTCTAGGTAGTGCTGCTTTTTAAATCCTCTTTCAGCAGCCTGGGTTGATGTTAGCGCCCTACCTTGGTTGGTTAGAGAATGGCAGCTTTGAAATCCAGTTAATTTAGCAATCACTGTTCAGGTTGCAGACATAACACTGAAATCTGCAGCTCGCCAAAATAACACAAAAACTGCTAAAATAACACATCTGAGATTCCCAGAGGGAATTGTGTGAATGGACCACTTTGCTCCTTCTCACAGACACTCTACTCGCTGTCCTGAGGGACTCGGCAAAGTCCCTTCATTCCTCTCTAGGACACCTCTGTTCAGGCTGGGCATGTTCTCCAAACACATCAACCTCAGGAAACTTGATCAACTTCTCCAAAGCTGCAGTTCCCTAATGCTGCTCCCTGGTGATATTTTCACAATAAAACTATAGCAAAATGACAGCTATAGCAAATTTTTCTTTAAACCACATTTTTTTAAAGAATTGTCCTTTATGATGACACTAGGAATCTATGACTTTTTTGGTGTTCAGATAGCCTTTCTTTCATGAAATAATAGATGGTAGGTTTTTAACATCCTTTCTTTTTCTTTTTTTTTTTTTAAAGTTTTACTTGATTTTATTTATTTATTTATTTATTTATTTATTTATTTATTTATTTATTTTTGGCTGTGTTGGGTCTTCGGTTCGTGCGAGGGCTTTCTCCAGTTGCGGCAAGCGGGGGCCACTCTTCATCGCGGTGCGGGGACCGCTCTTCATCGCGGTGCGCGGGCCTTTCTCTATCGCGGCCCCTCCCGTCGCGGGGCACAGGCTCCAGACGCGCAGGCTCAGCAATTGTGGCTCACGGGCCCAGCTGCTCCGTGGCATGTGGGATCTTCCCAGACCAGGGCTCGAACCCGTGTCCCCTGCATTAGCAGGCAGATTCTCAACCACTGCGCCACCAGGGAAGCCCCTAACATCCTTTCTTTACAAAATAAAATGTTGGCAACTTATACCAGCCTGTCACATTGTTTTTGATATTTGATTGATTCTTGAATTCCAAACTTGAGAATTATTTCTCCATTGAACCGGGACATAGCACAGCAGGAGGTATTGTCTTTCCAAGTGAATCCAGCCAATGAGCCATTCCTTTGAAGGCTAGAAATATGCTTCCTCTAAAGGACAAAAAAAGAAGTTAATTTCAAAAGTGAAATCAAATTGGATGTTTAGAATCAGTCACACATACTTGGGTGACTAAAATGACTACACTGTTGGGAAAATCCAAAGATATTCCAAACAAGGAGGGCTGGGGAAAAACTCCAATTAACAAGAGTTTACAAAAATCATCTAATTAATGAAAAATAAGATGGGGCCATTAAAGGGGAGGGACTTGATTCTTTCATTGGAACACTTGACTTTCCAGGAAAGATAGAAAGGAGGCAACCCAAAGCCAGCAAAATTGAAATTGCAAGTAGAAAAGTTATCTTCTAGAGACGAGGGTTGCCAGACCTCAGACTGAAGAAGAACTAAGTGCCGTCAAAGAACTAACTTGAGTTTTTTTGTATCTTGCGGACAGCAGGCACTCACAAAAATGGAAACAAGCACTCCGTGTTGATCTCAACTTTGAAATGCGTTTGGTAGGGCAGGACACAAAACTGTGCTTCACTAGGAAGAAATCCTGGTTGTGAGATCGATTTGGTGAGCTCTACCTGCTGTGGGGTGCAGAGCCCATAAAACAGTAGCTGTGACCCCAGCTGAACAATAGAATCACCTGGGTCACCTTGAAACCAGGCTCACCCCAGAGATGCAGTCAAGTGTCCCCTGACATAAGTGTTTTTCTAAAACTCTCCAGATAAATTTAACGTACCTCCCGGGCTGAGAAACTGCTATGCTAGAGAGGAACGCAATACTTCCTTTTTAGTCACTGCTGCTGCTCATATTTCTAATCCCAACCTCCTGTTCTGCCCAGAGACCCCCTCACCCTGGCAGAGGGGCAGAGGGTGTTCTGTGGTCCCCATCTAAATGGGAACTCCATGAGAGCAGAGCCTGGTCTTTCTAATTCACTGCTACACCCTAGCCCTAGAACAGAACCTGTATATAATGAGCCAGTGTCAAAGGCCTGCCTGCAAGGGGCCTTTATAGAGTTTATTCATTCTTTTGAATTCTTGGGGGTTTCCCCTCCTTTGATGTTTTTATTGGTAAGAGAAAATGGGGGGCGGTGAATTTTCTAGTTCTTCACTATGGTGAAGTACTAGGCTGGAATCAGCTCTGCTCTTTGGAACTGCAGCCCCTACTGCCCATACCAAAAACCTTGTGAACCCCTATGAAAGTCGTAGCTGAGGAATGTGGTTCTCAGCTGGGGCACAGAGCAGAATTACCTGTTGGCTTCTTAAGACTCCAGATGTCGGGACTTCCCTGGTGGCGCAGTAGTTAAGAATCCTCCTCCCAGTGCAGGGGACACGGGTTCAATCCCTGGTCGGGGAACTAAGATCCCATATGCCGCAGGGCAACTAAGCCCACGCGCGCTCTAGAGCCCATGCACCACAACTAGAGAGAAGCCTGTGTGCCGCAAGGAGAGATCCCACATGCCTGCAGCTAAGACCGGACGCACCCAAATAAATAAATAAATATTAAAAAAAAAAAAAAAAAAAAGACTCCAGATGTCTGTGACCAACTCCAAACCAACCGAATCAGAATCTACAAGGGTGGGATTGAGGCATGGTTGGTTTTAATAACCTCTGGTTAAGAACCATCACCTGGGACTTCCCTGGTGGCACAGTGGTTAAGAATCCACCTGCCAATGCAGGGCACATGGGTTCGAGCCCTGGTCTGGGAAGATCCCACATGCCGCGGAGCAGCTAAGCCCATGCGCCACAACTACTGAGCCTGCGCTCTAGAGCCCGTGAGCCACAACTACTGAAGCCCATGTGCCACAGCTACTGAAGCCCGGGCACCTAGAGCCCATGCTCCACAACAAGAGAAGCCACCGCATTGAGAAGCCCGTGCGCGGCAACAAAGAGTAGCCACCGCTCGCCACAACTAGAGAAAGCCCGCGCACAGCAACGAAGACACAACGCAGCCAAAAATAAATTAATTAATTAATTTAAAAATTTTTTTTTAATTAAAAAAAAAAAGAACCATCCCCTGAGGGCAGTGGTTTTGAAGTACCTGGCCCAGCAGCAGCATCACCTGGGAGCTTGTTAGAAATGCAAATTCTCAGCCCCCACCCCCGCCCTCCTGAATCAGAAACTTTGGGGGTGAGGCCCAGGCAGCAGTCTGTGATTTAACAAGCCCTCCAGGTGGTTCTGATGCTCACTCAAGTTTGAGAAACTCTGCTTTAGGACACCTCATTGGGTCTTGCTGCAGAACTAAGGACATTTTTTCTAAGCAGCAGTTTGGAGAAGGTGCCTACATGAATGTCATCTGATAGTTTCCTAGCTTGTGGCTCCGACCTAACCTCCCCTGCTTCTCCTCTGTTGACACATTAATTCAGCGAACCCGTTCACAGGTCTCTCGTGTCTACTCTCTCCCAACTCCCCTGAGCACCTACCCTGCCGTTTCCTCTCCCAGGCAGGCACCTCTGGGCAGCCTCAGTGCCCATCTTAAATTATTTATTTATTTATTTATTTTTGGCTGCGTTGCGTCTTAGTTGCTGTGCACGGGCTTTCTCTAGTTGCGGCGAGCGGGGACTACTCTTCGTTGAGGTGCGCAGGCTTCTCGTTGCGGTGGCTTCTCTCGTTGCGGAGCACGGCCTCTAGGCACACGGGCTCAGTAGTTGTGGCTCGCAGGCTTTAGAGCGCAGGCTCAGTAGTTGTGGCATGCGGGCTTAGTTGCTCCACGCATGTGGGATCTTCCTGGACCAGGGCTCGAACCCACGTCTCCTGCATTGGCAGGCGGATTCTTGACCACTGCGCCACCAGGGAAGCCCCTGCCCATCTTAAATTTTGTCCCCTTCTGAAAGCACCCCCCCCTTTTTTTTTTTACTTACGATAGAAAATAAGTGCACATTGCTTTCATTTTGGTCATTCTTATGGCTTTTGTATTCCCTTTACCTACAATTCCCTGTGTGACCTTGGGCAAGTAACTTAACCTCTTTCCTCATCTGTAAAATACCAGGGAGTCATAACAGCGCCTACTTCATTAAATGATTTAGTACTTGTTGAAGTGCTTAGACTAATACTCAACGAGTGTCAATTCTAAAAGTAATTATTATTCATAGCATTAAATAATGGATATATAATATTCAGTAGCGCCTGGCACGTTAATACTCAATAGTTGTCAGCTCTTCTCACTAATGATTTTAGGGTACTAAGCATTTTGCAATTTTAGTGGTTGTCTTTATCCTCCCATCAGTTTTAAAGCTCTTTGACAGCTGGTAATTTTTCTTTCTCAGCTCTGAATCTCTGTATCTCCCGAAGTACCTACTATACGCTTAATGCATGCTTATGGGATTATACTGAAGTCCACAGGAAGTGGAGGCCAAGAAGTCCCAAAGAATCCCTTCCTGAGCAGGTGCCCCATGTCCCCTGTCTTTGGGGTTGTGCCTTCAGTCCTGGGCTTCTTGATCATGTCATCCTTCCTCAAGGTCTTAAAGGAAGCAAGTGTGTCTGGGTGCCCAGCTCTTGAGTCCAGCGGACTATACACTCTGCCTGGAATACCTATAGCAGATTCATCTGAAAATTATCCAGAATGACCAAGACAGTTCTTCCTGTTTTTAATTATGTTTTAAAGAGCGTGTCTCTGAGCCATGTTTCTGACTCCTAGCCTAACAAATGAAAGCCCTTTTTGATACAGTGTTGTCCTCAGGTAGCAGTGGGTGGGAAGGCTAGGAAAGTGACACCTGGAGATCACTGGAGTGTGGTCTTCTCATTTCTAAATTATACTGGGATTAGGTTTTTAGGCATTGAAAATAGAGATGATGACACAAAAGTTGAGGATCCTGACACCTGGGGTTTTCCCTGCTGCTTTGCAAAGAAGGCTGCCCTCCTGCTGGAACTTAGACCTCAGCAGAGTCTGGGTTAAGAGCAGCGGTGTGTCTGCAAGCACAGCTAGCAGGTGGGGGGTGGTGGCCTCTAGGGGCACCATCATATAGGAGCCCAAGCCCCTCTTTTGCCTCTTTGGAGAAACTTCTTTTTGAAACAGTTTGATGTGTCACAAGAATAGTCTATATTTTTATTATTTATTATTGCAATAATTCCTGGATTATTGCAAGCCTGTGTAATATTGCAATTCCAAGTGAGTTTTTTCCAACTGTTACTTTAATCTTTTACATTTTTATTCTGTTTGTGATCGTTTTCTAGGAGTCAGTAGTGTTCACTGAGTTATGAGATATCTAAATTTCAGCAAGGCATTTGAAAAAGTCTCTCCTGATGTTCTCGTAGATAACATGTGGGCAGAATGGTAGAGTTAGGAGGATTCATAACTGGGGAATACCTAGACCCTAAGAGAGCTGGTTAATGAATTGATGAGAGCTTGGAGTGGGGCGGGGGATGGGGCAGGCAGGGAGCCAACTATACTACTCACCAAAGCCCTCTGTCCTCCACGCTGGTCCAGTCCACATCTTTAGTGATTACTTACGGCCTGCTTGTCAAATTGAGGTTTACCCAGCTTCTATTGGATGATGAATGTGCTGTATGAAGAATCTGGGTTCTGGGAGGCACCCAACACTCCTCCCCCAGCCAGTCCCCCAGTGCTGCCCGTTTTATTCCTTCCATGCTTCTCAAACGCATCTTCTTCCTGTCTGTTCCTTACTTTACACCCTCATCGTTTCTCTCTTCCACTACTGCAGTAGTCATTCAGCTGGGCTCCCTGCCCCTAATATTGGCCTCTCAGTAATAAGAACACTTCAGTGGACATGTTCACCTGACCTTGTTGCTTAAAATAACCCCTCGATGGCATCCCCTTGCCTGCAGAAAAATGTCCAAGCTCCTTCGCGTGGCCTAGGAGGTTCCCCATGTCCTGGACGTGCTGCTCCTCTAGCCTCATCTCCCGCTGTTCCCCACCTCGAATTCTGTGCTGAGATCAGACTGCCTATAGTTCCTCACGTGGTCCATTCTGTTTTATGCCTTTGAACCTTTGCTCTGCCTTTGGTGGTTCCAACGCATTCTCCTCTCTCTTCCTCTTTAAGACTCAGGTGATCGCTTCCACCACTATATTAGAATCACCTAGTCATTCATTTCTCTTTCTCAAATTAGAATATAAACTCCCTAAGGGCATTATTCTTATTTCACTTAGCACCCAGCACATAGTAAGCAGGCAATAAATATTTGTGATCAGAACTGAGAATACAAAAAGATCTCGGCAATCTAAAAGGCAGACCATAAAATTTAACAGGGATCTGCTTTGGTTTAAAACAAACAAAGAAAACAAGTCTTGATCTAAGTCCTGAGTACAAGGTGGGAGATGGACGACTCACCACTGTCAGTGGACCATGTGAAAAAGAAAGGCCTGCGGTTCAGTTGACTTTATGCTCCACATGAGTCAGCGGTGTGATACAACTCCAGGGACCTCATGTGAGAACAGGGCAAGCAACAGTCCTGCTGCTCAGACCACGAGGGAGAGTCACGTGCCCTTCTGTGGCGCCGTGCCTGAAGAGGGCTGAGGCGCATCCAGAGGAAGGTGGCTTAGAACAGTGAGAGAGGGTGGAGCCCGTCATCTGGGGACTAGTTGAAGGAAGTAGGGGTGTTTCACCTGGAGAAGACAGAGGGGATATAATAACTGTATTCAAATGCCTAAAGGGCTCAAAATGCAGAATTGGGCCACTGAGTGGAAACTCCAAAAAGAACTCTGTGGCAAATAGATCTATTAACAGCGGAACAGTCTTGTCTCGTGAGCTCCAAATCACTGTAGGGTTCTACCAAGAGCCTCTGAGAAGAGGTGCTGTAGAGGCGATCTGAGCCCCTGAGGAAAGCGTGGACTAGATGTTCTTTTATCCTGCTCAGCTTTGAGGCTTGAGGATTCAAGAGGTCACTGAGTTTATATTTATTGACTGTTAGGGAGGGGTGCCAGGAGCACACCTTCTGCTAGGAATGCCTTCTGTCACTCTAGGGGGAAAATCATGAATTACCTAAATAGAAAGTGCTTCTGGGCCAGAAGTCTGAATCTTAGTGGCCTAGTCACTTATTACATGGTTAGTGTGAAATCTACTCAGGAATGACGTCTGGTTGTCCCACCCAGGGTATCCAGAGTCTTGTGTGTTCACCTATGTCCTTTTGTGGAACTTTGAATAAAGTGATTGCCTCTTTTCCATTCCTTTTTTGTTTTTTAGTTCTGGAGCATCTTGGCTTCTGGGAGGAAGTCAGAAGGATCATCTTGGGATCAGAGTTGATAACCGGATTCCCCTATACCTTCACGGTGCCAGGCCTGCCCCAGTACCTCCAGAGCCTCACCAAACTGGCCATTGCTGCAGTGTGGGCAGTAGCAGCCCAGGCTGGAGAGCACGCAAGGGACGTTCCCATCTCCTTCTCTCAGCTGTTAGAGTCTTCCTTCCCTGAAGTGCGCCTGCTGACGCTGGAAGCCCTGTTGGAAAGGTTCTCAGCAGCAGCCTCGGGACTAGGAGAGAAGGGACTGCCGCCCTTGCTATGGAATACGGGAGGGACATTCTTGATGTTGGCTATGAAGGAAAATCACCCAGAATGCCTCTGCAAGGTGAAGTCTCTGGTGTACTGACCATCCCTTTTCACTCCCCGCAGTCTTTGGCAAGCCCACTGGAGTGATAAGGTCAGGAGGCAGGATCGGTTTTGGCATCTCCAGGATTGGAAGGAGATTAAGCATCCAAAGAGCAAGGACTCTCTCGCACGATGCTTGGCATGGCTTCATGCATAAAAGAGTGCTAAGAAAAGTGTTTAATGATAATGGTATTGATGACAGAGATTAACCAAAGATAGAGATCGAGAGAGTAAGCAGTCTTTGCTGACGTGGCTCTTTGGGGGCAGATGGTCACCTGGAAATCATGATCAAAAGGAAAGGGCACTGACCTAGGAATATGGCATCTACCCTCTGATCCCAGTATGCCACTGCTCTAGACTATCTTGGTCTCGCAAGGCTATTAAGGGGGGAAAAAGGAAGTCAGTGGGCGCTTTTTGAAAGATAGAGTCCCTTATTGGTACAAATGATTATTATTTAGATTCTGGAGACTTTTCTGAGGTGTGTGTGTGTGTTTGTTTGTTTTCCATGGATCTGGCTCACACAGATACTGAAAATTCTCCATTGCATGGACCCCAGTGAGTGGCTTCCTCAGACAGAGCGCTGTGTCCATCTAACCCCAAAGGAGTTCTTGATCTGGACAATGGATATTGCTTCCAATGAAAGGTTTGCCTCCAGTGCTCCTTGTGCAAACTTGGTACAACACATGGTCCCATCAGTCAGTCATGTAATGAACTTGAGCATAGTCCTGGCCTAAGGACTCAGGTCCTGTATTTCTTTCTAAGTCTCAGCCTGTGTCCTAAGCCCAAGCAATAGAATGATGTCAGTTTCCCATTAGTTACCGAAAGGTAATTGCTTCCGGAGGCATTTGTATAGCCACAAGGTAGAGATTTCCAGTAGTATTCACAGCCACATGGATTACAGACTATCTGTAAAAACCATATGTATATAAAATGTTTGATTTTATTTATTTATTTATGTATTTTCATATTTATTTATTGAAGTATAATTGACTTACAATATTATATTAGTTTCAGGGTGATTATATGTTTTGTGTGTTTTCTGGCTGACTTTTCTAGGTCTGAAATTCAAAGTGAAGCTCTGAGACTCGCCTCCAAAGTGATTGCCCACCACATGAGGACGTGTGAGGAGGTGAGGCTGATTTCCCCTGTTTTGGGGTCTAGATTTCTGTCCTCTGATTTCCCTGGAAGGTGTCAGTAAAAGTGAACTGTCCCACAGGCAGAATCTCTGTGGCATATGTGTGTAGCTTCTACAAAAATATCATTCGTGTTCGTTTTTCACTTTGGGTATAACTTGGGGAGAATTTTCTGAGCACCATGTTTGGCATTTCTTTTTTTTTTTTTTTGAGGGGAGGGACACAGACAACATCTCTTTGTGGACATGTTTTGGAATCACTCTACCTGGGGACCTCTTCCCTAACCACTCTGATGAAATGTCTCTTGCTTTCACCTCCCAGCTGTTGGAAGGGTATGGCTCAAGGCTAGTTGCATGGAGGACCAATCCCTGGTGGAGCCAGGGGTCTCGTGTGTATGGGCATTATTCTTGATTGCAGTTAGGTATTTTTTAATTTATTTATTGATTGATTGTTTGATTGATTGCTGTGTTGGGTCTTCGTTTCTGTGCGAGGGCTTTCTCCAGCTGCGGCAAGTGGGGGCCACTCTTCATCGCGGTGCGCGGGCCTCTCACTATCGCGGCCTCTCTTGTTGCGGAGCACAGGCTCCAGACGCGCAGGCTCAGTAATTGTGGCTCACGAGCCCAGCTGCTCCGCGGCATGTGGGATCTTCCCAGACCAGGGCTCGAACCCGTGTCCCCTGCATTGGCAGGCGGATTCTCAACCACTGCGCCACCAGGGAAGCCCTTGGCATTTCTTTTCTCTTGTTCTGGGCACATTTGATTTGAGTCCATGAGGGTAACACCACCTCCTCCCTCCAGGACATACGTGCATTTATGCCCAAACTCCTTGTTTTTTCCTGTTTTTCTCACTAGACTCTTTATCTAATGAGGGAATGAGCAAGTCAGTTCCAAGGATTGCAAGTCACTAGGATTGCATCCTAGTCAACTATGTATGAAAATATATCGCTAAGGCTTAAATATCCCCCCCAAACATGGTCCAGCTGGCTTTGTGTGGAGGCCCAGATGCGTCCCACCTGTCTTGGGACATGTCTTTGGGGGTGGGGTGGACCTAAAGTAATCAAAACAGCTTCCTGGGGAAGAAAAGGGAACCCTTCTACACTGTTGGTGGGAATGTAAATTGGTGCAGCCACTGTGGAAAACAGTATGGAGGTTCCTTAAAAAACTGAAAATAGAGCTACCATATGATCCAGCAATCCCACTCCTGGGCATATATCCAGAAAAGATGAAAACTCTGATTTGAAAAGATACATGCACCCCAGTGTTCATAGCAACACTATTTACAATAGCCAAGACATGAAAACAACCCAAGTGCCTATCAACAGACAGTTGGCTTAAGGAGATGTGATATACACATACAATGGAATATTACTCAGCCATAAAAAAGAATGAAATAATGCCATTTGCAGCAACATGGATGAACCTAGAGAATATCATGCTAACTGAAGTTAAGTCAGACAAAGACAAATATCATATGATATCACTTATATGTAGAATCTAAAAAATAATACAAATGAACCTATATACAAAACAGAAACAGACTCACAGACATAGAAAACAAGCTTACGGCTACCAAAAGGGAAAAGGAGGGTGGGAAAAGGATAAATTAGGAGTATGGGATTAACAGATACAAACTACTACACATAAAATAGATAAGCAACAAGGATTTACTATATAGCACAAGGAACTATATTCAGTATCTTGTAATAACCTATAATGGAAAATAATCTGAAAAAAAAATTATATATATAACTGAATCACTTTGCTGTACACCTGAAACCACTGTAAGTATAGTTGAAGTAAATCAACCATACTTCAATTTTAAAAAAAACAACAGCTTCCTGGAACGATGCCTTAGGACAAATACTTGCATACTTAGGGGCATATGAGAAAGATGCCACCATCAGAGAATTATCATAAGTAGAAGGCAGTCAATTCCACAGTAAAATTACCTGAAGATCTTGGTTTCACATCACCACACTGTGATCATGGCACCATAACATTGTGGATTCCTATTCCTTATGCTCCAGCAGCCCTGAGAGAGGTACTGGGGGTACAAGGATGAAGAAGACTGGAGGCCAGTCTAACGAGAGAAAAGGAGCATTAAATCATGATATTAAATGATACTCTAGTAGGAGGGAGGCTGAGGGAAACCAGAGGCCGGAGGGAGTGTTTGCAGAGCTGAGGAAGACTTCACATAGGAGATTGTTAAGTTCAGAGAGCCTGGGACTGGACAGAGAGAAGACCAGAGGGTGAGTACTAAGCAGATATACACAGTTTCCCTGGGTCTGTCATTCAGAGGCAGGCCAAGGGGCCAGAGCCAGGTGGTCACTAGGAGATGCAAAAAGCTAAAAAAGAAAGTCATGTGTATGTTTTGGGGAGGATAGGAGGAGAGTTTGTAGGAAGGGAGAGGATTTGCTAAAAAAAACTACAGCCTGGGGCGGGGTGGGGGGAACAAGTTCTGAGAAAGTAGTCACAGGGCAGCCTAACAAGTCTGTCAAAAGACAGCGTTCTCATCTAAAGCCGTTTTTAACCAGTTGTCATGTGCATCTCAGAGGCACTGCTTGGTACTTGAATGAAATGATATTTGAAGAATATTGGTAATTTTTCAGGGAGAGAAAAGTTAACAAGTCAGCAGCTTCCTCACGATCTAAGACACTGATCAGTTTAGTTCCGTAGATGCTCATAGATGATCAGAGGAGCCAGTAATCTCCTTTTGAACATTTAAAGAGGCTTAATTGATAGGGGAAGTAAAATTTATTCGGAACAATAATCCCCTTTCTAGAAAAAGTAAAAAACCAGAGTTTAAAAGATGGAAACAACCCAAATGTCCATCAACTGATTCATGAATGGGTAAACAAAATATGATATATCTATATAATGGAATATTTTTCAGTCATAAAAAGTAATGAAGTACTGATACATACATCCTACAGCGTGGATGAGCCCTGAAAACATGCTGAGTGAAAGAAGCCAGTCACAAAAGACCACATATTGTATGATTCAATTTTTTAACCATTTTTTATTAAAGTATAGTTAATTTTGATTCAGTTATATATATATATATATATATATATATATATATATATATATACTTTTTCACATTCTTTTCCATTATAGGTTAGTACAAGATACTGAATATAGTTCCCTGTGCTATACAGTAAGTCCTTGTTGTTTATCTATTTTATATACAGTAGTGTGTATATGTTAATCCCAGACTCCTAATTTATCTCTCCCCTTGCCCAGCCACCATCCCCTTTGGTTACCGTAAGTTTGTTTTCTATGTCTGTGAGTCTATTTCTGCATTGTAGATAAGTTCATTTATATTATTTTTTTAGATTCCATATATAAGAGATATCATATGATATTTGTCTTTGTCTGATTTACTTCACTTAGTATGATAATCTCTAGGTCCGTCCATGTTGCTGCAAATGGCATTATTTCATTCTTTTTTATGGCTGACTAATAGTCCATTGTGTATATGTGCCACATCTTCTTTATCCATGGGTAAAGTTGATGGATACTTAGGTTGCTTCCATGTCTTGGCTATTGTAAATAGTGCCACTGTGCACATTGGTGTAGCATGTGTCTTTTCGAATTCGAGTTTTCTCCGGATATATGCCTAGGAGTGGGATTGCAGGATCATATGGTAGTTCTATTTTTAGTTTTTTAAGGAACCTCCAAAGTGTTCTCCATAGTGGCTGCACCAATTTACATTCCCACCAACAGTGTAGGGGAGGGTTCCCTTTTCTCCACACCTGCTCCAGCATTTATTATTTGTAGACTTTTTAATGACGGCCATTCTTACTGGTATGAAATGATACCTCGTAGTTTTGATTTGCATTTCTCTAATAATTAGTGGTTTTGACCATCTTTTCATGTGCCTGTTGGCCATCTCTATGATTCAGTTTATATGAAATGTGCAGAACGGACAAATCCGTAAAGACAGAAAGTAGATTAACAGTTTAGGGCTGGGCGAGGGGGAGCTGACAGGATGGGGATGACAACTAAAGTATACAGGGCTTCTCTTTTTGGTGATGAAAATGTTCTAAAATTGACTGTGGTGATGGTGGTACACACATATCTGTGAATATACTAAAAATCATTGAATTATGTATTTAAATGGGTAAATTATATGGTATGTGAATTGTATCTCAATAAAGCTGTCACTATAAAGAAACAACATTAGGGCTTTGTTTAAACAATACTGTTAGTTAGGATGCTGCTTTAAATGTGACAGAAACTCAAAAATACAGTGGCTTAAACCAGAGAGAAGCAGTCCAAAGCAGATAGTAGCTTGACATTATTGGGCTCCCAGGCCCTTCTACCTTGTTCTGCTGTCCTTAACGTGGCTTCCATCTTCTGGTCCCAGATGGTTGCTCCAGCTCCCATCATCTTGTCCTTGTTCAACTAGCAGGACAGAGAAACCCAAGAAGTGAAGGTCACACGTATTTCCTTACATATGACCTGAAATTGCACAGATACCACTTTTAATGGCATCCCATTAGTCAGAACTTAATCACGTTACTCCCCAATGCAAGGGAGCCTGGGAAACGCATGTGTAGCTCATCCCTGATTCCATGTCTGCCCATGTCGCATCTTCTGAACTGCTGTATGAACACTTTGTACTTTTAGACCAGGGACTTGGTGGCCCCCAACCTGAAGCAGTGGGTCCAGTTGGTCCTCTCTTCTTGCGGAGATCATCTTCCCACCGAGTCCAGGCTGGCCGCTGCTGAAGTTCTCACCAGCACTGCACCATTTTTCCTCACCAACCCCCATCCCATTCTTGGTAAGTGCGCTGAGCCGCTGTTAGGTGGGGGGTGGGAGGGAGGTGTCCATCGTACCAAATGCACTAAAAGCTTGAATAGATGCTCTAGGTTAAAAAAAGAAGGGAAGATGAAAGATGACAGCGTACACCATACCTTTACATCTTTCAAAGCTCTTCCCACCCTCTCACTCTCCTACTCTAATCACTTTTCACCAACAGCCTCTTTTTTTTTAATATAAATTTATTTATTTATTTTTATTTTTGGTGGCCTTGGGTCTTTGTTGCTGCGCACGGGCTTTTCTCTAGTTGTGGTGCGCGGGCTTCTAATTGGGTGGCTTCTCTTGTTGCAGAGCAAGGGGTCTAGGCTCACGGGCTTCAGTAGTTGTGGCACGCGGGCTCAGTAGTTGTGGCACACGGGCTTAGTTGCTCCACGGCATGTGAGATCTTCCTGGACCAGGGCTCGAACCCATGTCCTCTGCATTGGCAGGCGGATTCTTAACCACTGCGCCACCAGGGAAGCCCCACCAACAGCCTCTTAATTGGCCTCTTTTCCTTCTGTCTTGTCCCCCAAGCCATTCTCCTTATGCTTCCAAAAGCCTCTGTGGTCTTTCTGAAATACAGATCTGATCATTTTCCTCCACTGCTTAAAGCCTTTGAGTGGGTGCCCATTGCCTTCAGGATAAAACCTAAATGCTCTTTAGCCTGGCTCAGAAGGCCCTTCCTCTTCTGTGCCCTGCCTGCTTCTCAGTGGCCACCACTCCCCATGCGTCATCAGCGGGGAGCAGTTCTCTAAACAAACTGCTGCTTGACTGACTCCTGTTTGTCTTTCAAGACTCAGCCTAACCATCACCTCTTCCAGGAAGCCTGTTGCAGTGACCTTGGTGAAAAATAAATGGGACAGAGTGAAGTGTGGCCTTGAGGAAGAAGAAAGGCCAGGCTCGAAGGCATTTAGGAAGTAGAATCAGTAGGACTTGGTGTTGAGGTTAATATAAAGGGAACATTCAAGGATGACTTCCAGGCTTCTGGCTTAAGGGACTAGGAAGACTGCTGGTTCCTTTCACTGAAAGTAGTTTTAAGTTTAAGGCATCTTTGGACTTCCCTGGTGGTCCAGTGGTTAAGACTCTGTGCTTGCACTGCAGGGGGCACAGGTTCAATCCCTGGTTGGGGAAGATCCTGCATGCCGCGCAGCGTGGCCAAAAAATAAAATAAAAAAAGTTTAAGGCATCTTTGGGAAGTAAAGGCAGAGATATTTTGAAATCAAATAGATGTACAGCTCCAACCATATTCTCTACATTCATGTCTCTTTCCTCACTGTCACCCCCTGTCCTTCAAGAGTAATAATTAGGAAAGAGCATCATATCAATGGTGGTTGAGAAAACCAAGCTTTAGGAAACCCAAAGGAATTGAAAAACCATTCGGGTTTTTGTTTTAACTTAAAAAAAATTTTTTTTAATTGTAGTGTTTTGTTTTAAGCATAGGGTTTAATAAAAGGAAAACTCAGGACCCAAAGCCACGTCTGAGTCCAGACCCTGCCCTCTCCTGCCATCTTACCCCCATATTAACCATGCTGGGATTCTCTTCCATCCATTACGGGAATTCTGTTTTTGTTCTCCTCTTCCATGCCCAGCCCTGGAGAATAAATCATGGTCCCTGCATCCAGGGAGCTTTCAGTGTAGTTGTGGAGAAAAGGTTTACAGAATAAAGAAAAGAACTGCGCTTTCAGATGGTGAGATTCAAATTTTAAGTGTTATCGGAGTTCAGACCAATCAAGTGTCTCATGTCTCTGGATCTCTCTGAGAAACAGTTGTCTTTGGTATCTTCATAAATCTTTCTTCTAAGTCAGCGGTCCCCAACCTTTTTGGCACCAGGGACTGGTTTCGTGGAAGACAGTTTTTCCACGGATGGGGGGCGGGTGGGGAGAGGGTTGAGGTGGTAATGCGAGCAGTGGGGCGGGGATGGGGAGCGGCTGATGAAGCTTCGCTTGCTCACCTCCTGCTGTGCAGCCCGATTCCTAACAGGCCCCAGACCCGGGGGTTGGAGACCCCCTGTTCTAAGTGACTTTTAGGCATTTTTTCTACACCCAAAGGGGGACTGAAAGGGGACCTGCTACAATTTTGCTTTAATCGTTGGACCCAGAGGAATAAGAGCAGAGGTTTATAAACTTTGATGACACTTCTCAGGGAGGGTAATATCATTTTGCAGCACATTTTCTGGGTGACTTTGGCTGCTCTAACCCTGGTTCATAGCAGGAAAATGTGTGTGGAATAGTGTGGAATTTCTGAGTGAAACTGAGTCCTGGGCAAAAGCCATTGGTTCATCATGAATTGCTGGAGCTGCTCAGGGCATCACAGGCAATGAGGAAGGAGGTCGGCAGTGGCTGGCGGCCTGCAAGAACATGAAAAACAGGCACAGAACTGAGAGGCAAAGGACATAAAGTGCATGGGGACAAGTCCAGGGCAGACCAAAGTCATTTAAGGAGAAAGAAAAATTGAAATGGACTAAAGAGGGAAGACTGAGGACCTTAGCGGTATAAGAAAATGTTAAGAAAGGGAAATTTGAAACCCTAGAGAACAATTACAATGGATAGATTCTGAAAGACTGAGTAAAATTTAAAGCCAGATTCATAACAGACAGGAGAGCACAAACCCCAGAGGGAGCCATTGATGCTCTCAGTATGACTAGAGCATTGGTGGCCCTGCTGTTGGGCTCTCTGTGGACAGATGAGGGAGAGGGTGAGCTAAGAGAGCTCTCAGGGCAGGGTTGGTTCCCCACTGAACGTCAAGGGATGATGAGTGGTGGTCTTCCGCGGCGACCCACCCCACCTGGACAGTATGTGTCCCTCCTTTGAGGCCCTGCCCCCTCTCCCCTCCCTCACGCAGTCCACCTCACGTTACACCAGTCCCCTGGGACCTTTCCCTGTGGTGAGTCACAGCCACGTGTTTCCAGCCCTGCCTTCTCCTTACCTTGTGTTCTCCACTTGATGTCCCTTTCGGTTGCTCAGGGGCAGACACTGTCTGTTCCTGGTCTCTGGTCCCCAGCAGCACGATGCACAGGGACTTGATAGGGTCCCTGCCCAGGGGCAATGGCGGTCAGGTCGTGGGCCCCGCGTAGAAGTGGCACAGGCTGGTGCCTTTATCATGGTTCTTTGCTTTTTTTCAATTCTTGCCCCCCAAAGCATAATCTTGATTGAAACTTTGCTTTCAGAATTTATAAGCTGAAACAGTCACTCAAATTAACACTGGGCTAGTTTCCCCAAAGCACTCTTGATGCATAAAGTTTCATTCTGAGAAGCATGAGTCATTGACTAAGGCCCATTGACAGCTGGGCCTTAGCCAGCCAAGGCCGTACCTTCTAGGGGGCCTTGCCTGGGGCTGGTTGCCTCCAGAAGTGTTTCCTATTCAAAAGAACATTTTCAGACCTTTCCCCTTAGGGTCCTCTCTCTTCTGGCATTTATCTGACTCTCAAGTCTCCCTTCCTTGCAGTACCCACAAAAAAGGAGTAACTGTTGCTCATTCAATACTGGATTTGAAGCAGTATTTGTACCTGCTTGTAAGTTGCATCCTAGGTAATTTGAATCCTTTTGGCCTTCTTAGGACTGCAAGATACGCTTGCTCTCTGGAACTGTGTCCTCACCCTCCTGCAGAGTGAGGAGCAAGTAATCCGAGATGCAGCCACAGAAACCGTGATGACTGCCATGTCACAGGAAAACACTTGCCAGTCAACAGGTACCTCATTCTTATCTTTCTTCGATGCCTTATTGCTCTTGGACAGGGGTTGGCACACTTTCTGTAAAGGGCCAGAGAGTGAATATTTTAGGCTTTGTTGGCTATTCAGTCTCTGTCTCAACTCTGCCATTTTAGTGGGAAAGTAGCCATAAACAATAGGAAAACAAGTGTACGTGACTGTGTTCCAATAAAGCTTTATTTACAAAAACAGGTGGCTTCCCAGATTTGATCTGCTAACCACAGTTCGCTGACCCCTGCTCTAGGACATCATAGAGAAAAATTGCTTTCAGAGGTAGAAATGTAGTAAACAGTGCCTTTTGTTAGTTACATTGACATCCTTTTTAAATAAGGCCAAGTCTGGATTTTCTGTGTGGTTACATAATCCAGAGATCTAGATCCATCATTTTGCTCCTCTGTGCATTTCTACACGTAAAAGAAACGGATGAGTGTAAGTCAAGTTGCTCCTCTTTGTGCCTTGGCTCCTCATTTGGTGGCGACGTTAACCCGGGGGGCAGGAGGGGAGTGGAAAGAGGAGCAGCCTAGATGGGTAGTTCTGAGCTCATAGCCACTCAGTTCATAATATGAGCTGTTAGAGCCCTGGGCCCTAGTTACCTGTATGCAATGGCAAATGCTGTGGAAGCAAAAGGGAACTCCAGGCTGCAGATGGAAAACGGGCCGCTGGGTGGAAGGGATGGGGCTAGGTGGGGTAGAAGCCAGGTCGCACCTCTGGGCGAATGGCCGTCTGGGAGGGTGGCCACTCTGGTGGGCTTGGATTCCATGCACCTGGGGCTAGGTGTCAGGAAAGGTCTCTGGGTCAGCCACCCCAAAGAGAAGTGAGAGCACCATTCTGAGGCAGGTAGCCACAGGCTGAGCAAAGAGGTTTACCTTAATGGACAGCAGAATGGGAGGGGAAATAGCCATACAGTGTCGGTAACTGATTCGGGCCCCTCTTTCCCATGGGTAGGGTTGTGGTCCCTGGAAGCTTCTCCTGCAATGTGCGAACATCCCCCTACCTGAGTCCTCCGTTGTAATGGTCTGGGCACTTTTCTCGACATGTATGGAAGGAGCTGGTGTCTTAATAATCTCCCAGTGATACTACTCCAGGGCACATTTAGCCAGGATCAGCTTGTCCTCTCAGTGGGAAAACATTCACATTGGTGCTGCGAGTGCTGTACTAGCAGCCTTCTCCCCATCCCTGTCCTCATACCTAAAATTCTGCCATTAATGATTCATTCCTTTTTCCAATTGTGCATTTTCCTTAGAAGGACACACGGAGCACCGAGCAAGTGCTCAGTAAGCATCTGATGGAACGTAACACTCACTAGACTTCTATAGGACCCTCTCACCAAAGATGGGAAAGATCATTTCATGGTGGAATTCATAAGTGGACTTCTTCCCTCCTAATCTTTAGAGTTTTTGCCCTGCTACTTTTATTTCTTTCAGAATTTTTCCAAGTTCATTTATAGTAAAACTATATTACCATGTTCTCCCTCCTTCTGGTTTGAATTTTTTCTCAAGAAATAGAAATCAATAATTATATTTTGAGTGCCTTTTGCGTGTGAAATTCCATGTGTGAAAGCCTCTGAGGGAGTAAGTAATGTAAAAGCCTACTTGTCTATCTTTGTATTTCCTATCTTGGTCCATAAAAGAGAATCTGAGGTGTGAAAAGACAAGAATTCTGTAACAGCTAAACGTAGTATGTTACCCTGGACCAGATCCTGTACTGGAGGGGTGAAAAGCCATACAGGAAATTATTAGAATAGCTGACAATATTGAAACATTGTCTGTAGATTAAAATCAATATTAAATTTCATGAATTTGATAACCATACTATGGTTTTGTAAGAGAATATTTTTATTCTTAGGAAATACACAACTGAAATATTAAGGTGGAAAAGGACACAACGCCTGTGATTTACTCTCAGATGGTTCAGAAAAAAATAACACTATGTGTGGATATAAATAGTAAACACAGATAGGTAGTTGCTGTACTTGCATCTTTTCCATATGTTTAAAATTATTTCAAAATAAAATGTTTTTTAAAAATCCCAAGTCCACAACTAGAAAAGACTAACACAGTACATATTGATAGACCATCTGGCTGGTTTATCAACTATTCCATCCCCCCAGGGTGACTCCTTTCTCCTAAATTATATGAAAACATCCTGCCCGCCCCCCACCATTTTTTTTTTTAAACTCATTTTGAGTGAATTTTTGCATCCAAAAAATCAAACCCAAGCCGGATACCTCCCATTCAGAGATCTCAGCAGCATGACGTCGCTGTGTGAGGACACTCATTCAGCATGTCCCCGTGTGTTCTCTGTTCTGCCTGATAGCAGTGCTTAAACAGAATCTCTGTAATGCAGCGTGATTTTCTTAGGCAAAAAATGCACATCTTTCTGCTTTAGACTGAAAAGTAACTGAGGATTGAGTATCACCCCCTGATTTTTCACTTTAGTCAGAAGTTTAGCCAGCTGATTCATTAGAACAATATTGTCTTGTTTTGACATCCCTCAAGGATACCAAGCAGCTGATTAAGTTTTCACATTCCTTCAGCACACAGGCGTTTTGTAGCATACCCTGCTAATGGTTTGCTCTTTGGTGTTCCAAAGTCCATTATTACTACTGAGTCTTGAATACCTTGAAAATACATGTCATTTCATTAATTTTGTCCTCAATTCAGTGGTTTAAAAAGTGCCACAGTAAAATAATAATATTAAATTATGTTAATATTTAATGTCTTCTTTTTTTTTTTTTAAAGATTTATTGATTGATTGATTGATTGATTGCTGTGTTAGGTCTTCGTTTCTGTGCTAGGGCTTTCTGTAGTTGCGACAAGCGGGGGCCACTCTTCATCGCGGTGCGCGGGCCTCTTACCATTGTGGCCTCTCTTGTTGCGGAGCACAGGCTCCAGACGCGCAGGCTCAGTAGTTGTGGCTCACAGGCCTAGCTGCTCCACGGCATGTGGGATCTTCCCAGACCAGGGCGCGAACCCGTGTCCCCTGCATTAGCAGGCAGATTCCCAACCACTTCGCCACCAGGGAAGCCCTTAATGTCTTCTTTGAGAAGACTAAATATTGTTAAATTAATTCTTACTTCTCCTCCTAAGAAAGAAATAAATCATGAGGACTCCTTGCCTCTGAGGTCTCATCCTTAAATGAGGGCTGGACAGGGAAGAAGGAGCTTTGTGCTCATACTGACAGCCTGCTGGGGACGTGGAGAAGATGGAGGTGCATTTTGATTGTGGGGTCTAGGGAGGTTCCTGAGAGTGGAGCTGGCCCAAAGGAAGGGATAAGTGGCAGACAAATGAGAGCATTTCAACACGGAAGGAAAAGCCGGAGCCAAACCTGGAGTTGGGGGCAACTTGGGAGCTGATTGGGGAGCAGCAAGTGGACTTGTGTGGCCAGAACATAGGCTGAAGCCAGGGGAGTGGAGCAGGAGGCAAAGCTAGAAAGGCGGGAGTGGCCACGTTTGGGATGGCTTTGAATGCCAAGCCAAGGACCTCCTCTTATAGGTGAAGGGAGGCTGGAGAGGGTTTCAAACAGAGGAGTAATGTTGCCAGGAACGTGGGTTTGAGGAGCTCTTTCTGGCAGCCGTGCATGAGATGGATCAGGGCTGGGGGTGAGTCAGTGGGGGTGAGTCAGGAGATCAACTGGGAGCTGGTAGCAAGAGTCCTCATGAGCCGCCATCAGTGGTGATGGGGTGGAGAGAGCATGGGGTAGACTCAAGAGGATTTGGGGGCTGTGCTTGTAGGCGGTGGGAGAGAAGGGAAAGCAGAGATGACCTCAAGGTTTCAAACCTGTGAGGTATCTAGGGGAAACACCTCGACCTGCCTCTGGCACTGACATAGCAGTTGGGCTATCGCGTTCCAGGAAGTGAAACTTCCTGGAATTGGGAAAGGCACTTAGAGGCCACAAGTCACTGTGATCTGGGACAGAATATTCCTTAGGCCTTGGAGAGCTCAGCAATGGAAACTGAGAGGGCAAAGGGGGAGCTTTATCTGCTGGAGGAACAGAGTGCGCTGTCCGGCTCTGTCCTGCCCTCTCCAGCACACGGCGCAGTGCCCCTGGGAGCCCCCGGCAAGCCGTCACAGGGCAGCTGCTGGTGCTGGTAGCTCTGGCTAGAAACCATGGAAGGGGCAAGCATGAAACCAGTCGCTGTGCACACGGCTGGCCTTAGGTGGAGATTTGTGGTGTGAATTAGTTAATGATCCTGGAAGGTCCAGAGGAAATAACTCAGTGTTTAGGTCGCCCTTGTGAGGATGGATTTGTTGTTCACCTTCTTGCCTGCCGAGTTCGTCTGCTGTCCTGCATGTGCGCCACCCAACATGGTCACCGGGGAGGTGGAACTCATAGGCTATTAACAACCCTCTGAGCACCCCTGAGGCCCCTTCAGCTTTAGATGGGAGGAAGCCCCAGCAGCGGGACCCTCCCTGCCCCCCCCCGTGCCAGTCACAGCACGCTAAGAGGGACAGAAGAGGTGGCACATCTAGGGCTCAAGAGGAGGGGATTGAAGTTCACAGCCAGGAAGAGACGGTGGACGCGCAGGACTCCAGGTGGGGCTCCACCTCTCTCCTGCCCCTGCTCTGACTTGACTTCAAGCCTTGAAATGCTCTGGAAAGAGCTCTCGTTTCAAGAGCAGGAGACACTCAAGGCCGTAGCTCGGCCGCTCCCACTTCCCCGGGCTCTCCCACTTCTGCCTGAGCAGCTCGCTCACATCTGTCTTATAGACTCATATATCAGGATTTCACATCAGAGCTCATTTGAACAAGGGCTTCCGTGTGAGGGAAAAAACCAACCTGGACACTATTTAAATTTAAATCACTAGCGTTGTGTGATTCTCCAGTGAGGCAGACAGAGTTCTGGGTGGAAGCAACAGGAGAGGCCCCTGTGAAGGTACGAATTTTAACAGCCTGTTTAGGAGGAGGAGAGGACGAAAAAGCACCTTTAAAAAAAGCAACCCACCCAAAGGTCTAGAAGATGGACAGAATTCAGCAGTTTGGGGTTATCCTGTAGCCTTTTTTTTTTTTTTAATTGTATTGAAGTATAGTTGATTTATAATGTTGTGCTAATTTCTGCTGCACAGCAAAATGATTATCGAGTAATACATACATATATTCTTTTCCATTATGGTTTATCACAGGATACTGAATATCGTTCCCTGTGCTGTACAGTAGGACCTTGTTGTTTATCCATCCTATATATAATAGTTGGCATCTGCATAGCCTCTCTTTTATGTAGAACCCTTTGTCTCTGTTACAGGGTCTCTGTTGGGTCTAACTCGATAAGCTAGTGTCAGACTTGAGGACTCCAGAGTAAGAGGATGGAAGGCTCTGACCTGAGGGGTCCCGCAGAGATGGCTCAATCTGGAGGCCCTCGGGCGGAACCCTGCGTGCTCACCTTGCGGAGCTGGGGGCTCTCTGAGCAGGAGGAGATGGGTGGGAGGGGCTGCCGGCAGGCAGGGGCGGTTAGCCTTCTGAAGCCCCTTCCTCCAGCACCGCACCCTCTCCAGCTCGGGATCTCCCTCCCTCCCTCCTCTTCCAGCTTCATCCAGCGTTTGCCGCCTGATTCAGGAGGCCTCCTCCCTTTCCCCGTTTCCGTTTATGAGATTCAAAGAAAGTTTCTCATACCCAACAGTCGCTTTAGTTGTTGCAGGATAAGAAAGAGAAGCCAGTTAACAAGGAATTTTAAGGGGGGCCCAGACCTCAAATCACTGTCAGTGTTTAGGTTCAAGAAGGATGACTTCTTGGTAGAAACTTTTTTTATTTAGCTATAATTGACATAAAAGGTAGAAACTTTCTAATGAAGGGAATGTAAAAGACTTTTAAGAAAGAAAGAGAGACAGATACAGCAGGGGAGAGAGAAGTGAGCGCACATGTCCTCACACGTGTGAGGGATGGGTGGTTCTTTTCCTTGGAGTACTGGCTCCAGGGAATTTCGATCCCTCCCTCCCACCACGCCCACCCCACCACAAAAAAATCATAAAACTTCTGCTCATTCTGCCAGATATAAATGTTCAGTGGTGACACATTAAATCCCACCTTCTCTACGATGGCCCTACCCTCCAGGATCTCTCGTTTTTCTGAACCCCTGCAGCATTTGGTTATAAATAGCCCTTGATTTTCTACTCTTTTATTATTTTCTCCTTCATATACTTTATTTAGTTTTATCTTCCCAACTATCCTGTGAGCTTAGAGACTGTCTTCTATTAGGTACACAGTAGGTGCTCAATGGGCATTGATGGGCTGATCTTCCACCACAGTAGGCCGCCTAACAGTCAGTAATAGTCTGTCAGTCCCGAGTTCCACAAGGAGATTAGAGTGCCCTTTGAAACAACAAAGCTCCAAAAACAGGCAGACTGACCCTCCCTGCTACAACTGGCCCAGGGGGCCGTGGTGTTCATTAATTCGGACAAACTGGAAAGGCCGTCCTTCTGAGCGACTCACTGTATGGGGCTTGTGGGATAAGAGTTGGTAGCCCTGCCGCACTATTTGGTCCTTCCTACCTCATACCACTCCGGTCTGTGTCTCAGACTGCAGGGCTGGGGCTGTGGGCCGCGGCCCTGGGGTAACCAGGAGACACTGCAGGAGCCTCCATGCTCTGCACCAGGACCCACAGAGACTCTGGAATAGTGACGGAGCTTAGCAGGGAGGCGGAAGAGGGGAAGCAGGAGCAAAATGTAGCAAAATTGAGACTAGAGGTTAGAGAACAGGGCAGGAGGCAGGTGGCATGGTGGGGCTAAGTGGAAGCAGTCATATAGCGGGGCAAGATGAGGAAGAAGAGAGCAGACGCCTGGTCAATTTCCCCCCAGATGTATTCCTCCCTCTGCCACACCCCCCCCCCACCCCTCACAGACACACACCCCGTCATCACCACACAGAGCCTGAGGGACAGCATGAGAGTGTGAACACAGCTCCCACGCTCCAGCCCAAGCAGGGAGGGAGGTCGGGTCACTGTGACATTACACAGCGGCCTGGCGGTGACCGCCCCGTCAGCAAAGCCCCAGGCCTGTGGGCTTCATGCTGAGTTGCAGATGGTTGCATCCCCGGAAGCTCCAGAGCTGCCCACCAAGTCCTCCTGCCGCACCAGCCACGTGCCCAGCAGAAGGCACTGCGCTTCTCCCAGTTCGTGCGAGTTCACAGGGTCGGGTCCTCCAGGTCTGGCCTCACTCCTCCCTCTGCCTTCCAAGAGCTTCTTTCCTAATCTGCTCAGATACACTGTCTCCAAGGTGTCTTTTCTGTTCTGAGGTACCAGAGCCTGGCCCCAGTCTCCATTTTAGACGGCCTTTAAGCTCCGTGAGTGTAATCTCATGAGTATGTACCAAGTACCTTTTTCTGGAGAATAGTGACCACCACACTAGAATTCCCGTCATAACTGCCTCCAAGCCTGACCTAAATGCTCCTGGGGACAAGCTAAACTTACTTGCCTCTCTCATTTCTTTGTGCCTATTTTTAAATTCTAAATTGTTTTCTCACTCCTCCTCTTACTCTTACCTAGATAAACCACAGGTTTTTCCTTTACTACTTAAGTGTGAGGCAAAAAGTGGTGACATCACGCATATTCATTCATTCATTCATTCAACAGGTATTTACAGAGTGTCTGTCCACAAGGCTTGTTTCATGTGCTAGTTCAGGCCACCAGCATCTCTCACCTGGACTTCTGTGAAAACCTCCAGCCTGCTCTTCCTGCCTCTGCTCTGGTCTGCCTGCAGTCCAGTCCCTGTAGCTGTTGAAGGGCCTTTCTTAGGGAACAGATCCGACCATGTTGCTCTCCTCCTCGGACCTCTCCCTTGGCTTCCCTTCTTTCTCAGAGTAAAACTCAACTCCTGAAGTAACAGATAAGGCCCTCCCGACCTTACCCCTGCCTCTCTCTCCAGCCTCAGCCCCTGCTACGCCCTCTCCCTCTCTCTCGGCTCCAGCACTCCAGCCTTTTTTGGGGTCCTCCAGCTCACCAAGCCTCAGGGTCTTTGCACTAGCTGGGCCTGCTGCTTGGAATGGTCTCCCCTGGTCCCACACAGCTGCCTCCTTGTCATTTCAAATCTCAGCTTCAGTGTCATGTCCACAGAAACGACTTGACCACCCAGTTTACAGTAGCTGCTCGTTTACTATTACTTCACCCTGCTGGTTTCATTCTCTGCATAGTCCTTTGATTATCTTATTATTTTACTGTTTATTTAATTCGTTGTTTGTCTCCCTCCACCAGAATAAAAATTCCAGGAATGTATGACCTTTGTCTGCTTTACTTGTTACTGTATTCCCAGAACCTGGTACATAATAGATGCTCAACAGAAATCACTACTGGATGATCAACAGAATGAAGGAATGGGGGAACGTATCAATCACAGTAGTTAAACCCAATAGAGATTAGTGTTTTTAGAAACGACCGAAGGCAGAAGAGGTGGAGCTGTGTGGATTCTCTGCTGTGAAATTGCCCAGAGGTAGTGGATCCTCGTTAGGGCGGGTTAAATCAACTCCCTTAGGCCCACCTCTTCCCAGAGACCCTAATTCAACCAGGAGCTGATTGAGCATCTACTCAGGCAAGGCCGCAATGGCGGGTCCTAGACTAACTCCCCCTCTCCCTTCCGTTCCTTCCTGTCGCTGCTGGATAGAATTTCTTGAGCAAGCGTTTCATCCACGGGGGCCCCTGGGTCTAGCGTGGGGCTGGCCTTGGGAAGTGCCCAGCCGGGGAAAACCTTTCAGTTGTTCATCATGCCCTGGTCAGGGGGCTGGGACCAGTGCCGAATGAGTCCGTCTGGAAGGCAAAGGTTGGTGGCTGCAACTCTGAGAATGGGGGCCCCTTCCTCCTGGGGCGCTTGCCTCACTGTCTCTTCCCCACTCTGTGTAGGCCGGGGCTGGGTAGGGAGAAGGAGGACATTTCCCTCTGGAGGCTCCTGCTTCATTTTACCTCTTTTGATCCTCACAGCCACTCTATGAGATATTTTACTGTCTTCTCCATTTTAAATATGGATAACCTGGAATTCAGAGAATTGTTGTCATTTTTGTTTGGTTGTTTGGTTTGGTTTGGTTTGGTTTGGTTTGGTTTTAGGCTGCACCGTGCGGTATGTGGGATCTTAGTTCCCCGTCCAGGGATCGAACCCGTGCCCCCTGCATTGGGAATGCAGAGTCTTCACCCCTGGACCGCCAGGGAAGTCCCCTGAAATTCAGAGTTGAAGTAGCAGACCCCAGGTCTTGTGGGAGATGAGTGTCAAGCTGGAATTGGAGCTCAGGTTCCTGTGGTGACAAAGGCTTTGCACTTTCAACGCCTCTTCTAAGACGGGAAAAGGAGTCCAAACCCAGCCTCTACGTTTGGAACCTAAGAGTTAATAGAAGGGGGACATTGAGGGTCTTCTAAACTCTGCTGTGTTTAAAAAGAAGACACTGAAATCATAACCCAAGAAAATGGATTGGAGACCCAAGAGTTCAGATACACAGAACTTGTCCTGAAGAAGGGGAATAGAAGTTGCCACGGCTGGGGCAGTTGCAGCCAGAAGTGACAGGAGGTCCTGTGTGAAGGCTGAGTGTGTCCCCATTTTCCAGTCCTTCCTAGAGAAAGAGAATCACACGACCGGGGGGTTTTAGAGCCTCTGCTTTATAGATGGGGAAACTGAAGCCCAGGAAAGGTAAATGATTTCCCCAGTGTCACATAATTAGTGGGGAAATGAGGCCTAAAACACAGGCCCCCTGAGACACAGAACAGCACTTCTCTCCACTGCTCCCCAAGCCTCGATTTACAGAAAGGAAGTGACAGAAATGTCGGGTGCCCACTGAGAATAATGCAGACTCCTGGGTTGGAAAGAACCCATCGGGGGTGAGATCGGTGCCGTGGGTAAGGCAGGTTCCGTGGAAGAGAGGGCTTGGAGGAACTCCATCATCACAGGGGTGGGAAGAACAGAGTGTTCTATGAAACCAGGCATCTCCCAGCAATAAAACCACACCCTGCAGTCAGCCCTGAAATTCCACGGCCTTGCTCCCTTCCAGGCCTTCTCCCAGGGCCATCTGAATGTCCATCTGTATTGTTAGTAGGGTTCCAGGGGGAGGAAACACAAGAAGTTAGGAATTGTGATTCTAACTCCCAAGCAGACCCC
Source organism: Balaenoptera acutorostrata (assembly GCF_949987535.1). Classification (NCBI taxonomy): domain Eukaryota; kingdom Metazoa; phylum Chordata; class Mammalia; order Artiodactyla; family Balaenopteridae; genus Balaenoptera; species Balaenoptera acutorostrata. Next base: position 58,469,299 of record NC_080075.1, read on the forward strand.
TGGCATTGCCTGGGCAGAGAGCACGGGAGAATGGCTGTTGAAGGAAAGTAGCTAAGTAGGAATTAGTTCTCTATTTTCTCATTTATTCCTTCAAAACTAGGATGCTTGATCAAGGCAGGAGCCCCCCACCCCAGCTTCAGTGGACTAACCCAGCGGAACCCCAGTTACCATGTACCCAGCGCCCTTCCCATCAGTCGCTGTCCCAGGAAGCCTGGGCCCCTGACGTTCACCTGCATCTCAGCGAGTGCGGCACTGGCAGCCGACCCACCTGATGTGCAGAAGCGGATGCAAACTAATGCTCCTGTTAAATCTAGGAGCAGGTTGCCGCCTCCACAGAGTACCCCGCCTGGGCCTGGTTGCTAGGGTGACGGGATTGTTTACATGGCCTCCCAGTGACTAAGCCCCAGAGAGACAACAGCAGGCTCCTCTCAAGGAAATGAGGGTCATCTTTGCATCATTTTGCCTCCCCTGTTGCTGCTCGTGCTCCCTGGGTCCAAGGTGATGGCCCCACTGGTGACGGTGAGCCACAGTCTGGGGCTCAGGCCATCTGGCGCTGGCGTGGCTGCAGGGTTTCATCTTCCCGCTTTGTCAGGACGAACCCAGTGCCCGGTGATCCTCATTGCCCTGCTCGTGGCCTCAACTCTCCTCTTCTGTGCTTTCCTTTCTGACCTCAGGAGCCATCACTTTCCCCCGAGAGGCTGTGTCAGGATGTAGGATTCCTCTGTGCACTAGTGTGAGCAGTCTTCCCTTTTGAACCTAAGCCAGTTTCAAGAGTTGGGGTCACTTCTCTGTCAGGGATGAGCAGAGATGGGCCCCCATCCCCATTTACCCCTGGGCTGGTTAGGATGACTGAGGCCAGCAGCTGGTCAGCAGCACCCCCAGGCCCCCCGCTTCGGGCCTGACTCCCACTCCCTCCCACTCCCTCCATCCACACCTGTCATTGGCACTGACCCGTGCCCTTCCCCGCTGAGTCCACTCACCTACAGACCTGCCAGAGGACTGACCACCTTCCTCCAGCCCCAGCAACCAAAGCATCGTCAAACCCGGACTCTTACAACGTAGCTACTGCCTGAGAAATCACATCTGGCCACCACACTAGCCCCTCATTTTTCAGCATCCTGTCAGAGACCTGTAAGGCCCTCATCTTGCCCACGAAACCCTCCAGCCCTGTTCTCAAGTCTCTCAGAGTGATAGCCTGGGCTTCCTCGTTCCTACTGCTCTTTTTTGACTACAAGAATCCACACAGCAGGAGCTAATACAGGCAGAACAGGAGGGGAGGTGCTCTGATGGTGACGGCATCGCAGGGAGTATTTTTATCCGTGTGCATGTGGGGTGTGTGTGTGTGTACATTTAGATAATGTGTAGGTTTGTGTGTTATAAATCCATATGCCTTTCAGGGTGGAGAATACACAGAAGCAGTTTGGATGTGAGTGTACAGAGGGGTGTTCTGAGGAGAGTGGGATTTTAGGAGAATATGCTCTGGCCAGTTTACTGATGTTTCAGGATTAAGGAAGGTAAGAAATGTTCCCCGCAACATCTAAATGAGGAACTCCTCCCTGTAGTTCAGTAATTCAGCTTTTCCAAAGTGATTTCTTGTGAGGCTCGTCCATAGGAGCAAAGGCAGAGAGCATCAGGTGAGAACAGAGACAAAGGTTGGCCTTGCCAGCAGCTCGCCTCCTCTGTCTCTTCCCCTCTCTCTACCTCTCTCTCTCTTTCTCTCTCTCACATTCTATTTCCCTCTTCACCCTCCCCCCACCTCCAGCTGAAGTACTCAAGTTACAGGAGTACAATTAAGGATCTTACTTTGGGGCCTATCTTGAAATGGACTTTCTGAAGTATTTTCTTGGGGTTTCAGACATGAGACAGCTGGTGTTTTAGCCTGGGTATAGACTTGGCACCTGTACCAGACCCAGGTGAGAAGTGGCCTAAGTGAGTTAGTGGCTTGTCTCTCCGCCCTCACACAAAGGCTCAGTGGACAGCTGTGACGCTCCACAGTCAGCAGGGACCCCCAGCTCCCTTCTTGGTGTGCCGCCGGTTTCAATGGGCACCATGCCTGTGATGGTCCAAGGTGGCAGTTCCAGCTCCCACCGCCATATCCACAAGCCTGTGAGCGGGAGAGACGGAGGGGAGTTACGTATGCCACTTCCAGTGGCGCCTCATCAGCCAGGACTTAGTCGTGTGCCACACAGCTCAGCATAGGAAGCTCGGAAATATGACGTGTGTGCAGCTAGAAGGTCTATTTCTATGTAAGGAGGGAAAAATTGATTTGGGGAGATTCATGTCTTGCCATTTCCCATCTTCTTGTTTTCATACAGGTACTAATTACTGAGTTCCTGGAAAGTTCTGGTTGCTTGCTAATAGCTAGGGACTCAGACATAATTAAGATAGAACCTCTGGCCTTAAGCTATTGGGAGTTTACCCTCTCAGGTGTTATTTTACCTAAAATCAACAGGTTTCCCTTTATTTGCATCCAAATTATTTTTTTTAGTAACTCATATGGCCAATTTTGTAAGAAAAGGAGGTAATCAATAATCAACACTAAGAATTTTAATCTAAAATTTTTCATTGACTTGATACGTTTAGTTGCTTATCTCTATTACATTTCTTAGGGACACACATCACCCAAACTGCAAACAAACTTTAGTAGGAAACAAGATTGCAAGCCTTGCAATGGTATTACCCATAGCCAGAATTTACTAGAAATCTATCTCTTTAATGGGGAGACCACACTTGGAAGAGACCCAAGAATGGGGAAATGTAAAGAGTCCCAAGGTCATCTCTTTACATACACCTTGCCTGTTCCCTCTGTGCTTTTGACCATATTGGTCTTGTGCCTGGTATGCCCTTACCTACCGACATAAACATAACGATACTGATTCTACAAGGCCCAGCCCCAGGCCTTCCTTTCCCACAAAGCCTTCCAGGCCTTTGTGTTCTCTTTCCTTTTGTCAGACCCACACTGTTAAGGTCAAATATTGTTTCTGTCTTTTTTTTTTTTTTAATTTATTTATTTATTTTTGGTTGTGTTGGGTCTTCGTTTCTGTGCGAGGGCTTTCTCTAGTTGCGGCGAGCGGGGGCCACTCTTCATCGCGGTGCGCGGGCCTCTCACCATCGCGGCCCCTCCTGTTGCGGAGCACAGGCTCCAGACGCGCAGGCTCAGTAGTTGTGGCTCACGGGCCCAGTTGCTCCGCGGCATGTGGGATCTTCCCAGACCAGGGCTTGAACCCGTGTCCCCTGCATTGGCAGGCGGATTCTCAACCACTGCACCACCAGGGAAGCCCTCTTTTTTTTTTTTTAATAAATTTATTTTATTTTTTTAATTTTTGGCTGTGTTGGGTCTTCATTGCTGCACGCAGGCTTTTCTCTGGTTGTGGCGAGCGGGGGCTACTCTTCGTTGCGGTGCGCGGGCTTCTCATTGCGGTGGCTTCTCTTGTTGGGAGAATGGGCTCTAGGTGTGCGGACTTCAGTAGTTGTGGCACACGGGCTCAGTAGTTGTGGCTCACGGGCTCTATAGCGCAGGCTCAGTAGTTGTGGCGCACGGGCTTAGTTGCTCCGTGACATGGGATCCTCCCGGACCAGGGCTCAAACCTGTGTCTCCTGCATTGGCAGGCGGATTCTTAACCGCTGCGCCACCAGGGAAGCCCATATATTGTTTCTTGGTTGTGATCCCACCCACACTGTAAACTTTTTAAGGGCAGGAGCCTCCATCAAAGCAAAGCTGGGCATGTAAAATTCTCAAGTAGCTCATGTCAGGCTGACATATTGTCCTGAAGCATGTTTTATTTGAGAGATAAATGTAGACACAAGGTTTGAGGTGGGCTGCTCTCCCTAGGTCAGAGTCCCCTGCCCAGCCTCACGGTAAGTCCAAGGGTCCCCCAAGATCCAAAGCTGGGCCTTTAGATTGGGATGGGTTGGCAGGGGCTCCCCAGGCAATCTTGTCTGGTTATACTAGAAAATGAAATTTTCTTCATCTTTTAAAAGCCAGTCATAGAACATAGTGGTTGTGCTTCAGAGTCACCAGTGTGTTAATTTTTTTTCAAAAGCAAAAGAAAAGAAGTCAGATTCTTACCCTTTCCTCCTCCTTAATCCGTTCCAAATGAGAGCTTCGAGGAGGAAAACTCCCAGGACCTGCTCTGTTAAGCAAATTGGTTTCTGCTGTGGAGTGGGGCTGGGCTGGGGAATGGAGTTAGGAAAATATATGGAACCTGACATAAAAGATTTGGTTTGTGTTTGGAAAAGGATTCAGGTTGTTTTCAGGTTTTGAGTTACAGCTCGGGTGCGTTTGAAGAAGCAGAACTGAGCGGCACCTTGACCCACAGCCTTTGCGGGCTTTTCATGCAGCTCCTCCCGCCTTGGCCAGTCCCCGTTCAAGATGCCTGGCTTGGCGGGCTGGCTGGGAAACCTTCCTTCATAAGTAACTCCCCGGGGGGGACAGGAGTGATAACAGACTTTAAGTGGGAGCTGAACTTCCTTAAGCACTTAGGGAAGGCCATGCCTAAGTCTGGCCCTGAAACTCTCCTTGCCAAGGCACGCACGTGCTCTTCAAGTTTTCAGTTTGGTGCCTCTAACTTTATTATTTCTCTGACCTCTCTAACCAGCAGGCTCTGATTGTGGGCCTGTTTTTATTTTTCACACTCTCTTTTTATACTTTGAAGCTGTGGTTATAAAATATACATCAGAAATGTTGGCTCTGCACCCACGAGACCCGGGAGGCTATCCAGATGCACAGTGACAGCTGCTCCCAGCAGTGCCCCCGCCCCGACCCCTGGCCTTTCGGGGAGGGGCGGGGGCTTGGTGGGGGGACAGCGGTGGCTGGTAACAGACTAGTCCAACCAGGAGCAGAATTCTGGCCCGGGATTCTAGATGTGACTCTGAGAAATTGGCAGGAATATTTTTCTGGAGGCTCCCCAAACGCACAATGAGGGGCAGAACCCTCGGAAGCAGAAGTCCCAGTTTCAGACAGAAGGTTCATTCGTCTCCATGTGGACAGTTCTCCTGGCTCCCATCTTCCTCACCATCCACAGAGGAGGTGTGAGCCGCAGGGCACTTAGGTAAAAACAATACCAAAAAGCAGCCTTGTTTCGTTCACCGCCGTTTGCCGGAAATGGTTGTCACGTTCACGTCACTATAGAACTCAGAGACTGGGTGCAAGAAATCTTCCCAAGTGCTGGCCTTCCCATGTTCTACTCCACCCAATTCCAACCCCTCTTTTCATCCTCTTGCCATCTCTTTTTTCCACAAGTTCCTCCCTGCCCTGCCCTTCCTCTGACCAGAAAACATGTAGGAATCTCCTGACATTGTTTCTACCTTGACTCCACACGGTGCTGGGTCTTTTTGAACAGAGTTGTCCATAAATCTTAGATTGCTTTTCATCTTTGAAAAAGCCGCTTCTATCAGCAAGTCATTATTCACATGTCAGGGGCAGGGAGAAGTTCACCGAATTTCAAACTTCAATTTCTTTTCACTCCAACTTACATCTACTCCCCAGAAACCACAGAAATTTTTAAAAACTCAGTCCCAATAGGCAAGGTGCCCCATGACATAGCCTGCTAGAACCAGGGCCAGGCACCTGGGTATGAAGGAGCGCCGGGGACGGGAGAGCGAGCGTGGGTTTGCCTGGATGGGAGTTGACTGGCTCTAACCCATGGGGGAAGATAACTTCAGATTCTCAGAGAATTAAAAACCCGCTGGCCTCACTTTAGAGTGGTGGATTTGGGGAGACAGGTGATATTTATAGTGAAAGGCTCAACTTAGCCGTGACTATAAATTACAAATAGGGAATCTAGTATAATACAGCTAATGGGCTAGAACATACTTCACTTCCATGTTATACCAGCTAAAGGAGAGGTGAAGGGAGAGTTGGAGCAGATGGGAAGAGAAAGGAGGAAGGGGGCATGGGGGCAGAGAAGCCAACTCCACTCAAGGACCTGGCTCTTTCGGTCTTTCTGCTTTGTATTCTTCAGCACATTGACTTGACCTCATGCTTGTTCCCATGGTTACAAGATGGTGTTTGCATCTCCAGAGAGCACCTCAACATTCTAGGTAGGAAGGAAGGAACAAGAACATACAGTTTTCTTATCACAGAGGTTCTTTTTATTCAGGAAGAAAAAATATCCCCAGCCCCCCCTTCACCAGCAGCTATCTCTGCATGTCTCCTTGACTAGTTCTGGGTACATGTCCATCTCAGCTACCAAGCTAGGCTGAGAGAGGAAGAATCGTGCAAAGGAAAATGAGATGGGGCTAGACGCGTCACCTGGAGCTGATGCATCACCTCCCACAACAGAATGGGACTTCTGTTAGCAAGGAAGAGGGGGGGTGGCTGATGGGTGGGCTCTAGGTGAGGACTCAGTGTGTACCCAGGAAGTGCCATGACATATTAGGGAACTATAAGCAGTCCAGCATGAGAGTGTGAGTGGGATGGGAGAAGAACAAGAACCGAAACTGGAGAGGTGAGGGCCGGATCTTCAAAGGCCTAGAATGCCCTGCTGACGACTTGGCTCTCTATGGGAGCCTTCCCAGGTTCTAAGTAGGAAATTGAGATGGTCATGAACATTACCCAGAAGAGGGGAGGGGGCGCCAGTGCCCTCTAAAGCAGTGGTTTTCACACTTCACTGTGTACACAGATGACCTGAGGATCTTGTGAAAATCAGCTTCTGATTCAGTAGGTCTAGGGAGGGCATGAGATTCCCCATTTCTCACAGACTCCCAGGGGATGTTGATGGGGCTCAAGAGACCATACTCAGAGCTGCAAGACCCAAAAGGATTACTCTTGAAAAGAAATGTCCAGATGTGTTTGTTAAGCATTTTTATCATAACTGCTAATGTAACTAAAAAAAAAGGAATTGACTGAAATCATTAGGGGAAAAAAGACAATTACTCTTTCTTTTTTTTTTTTTTAATTTTCTTTCTCTTTTTTTTGGCTGCATTGAGTCTTAGTTGTGGGATCTTTGTTGAGGCATGTGGGATCTTTCATTGTGGCATGGGCTCTTCATTGTGGCGCGTGGGCTTCTCTTTAGTTGTGGCGTGTGGATTTTCTCTCTATAGTTGTGGCGCTCAGGCTCCAGGGCGTGTGGGCTCTGTAGTTGTGGCGCAAGGGCTTAGTTGTCCCGTGGCATGTGGGATCTTAGTTCCCCGACCAGGGATCGAACCCGCGTCCCCTGCATTGAAAGGCAGATTCTTTACCACTGGACCACCAAGGAAGTACCAAGACAATTACTCTTATTTTTTTTTTTAATATTTGTGTTTTTACATAGGATGCACCTTGACATTTTCTACTGTATTTCAATTAAGACAGTTACTCTTGGAGTGAGTTTTCCCCTACCAGAAAGGCAACATCTGATGTAATTTTTAGAAATCCGATGTCTAAATGTAACAGAAAAACCAAAACCAAACCATGGTTTGAACATGGTGGAAGTTCCTCTCTCTCTCAGGTTAAAGTGATCCCTGAGGAGTTGTCGAGGCTGATTGGCAGCTCTCAGTCATGAGGGACCCAGGCCCCAGGCTGCCTCTGTCTTTCTGCTTCCCTCTCCTGGCATGTGGCTTCCATCCTCAAGGTCACCTCTTGGTCCCAGATGGCTGCGGGAAGCCTCAGCTGTCCCATCCTCACGGCAGATGAGAAGAAAGGAAAGAAAGAAGAGCAGTAAGAGCTCGTACTCTTTCCCTTCTTGTTGGCCACAAATTGATAACGTGGCCATATTTAGCTACAAGGTGGGCAGAGAAATGTGTTCTTTTGGCCTGGGCGTATCACCTAGAGTTCTTTTACCAAGGAAGAAGGGAGTACCTCTAGCTGTGTCACTTTGATACAGGAGATACATCAAAAATGACATGGAATGGTTGAAAATAAAGGGATGAACAAAACTATTCAGGCAAACGTCAACAAAAAGAAAGCAGGGGTGGCAATAGTAATACTAGGCAAACTAAAATTTCAACAAAAAATGGGAAGATGGACAGAAAGGGACACATTGGATAATAAAAGGTGTAATCTACAAAGAAGATGTAGCAGGCATAGGACTTCCCTGGTGGCGCAGTGGTTAAGAATCCACCTGCCAATGCAGGGGACACGGGTTCAAGCCCTGGCCGGGGAAGATCCCACATGCCATGGAGCAACTAAGCCCGTGCACCACAACTACTGATCCTGCGCTCTAGAGCCTGCGAGCCACAACTACTGAGCCTGCGTACTGCAACTACTGAAGCCCGCACACCTAGAGCCAGTGCTCTGCAACAAGAGAAGCCACCGCAATGAGAAGCCCGTGCACCACAACGAAGAGTAGCCCCCGCTCACCGCGACTAGAGAAAGCCCGCGCACAGCAACAAAGACCCAACACAGCCAAAAAAATAAATAAATTAAAAATTAAAAATTAAAAGATGTAGCAGGCATAAACCTTTATATATCAGGCCAAATAGCATCACAGTATACATTCCCCCCAAAAAAGACACACTATCAGAAATATTAGGGGAAAAAATTGTTAAAATTACAACCAAAGTAGGATACTTTAACCTTCCTTCCTCAGAATTTATAAGGTCAAGCAGATTAAACATAAATAAGGTTATAAAGGATTTGGATGCCATATTTAAAAGCTTGGATATATTTAACCTGGTATTCTGCAGACAGAAAATAAGCATCCATTTCAAATAGCTATATAACATTTATAAAAATTGATATTTCGAGTCATCAAGAAAATTTCAATTCCATAAAGTAGGAAACTTTCTAGGCCACATTCTGACCAAATTGCAAGCAAACTAGAAATTTAAAATAAAAGTATTAACAATAAAATGCCACTTGGATATTTACACACCATCTTGTAAATAAGTTATGCCAATGACAGAATAAAAATTTAAAACTCCTTTGGGGCCCAAACAGATGAAAACACCATCAAGATTTAAGAAGATGAACCTCTCTTCAGGGGAGATACTTGGCATTATTTTAGACAATTAAATTTTTATCCATAGCATACAAAGACTTCTTTAAAAATCAATAAATGAAGATAATAGAAGAAGAGGCAAAAGATTAAAACCAAGCACTTTGTGGAAGAAAAAAATAGCCATGAACAGTACACATATGGAAAAAATGCTCATCCTGACTAATCATAAAGAAATGCCAACTAGAACAACAATGCCTGGGCATTTTCCCCGTATCTTGCTGACAAAGGATAAATAGATGGTTCTTGGGCTTCCCTGGTGGCGCAGTGGTTAAGAATCCACCTGCCAATGCAGGGGACACGGGTTCGAGCCCTGGTCCAGGAAGATCCCACATGCCGCAGAGCAACTAAGCCCGTGCGCCACAGCTACTGAGCCTGCGCTCTAGAGCCTGTGAGCCACAACTACCGAGCTCATACGCCACAACTACCGAAGCCCACACGCCACAACTACCGAAGCCCACACGCCTAGAGCCTGTGCTCCGCAACAAGAGAAGCCACCGCAATGAGAAGCCCGCGCACCACAACGAAGAGCAGCCCCCGCTCGCCACAACTAGAGAAAGCCCGCGCGCAGCAACGAAGACGCAACGCAGCCAAAAATAATAAACAAATAAAATAAATTTAAAAAAAGATGACCCTTACTCAGGATGTGTAAGGCTGTGGAGGAACAGGCGCGATCATAGCTGGTGAGACTGTAAATTGGTACATTTTTAGAGGGAGTTTAATGTTATCTATAGAAATTTTAATCTATGTATATACCAATTGATCCAGTAATTCTACTTCTAGGAATTTATCCTATAGAAATATGTGCACAAGTGCAAAGATACATGTACAGAGTTATTCATTTCAATCTTGTTTACAGCAGGAAAAGAAGGAGCAACCTAAATGTCCATCAAAGGACACTAAATAAACTTGGATATATCCCCATACCACAGGGCAGTTAAAAATAATGTAGTAAATCTCTATGAACTGATATGCAAAGGTATTCATGATATATCGTTACCTGAAAAAAGCAAATAGCAGAACAGAATTTGTAGAATGATCCCACTTATAAATAATAATAGTTTTATGTAAATACATAATTTTTTAAAGTCTAGAAGGCCATATATTATGAATTACAGTCTCTGGTGCCTACAGGGACCTGGCAAGGAGCTCAGATGCATGAACTGTCCGGGTGTGCAATCAGAGTAAATAGGAACAATGGTGAACAGAACACGTGCTGCCTCAATTGTAGTCAATGTTGGGCAATTTGTAGCATTGCCAGTTTCCCCCGGAGCCCCGTGAATCAGAACTCGGGAGAGGCAGCTCTTTCTGTTTCAGCCCCAAGATGGTCTCTTGGCCCCTTAGCAAGGGCAGTAGCGATGGCTCCTGTGTCCTCTTCAACAAGTGCTCGGTGAACCTGGAGCTTCCGATTGAGGGCAGCTTCAATGCCCCCTCCGCTGAGCACAGTGGCCTGGGCTCAGTCACATCACTAGGAAAGTGACAGTGACTAAAACTGAGGTTAATATTTTTTTTAGCACCCTAGATTATCGACTGTGTTTTGTTTTGGCTTTACGTGTTCCTTAGTGTTCTGCAAGGTCACTCTCCACCTCAGAACCTCCAGAATCTTTCAGAATCTTCAGGAAGCCCCAGACAGGCCAAGTTATCCACAATCCCAGTGTAACTCTGTGTACGGTTACTCCTTTTAGTCTCTGTGACCCTTGGCTGGGAGAGGGGCTGCCGACAGCTGTACTAGCGGAGAATAGCAGGAAATAGACAGCTCAGGAGGAGAAAACTTGAGGATTGATATCCCTCAATTGCTGACTACCATCCTGCCTAACAAATCTCTGTGCTGCTTCATTCATTTCCAAAAGTGACCTTCCACTTGATTTCCCCCCCAACCCTCAGTATAAATATTGGCCTGGTCTTTGAGTTCTGGTCCAAAGAATGGTTTGGCCTCCAGTATAGGGTTGCCAAATTTAGCAAATAAAACTACAGGACACACAGTTAAATTTGTTTTTGTTTTTCTTTTATTTATTTATTATTTATTTGGGTGCGTTGGGGTCTTAGTTGCAGCATGCAGGATCTTCATTGCGGCATGCGGGATCTTCCGTTGCGGTGCATGGGCTCTTCGTTGAGGCGCGTGGGCTTCTCTCTAGTTGTGGCGTGCGAGGTTCAGAGTGCATGGACTCAGTTGCGGTGCGCAGCTTAGTTGACAGGTGGCATGTGGGATCTTACTTCCCCGACCAGGGATCGAACCCAGGTCCCCTGCATTGGAAGGTGGATCTTTAACCACTGGACCTCCAGGGAAGTCCCAGGACACCCAGTTGAATTTAAATTTCAGATAAATCACGAATAACTTTTATGTGTAAGTATGCCGCATGCAGTATTTGGGACATGATGTATGCTGAAAAGGTATTCATCATTTACCTAAAATTCTAATTCAGCTGGGGGTCCTCTATTTAATTCAACTGTTTTTCTCCAGTGGACTCTAGTGGCTCCCCCATTCCAAGGGGGGGCACCTGAAAGTTTAAGGATAAAGATCAGTAGGAGTTGTAGGTAATAGTTGCCCACTAATAAGCATTGCCCAGAGCACTGCAAGTCACCTCCCCTTCTGCTTTTTTGTGCCTCCTCCCGCTTCTTGCTTGCTTCCCTACTTCTGAGCTGGGGCCTCACCTCCTACCCCTGGGCTTTCTCTCCTTTAGTTTGCAGCTTTCCCCTACCCTCACCTTTCCTCCTCCTTTTCTCCTCATTTTACTCTCACTGGTCCAGAACATGTAATTAAATTTTACATATTTGAGTGTTGGTTATACTTACTAAATAAGGTTTTATGTTCCTTGCTGTAATTTAAATAGCAGGGGAATTGAATTTTTTGTGTGTGTTTCTTTTCCTTTTATTGATAGGTGGCCTTAAGTTTATTTTTAGCTACGTGAATCATTGACCTTCACCGTGAGTGGGAAGAAAGGTCTCCCGTTTCCGGAATGAGCTCATCTGCATCTTCCTAAGACAGATGCCAATGGGAAGGAGAGGAGTGGAATAGATTGAAGTCAGGGGACAAAAGGGGGTCCTGCTGAGTCGACCCATTCCGGGCAGGAGGCTCAGAAGCCTCGTGTACTGCCCCACAGCCAAGCCTTTTGGAACTGGGCCCAGCTGCCCAGGGAGGGGTGCTCCTCTCTCCTCTTGGTGATTGATCACCTGACTCCTTCCCAGAGAGCAGCAGCTTCTAACAGACAGTGAAGAGCATGGCTGGGGCTCATTACTAGGCCGCCCTGGTGTTCTGCTTCTATGCTCTGCCTCTCCCAATGGGAGCTGACACTTGAAGGAAACTCTATTCTGGCTCCTCTCCCCACCCCGCCAACACAGGCAAGGTCTGGGCAGTTCTCTGAGCTTCCTCTGCATTAGAACCTCTGGTTTCTAGTTGCTGCCCTGAGGGACCCTGATTTCTGTCTTCTCCCTCATTCTCTCCTTGCCTGTGTTTCTCCATCCCCATTCTCCACCCACCAACAGAGGGCCCGTAACTGAGGAGGTGCTTTCCCATCTGGGAAGGAGACCTTTGAAGGGCAGTGCCAACTTGAGAGAGAATAGTGATCTGGGAATCAGAGAGTCTCCTCTCTCCTGAACTAGTTGGCTCTACTCTCTTGGCCTCGGTTTTGTCATCTATAAAATGGGAGTGATCACATATCTCACAGCTGTATTAAAGTAGGAAGAAAAACAAATGTCAAAAAGTGAACAAGATTCTGTCCTCAATCCAAATGCTAAATGATATTTCTTAAATGCTAGAAAACTAGAAGCTTTCTGTTTGTTACAGAATCCTTTTCATTCTCCCAATTAGAGAACTGTACCACTTTATTTTAGAGGCATCTTTTAATTCCTTCTATCATAGCTTCATGAACATCTGGGTGTTCTTTCCCATCTCTCTTTTCAGGCAGGGGAGAATTTAAAGGAGGCTGAAGGCATAGGTATGTTCCCCTTGACATTCCATCCTGTGTTTCAGTCGAAAGGAGTTTGGCTCTGTCAAAAGTTTGACCTAACGGTTTGTGACCGCGTTGAGGTATCTTCACTTTGTCTAGAAGACAGCTGCCTGAGTTTGAGGTCAACACTCGCCAAATAGCTGGAGGTACCCAAAGACTTTTGGACCAGATCTCTTAACTTTGATGGGAATAAAATAACAAAGCTTCTCCCAGCTGGAAGCCCGATCCTGAGGGAGGCCCACAACCTGGGCTTCCCAGAGCATGTGGGAAATGGAAGATTTGAGGTCACTGCATTCCGAGTCCAATACTCGGACAGAGCTTGTCCGTTCCCTTGGTTACAGCCGTGCAGGGCTCCAGTGGGCTCAGGGCTTCAGCCAGAACACAGTCTCAGCAGTTACCTGCTCACCTTGCAATGCTGTTCAGTCCTCACCTTCGAAGCTGCCCCACTGCTGGGGACAAACAATGAAAGTCAGCCACACTGTGGAAATTTATGTTGGGGAGAGAAGACAGGGGCAGATCAAAGCCTCTGTAACCCAAGAATTCCTCAGCAGCTCAGAGTCCCTTAATAATTATGGTTTGGAGATTTGCCAGAAAGCAAAACCACTTAGCATGCAGTGTTTAACAATGAACCGTTTTCTGTGTTCATAATAGTCTCTGTGCAGAGCAAATAGGCACCTTGAACAAAGGGTAGGATATTTATATGTGTATATAAAATAATCTGCACTGCCTTCAACCAAAGTTTGTCTGCAGGGAAGAATGTGGCACTTCCCTCTGTACTGGTACTTGTTTTATGAGTAAATTGGAGAAAGGCTACACATCCTGCCCCCAACCCGCCTCCATGCGTTAAAAACAAAAATCTTTGTTTAACCCAGAATTTTCCAAACATATTTAATAGCCAGATCTTTTTTTTTTCTTTTTCCTTGGGTTGATTTTAGAGTTTGGAGTTTTCTGTTTTAAGTGTCTATTAACATTCTAAAAAGCCAGCATCCCAAGGGAAATTTTCTGGGAAATGATGACCAAAGAGTGTAGGAAGCAGGGATTTAGACCAGTAGGAAGATGGAAAAAAAAAGTCCCAAGCCCTGAGGGGTGACGAACAGGATTTCTGGAACTCAGGTCTGTACAGCAGTTTGGCGAACCCCCTCCTTGGACCCTGTTTCTCTGTGTCATTGTTTGTTCAGTTAGTCATTTATTCGACAAACATTTGTTATTGGGGGAAATTGGAGAATGGCTTCTTGGAGGAAAGTCTATTAGAACTGAAGCTTAAAGATTAGATATAATTTGAGTGAGAGAAGATGGAAAAGATGGGGAGCATTCCAGAAAGACAGAGATGGCCAAGTGTGAGGAAAGGAATAAATTAGTATACAAGCCTTCATATGCGAGTAGGGTGTGGTGAGATGAAGCTGGGATGATTCGGAGGACCTTTGGATCAAGCAAGACTCTTTCACATGCAAAAGACAGAAAGTCCGATCCAACCCGCTCCAGCCCAGAGAGCGCATATTGGGTCGTGTAACTGAGAGTTCTGGGGTGGGGGCTGGCTTCAGTCATGGCATGATTCAAGGGCTCAGACAGTGTCCCAAGGACCTGGTTTCTCGTCATTTTTCTTCTCTGCTGTTAGGTTCTGTTTTCAGATAAGCTCTCACTTCCCTTGGTGTTCTAAGATGGCTGCAGCAGCTCTAGCCTTTGCATCTTCACTTATTCAAGGCCTGTGCCAGTAAAGTCTCTTTATTTTTATTTTTATTTTACTTATCTTTTCTTTAAATAAATTTATTTATTTATTTATTTATTTATTTTTGGCTGCATTGGGTCTTCGTTGCTGCGCGCGGGCTTTCTCTAGTTGTGGTGAGCGGGGGCTACTCTTTACTGAGGTGCGTGGGCTTCTCATTGCAGTGGCTTCTCTTGTTGCAGAGCATGGGCTCTAGGTGCGCGGGCTTCAGTAGTTGTGGCTTGCGGGCTCTAGAGCGCAGGCTCGGTAGTTGTGGCGCACGGGCTTAGTTGCTCCGCGGCATGTGGGATCTTCCTGGACCAGGGTTTGAACCCGTGTCCCCTGCATTGGCAGGCGGATTCTTAACCACTGCACCACCAGGGAAGTCCCTCTTTATTTTTAAATGCTTTTTTTTTTCTTTGCACACACCGTGTGGCATGCGGGATCTTACCCGCGCCCCTTGCAGTGGTAGTGCGGAGTCTTAACCACTGGACCACCAGGGAAGTTCCTAAATGCTTTTTTAATGGCTGTAGTTGGGTTCCTGGCCCATCCTGGAACTAATCTCTGAGGCAAGGAACATGATGCCCTGAGTGGCTTAGACCTGGGGCAGGTGCCCATGCCTGGAGTGGGGGGAAGGGGGCAGCTGGCCACACCCAAACCATATGGACTAAAGGTGTGGAGGGGCTGGCTCTCCAGGGGAAGATTGGGGTACAGCTATCCAGAGAAGGTGAATGGCAGCTAGGTCACAAAAACAACAGATGTCCACTAAAACCCGGAGTGCCAGGGCAAAGAATCTGGATATCATTTGCTCCAGAGAACCAGTAAAAATTTTTGAACAAATAAGTAACATGATCAGAGCTATACATTAAGATTACTTCAGCTACAGTTTAATAGCTCCCATGTGCTTGGCACATGGTAGGGGCTCAATAAATATATATTGAAAGAGAGATAAATGGATGGATTGGGGGTGGGGAGAGAGAGAAATGAAAGGTAGGGAGCATTTGTAGGAGACCATTGTAATGGTTTGGGAGGGGAGTTAGCAAAGGAAATAATGAAAACCCGTCAAGAAAACCAAGAGGTTCCATCATCAGGAACCACATAAGGAAAAACTATCAAGAGGACAGGGTTGGTCAGCCATGCCAGTCACCATCGAAAGGTCAGGTCAAGGAGTATAAGGACTGAGGAAATGTCATTAAGTGAGAGTTGAGAGAGAGGGTCCTGTAGTGGGAAGGTCAAAAGCCAGCTTCAAGGAGTTTAAAAGTAAGTACACTGTATAGCATCATCGATCCTCTTATCCAGCCCCCTTCAAACTCAGCAAAAAAAAATGCTCCTTCACCTCCACACATTCTTCATGCAGCACCTTATGCCAGCCCCGTGACCTTTCTTCAGCCACAGTGCCCTTTTCTCCCATGTGTCTTTAGGCTCCCCTTCTCCCTCTCTAGGCTGTCTCTCATATAAATATTGACATTACTCCCTTGTCCTAAAACCACATTTCCTAGACCCTGCTCTGCCTTCAAGCTAATGTTTCAAAAGAATCAGTAGAAAAATTTTGAAGTTGGGGAGGACAGAAGTTTGAGCTTATGTTGAATGTCTTTTGTAGAAAACAAGATTATCTGTAAGGATGAGTGGTTAGGGAGTAGGATATAGGGACAGGGAGATGGTTGGAAGAGTTTACACAGAGGTTCAGTTAGGAGTCACCAAAAAAATGAATGAAAGGATAGCCAGGGGGCAGCAAGAGGCCAGTTGAAGTTAAAGAGCCTGAATGTATAGAGAGCCTAATGCGCATCCTGCCTCCCTTCAGTGGAAATTGGTGGCTCAGTGGATGGGTTTGCGGATAGGTGGTTACGGAGCACTGTTGAGCCTGGAACGAGATCAAGTTGACAAGGGAAATGGGGGCAAGGAAGAGCATCCCAGACCCAGGGAGCCCAGGATATATAGAGAGAGGCAAGTGATGGCCTGAGAGAAGGGCAGGGTCAAGGCTGGTCAGGATTAGGGTGAGGGAGTAGTTCCAGTGGAAGAAGTAGAAGGTTAAACAGTTGTTTTAGGGACATCAGAGAGGCCATATGGTATAGAGGCCATAGTGGATAGACTGTAGGGTTTAAATCCCATACCCTCACGTGTCTCTGCTTACTTTATTTATAAAATGGGGCTCATAAAACCTTCAAAAGGTCATTGTAATGAATACATATGTAATTAATTTATATGGAGTACTTATGATAGTGCTTACACATAATGAGTGCTCCATAAATGTTAGCGATGATGATATTCATTTAAAAGTGATGAAAAAACTTAGAATTTGAGATCTTTTTTTTTTTTAATAAATTTATTTATTTATTTATTTATTTTTGGCTGTGTTGGGTCTTCGTTTCTGTGCAAGGGCTTTCTCTAGTTGCAGCGAGCGGGGGCCACTCTTCATCGCAGTGCACGGGCCTCTCACTATCGCAGCCTCTCTTGTTGCAGAGCACAGGCTCCAGACGCGCAGGCTCAGCAGTTGTGGCTCACGGGCCTAGTTGCTCCGCGGCATGTGGGATCTTCCCAGACCAGGGCTCGAACCCGTGTCCCCTGCACCGGCAGGCGGATTCCTAACCACTGCGCCACCAGGGAAGCCCCAGAATTTGAGATCTTGAAGTCGAAACAATTCCAAGTAATGACAAGGTCTCAGGTGCTCTCGTGGTTATTGGGAGTAGAGTGAAATTGGAGATGGAGAGTATTGGAATTAAAGAGGTTGAAGAACGTCAAAACCACATACTGGGAGGCATATCTTTACGGATGTTGAAGTCACCAGTTGGGTGGCAATGACTCTGCGTCATTGAGAAAGGCCAGGTCTCTAGTTAAAGGATTAACAAGAACAGGGAGGTGGTTAGTTTGGACTTCAAAAGAAGCGAGTGATTGTTGAGTGCGAAGGGGGCGAGGGTTGTCTCGAAGTGGCAGAAGGCGTAGGCTGACCTGTGTGAGTCAGAGGCTGAGGGAGAGAAGGAACAGCCTCTCCTGGAAAGTCAGGAATATGGAGCCTTCTGGCAGGAGGAGGAAGAAACAGGGACAGGATGAAAAATGAGGAGAATTTGCTCACAATACAACAGATTTTGATTGAGAAGAGCTGTTTTTCATGAGAGCTTTTAAGAAAAACCATTCCCCGAGCCCTGGAGGCAAGTCTGAATCAGGCAAGGGGATAGAAAGGAAGTGGAAAGGAGGTTCTAGAGGAGATTCCTGAGAAAGCCTATAGAAGGAAGCTCTGTTCCTCATCTTGATTGTAAGATGTGTGACCTTAGACAAGGCGGTTCAGGACTGTATGCTGGTCCCCAGAGCTGGACACCACTCCCTGACGGCCCGCCCACATCCCTGGGGGTCCCCAGTTCTGCATGCATTTCCCAGCTCAGTGCCACTGGGCACTCTGACAGATAGAGGGACCGGAAGAGCTGGGATTGGGGGCTTCTGTTTTTAGAGAGCAGACAAAATGGCTTTTAAAGGGAAGGAAACAGGACACCAGCAAGCTTTGTGGCTGAGTTCTCTTCCAAGAGCGCTGCTCTGTAATGTAATTGTATTCAGACATTTTTTTTGCATGACATCAGGGAATAGCCTCCCTAAAAAGCCTTCATGAAAAAGCACAACTATAAAACAGACTCAGGCAATGAAATGGAAACCAGACGAGTGGGTCTGTGTAATTCGGGTAAAAAGATTTCTCCTTACAGCTTCGTGATCTGATCTCTGCTCTGTGCATAAAACTCTATTTCACGGGCTCCACTTACATATGAGTCTTACCTGGCAGGTGCTTCTAGGTGTAAGATGTCTTGCTTTATTACCGAACGTGATGAGGTGTAGGAAAACAAGGCTTCCCTCCTCAGTGGCCATTCAGACCACCCTCCTAGGCTTGCAACCTTTCTAGTCCCCTGAGCCTTAAACCTCTGTCCCTGTGTGAGGCAACACCTGCAGCAGGAGAGAGGGCTGGCCCCTCTTCCCTCTTTGCACTTTTTACCCCTATATACACCTTCCTCTTTCCACCCGTCACACACCTGCTCAGGGCTGGTCTTTGGGAACTATGTCCTGGGGAGCAGTACTCATTGAAGAGCCCCTTTCTTACCCACCCCTTTTATTTAAAGCCACAAGGGTACAGAATTGAATTACCCGGCATCCTCTGTTCTCGGCACACCCTCTGGCTCCATCCCCAAAGAGGTCTTTTCTTTTTTGTATTTTTTTTTTTATTATTAAAGTGAAATTCACATAACCTACAATTAACCATTATAAAGTATACTCTTCAGTGGCATTGAGTAATTCATAATATTGTGCAACCATCACCACCCTCTAGTTTCAGAACATTGTCATCACCCCCCAAAAATCCCACATCCATTAAGCAGTCACTCCCTATCCTAACCTCTCCTTCCAGCTCCTTGCAACCACCAGTCTGCTTTCTGTATCCATCAATTTTCCTATGCTGGATATTTCATATAAATGGAATGATATAATGTATGACCTTTTCTGCCTGCCCTTTTTCACTAGGCATAATGTTTACCAGCTTCATCCATATTGTAGCATATATCAGTACTTCATTTATTTTATGCCCAAGTAATATTCTGTTGTATGGATATACCATATTTTGTTTATCTGTTCATCCAATGATGGACACTTGGATTGTTTCCACCTTTTGACTATTGTGAATAATGCTGCTGTGAACATTCATGTACAAGTTGTTGTCTGAGTACTTGTTTTCGGTTCTTTTGGATGTATCCCTAGGAGTGAAATTGCTGGATTATATGGGAATTCTGTGTTTAACTTTTTGAGGAACTGGAGGTCCTTTCTTGATGGATTCTCCTAGGTCTGCTCTGACAAGGAATAGCAGGTGTGTACTGCCCCATCCTCACCCTCTAAGACACATTGACCTCATTCTGCTAGATGTGGAAAGAAACTGAAGGAATAAGGCTGAGGAACCAGGAGTCTCTCTGGAAATGAAGAGGTCACCAAAGAGATGCTGAAAAGGTTGGACTAAGGCGAGGGAAGAACTTAGGGAGAGAGGGACTCAACAGCACAGAAGGAAGGAAGATGTGGATCTAAAGCCTGGTATGGCCCATCTACTAGTGATGGGGGTGTGATACAAGAGAGCCATGGACGTACTTAGTTCTGTAACTGTGGGGGCAGGGGGGCCAGGCAGAAAGAGCCTTTCATGCTAAGGAGTTAGGACACTTGGGCTTTGAGGAGCCACTGAAGACTTCTAAAGGAAGTGCTAGAAAGATCACCCAGACCGTAGGGTAGAGGATGACTTAGAGACAAGAAAGATAAGACTGGAAGCAAGGAGGCTGGTTGGAAGGTTGCCATGGTTCCAAAAGGAAGACTGGTGAGGGTGAACCTCAGAGGGGCAGTGGGGATGGGGAGATACAATTGTCAGGACAGGTAACTGTGGATACAGAGGTGAGGGCCAGGGATGAGCTGCCCCTGGGAAGAAAGGGCAGGAAGTAGCTGAGGAGAGAGTGCCAAAGCACTGCTCACACTGCCAGAGACTGGATTCAGATGAGAGGTGGGAGTCTATGAGTCTAGGGACAGGAAGGCTCTGGGAGCAGGCCTGAGTACTCCTTGAGCAAGGACGAAACTCAGAGGAGACTTGCTTCCTTTCTGTCCCTTCAAGCCAACCGAAATTTCAAAATGAGTTCATTGTGTTTTGACCTCACCATTTTGACTTGGAGAACATGGCAACTCCATGTAAGTACAAATTTTTAATCTGAATTATACCAACATTAATAAATTTTCATCAAGAAATTATTTTCCAATGTAACTCCATCAAGCCAGTTTAATTCCTTGATTGATTTTCTCTGTAGAGCAGTTAAAATTTTCTAATGTTCTCCCTTATTTTCTTAAGTATCAACTCTTTTATCTGTAAATTTGGCAGTGAAGGTTTGCTTTTTAAGTCAAAAATTTTAGTAAGAGTTTTACCATACCTGGTTTTAGACTTCGTCAAGTTTTTTTTTTTTTTTTAAGTTTTTTTTTGTTTCTGTTTGTATGTTCGTTTCCACCAAGTCACATTTTCCCCCCTAGTTATTATTATTATCATTTGCAGTTTTCAGTGTCACAAACAGAATGACTTCTTTGGTCGATTATTATGAATTTTATCTTGTGCTATTTAGCCATTGTCAGTTTAGTTTTATGTTGATTGTTTTTACCAGTAACATTCATGGCAAGATCAAAACATCCTCAAGGTCAAAAACAACCGGCTTCTCCCCAGAGTTCCTCCTCCTCCTAATCCCTCCTCCCACCCTCCCCACCGAAGGGCTGATACTGAAAGCAAAGGAGCTGTTGTGGGCAGTGAACTCCAGGGCCTCAAAACCCTTAAGACCCAGATGCTCTTCCTAGCAGCTCATTTACATCCATCCTGCCACAGTTTGATCTTTTCTCCTTTTTAGTTGCTAAAAACCCAGAGCCTCACTGCTCTGTATTCTCTGAATGGTCATGGCTTCCTTGGCTTGTTCTTTAAAAAAGAGATTTTCTGTGGCCTCTCCCTTCCTTTCGCGTCCCTCCCTTCAGGCTTCTCCAGCCTCAGCCTCACCTCCCCCAGCCCCGGGTCATGGCAGCAGGTGGTTCCGATGCCTTTGGGAGGCCAACCGCAGTCGCAGGGAGGCTGCTGGGGAATGTTGGCCACAGATAGGGAAGGCCTTGGCTAACCTGGGAGTGAGCTCAATCTCAAGGTACAAACTCCCCAGAAACTTTGAAATCACGGGCACTTACATTTTGAGCACTGTTTATATAACTTAAAATCACTTTGTGAGGGGCTTCACTCGTGGCGCAGTGGTTAAGAATCCACCTGCCAATGCAGGAGACACAGGTTCGAGCCCTGGTCTGGGAAGATCCCACGTGCCGCGGAGCAGCTAAGCCCGTGCGCCACAACTACTGAGCCTGTGCTCTAGAGCCTTCAAGCCACAGCTACTGAGCCCGCATGCCACAACTACTGAAGCCCATGCACCTAGAGCCCATGCTCTGCAACAAGAGAAGCCACTGCAATGAGAAGCCTGAGCACCGCAACAAAGAGCAGCCCCCGCTCGCCGCAACTAGAGAAAAGCCCGCGCACAGCAACGAAGACCCAATGCTGCCAAAAATAAAAATAAATTAATAAATAAATAAATTTTTTTAGAAATCGCTTTGTGAGTTTAGGAGTTGTGTATACCTTGATTCGCTCATTATATTACCATGGACTGTCTTGGTTCAGTTTAGAGCTGTAAAAGCCTGGGAATGAGGAGAGGATACCTATAAGGGAGCTTTCTGGATTCTGGATAAAGGCTGGGAGGTGACAGTGGGAAGGTTCTCAGGAGAGAAAAATTGCCGTCCTGGATGTTTCTGATTTTAAATTTCTAGTCTTCAGATACACTTCCGGACCATCGTCATCCACTACCTTCCATATCCCACCAGTGTGTTTGGGGGAGCTGGGCAGCCCCCCATCTGGAGCTTTGTGCTGTGTCTGGGCCTGGACTGGACACATCTTCAGGGGAGCTCTGGCTCCTGGCACAGCGCCTTGTGCTCACAGCAGCTGTGCTGAAATGAATCAGTCATTTGGTTTCTTCCCCTCTCCCACCTCGAGCCCTGAATAAGCTGAAAGGGTTGAGGATGGGAGTGGGGAACCAGGGAGGAGTATGAGGGGGTGCGCTGAGGGCCAGAGAAACCTCAGGAAGAATTCAGAAGGAGCTGGTCAGTCCTAAGAGCTCAGGCTGAGAAGAAATTCCCTGTAAGAGAAAGAAATTCCAATAGTGAAATCAACTAAAGAAATCTAGAGTGACTTCAAGGAAAGGGAAAAGAGAAATTGCAAGATCCAAGCTGGTGAATAAGGAATGTGGAATGTGCCTGCAGAGCTACTGAACTCTGCCCAGGCAGAGGAAGAAGAGGCTGATGGAAGAAGCAGTCTCAGATTGCCCAGCTTCCCCCCACCCCCAAGAGGGCTTCCCAATCTATAGGCATCCTCATTGTACCCCACCTCCATCAAAGGCTCTCCTGCCTGCCCTCACTGGCTCACTGGGCAGGGGCAGGGAGAGAGGGGTCAGACTGCCCCTTCCAGGAGGAGCACCTTGGGGTGAGTGACCATGTAGAGAGGAATAAAGCACACAAGGCGCTCAATTTCCACAAAGAGGTGGAGGTGATTGCCCGCTTTGGGAGGCTCAACAGAGTGAAATCACCAAGGAGCAGGCCAAGTGCAAGGGAAGTGCTGGAGAGGGCCCAGCTCATCTGGGGACCAGAGGCTGCCTTAGCACCCCATGCAGGAAGGGAGGGCTGGCATGATTTATCCTCACTGAACAGAGGAATGCCAAGTGTGGGCCCAATGCTATCATCCAGAGCATCTCTGGTCTGGACCCAGCTCATCCCTCACCCTGTGGCCCCTTCACACACCAGGGCCCCAGGGGCACGCCTTGGTTATCCTGCTCTGGAACGGCCACGGACAAAGCCCATGTGTGCCTTACTCTTCCCCGCTGACCTTGGGAGGTCACCACAAGAAATGGGACAGACTGTTGCACACAAAACTGCAGTCCCTTGGAAAGGTGGAGAGCTGGTGGGTGCCGCTCCCTCCTCCTCAGATTGCAAGCCTCTAGGAGAACCAGGTCTTTTCCACAGTGTTGTTGCCTGAGGGTGATATTTGCTTGAATTCATTTCTTAGTCTTTGGTGTGGTTAGAAGTGAACAAATGCAAGTATTTTTATAAGCTTTGAGCCAAGTGAACTATTAACCAGCTGTAATTTAATTTATCAAACCCTTTTTGGTGAAGTATGGCCCTACTGAATAAGAAGTGCACACTTTTTACTCTTAGGAAATGCTTACTTGTTTTCATTCATTAGGCTGTATCCATTTTTAAAACCGGGAGGGAGGGGAAATATACGTATATATATTTAACCCAGTGATTTGAGGTGTGCCCACATTTTTTAAATTATAGTTTTTTTAACCTTAAAAATAAAGTTTTTAAAAAAAAATATATCTTTTCTTTAAAATGAAAACAAAGGATTTGCTGCAGTATCTCTGGTTTCATGATAGGTCACCAGGAAAAAGGTTTGCATCAGGCACATGACTATACCTGTGGGGAGCTCAGTCTTTGGGAGCTGGGTCTACAGGAACTTTTGGGAACCCAGATCATTTGTTCCATATGAAAATAGCTAGAAAATTAAGAAAAAGCAAATTACTAATGTTTGAAAGATTTTTTTTTCCCCAAGTATTTTTAGAATTTCAAATCATGGTGTTTTTATCCTTTCCCTCCAGAACTGGAAAATTTTTCCACTTCCGGACAGAAAGGGCTCTGTAGCAGGCTGTTCATCTCACGTGGCTGCTTTCCACCTGTTGTCACCTCTCTGCCCAGAGAGCTGGTGGGGTAAGGCTAGGGATTGCCTTCCAGAAAAAGGGGGTGAGGAGGTGAGCTCCTCCTCCTCTGCCCCAGATAGAGACCCAGGCCTCTGGTTCCTGATGAACACTGAAGAGCTCCATCCCTCCCTCCATGTGTTTACTTCAAGAGACTTCACTGAAGGGACTCTTTGCAGTTGTGCAAGGTTGTGGG
The DNA here is from genome assembly GCF_949987535.1 of Balaenoptera acutorostrata. Taxonomy (NCBI): domain Eukaryota; kingdom Metazoa; phylum Chordata; class Mammalia; order Artiodactyla; family Balaenopteridae; genus Balaenoptera; species Balaenoptera acutorostrata. Next base: position 58,493,370 of record NC_080075.1, read on the forward strand.
TAGGGTTAAAGCAGGGTTTCTCAGCCTCTGCACTGTCAACATTTTGGAGAAGGGACTGTCCTGAGCATTGTAGCAGCAATGCTACATCCCCGGCCCCTACCCAGCAATGCCAGTATCACCACCTCCTCTGAATTGTGACAACCAAAAATGTCTCCGGACATTGGCAAATGTCCCCTGGGGGGTAACATGTCGAGGTTGAGAACTGCCAGGTGAAGGGAGGCACTTAGAGACCAGCAGTGGTAGGAAACTACCACTGCCCCTACACCCTGCAGCTGAGAGCAGGGGGACTGAGGTTACAGAACCCAGTGGGAGCTGAGTCAGGGGTTACAGCCACCGCCAGAACCTTGGCAACTTGCAGGGAAGGATACAGGAAAGAAACACCCAACTTCTCTCTCTTCCTGCCTTCCAAAATCTCAGTGTTCCCTCCCTATTAGAAGAATCTAGGTAGAAGCCAGGTGGCAAGGAAACGGGTTGATCCATGGAGATCAAATTCCTGGGGCACTGAGCGGGATAGAGAAGGACTAAGAATGGGTCTGGGGGTGGGAGGTGGGGGGCGGCAAACAGGAAATAATCAGTTTATTCATCCATCCATCTGTTCATTCAACATTGATAGGTAGCTTAGCAGAATGGTCCAGAATACAGGCTCTGAAGTCAGACAAGCCTGTATCTGGGTTTGTGTCTGGCCCTACCACGTACAACCTGGGTGATCTTGAAAGAGTAAGTTCTCTAAACCTCAATAACCTTAAATGTAAAGTGGCAACAATAATCCTGTCTCCACGTGTGACCGGACTCTTGCGATCTTGAGGTTTTCCCATTGGGGAAACTCAACAAAGCCCTAAGTCAGTTGCTTTAGTACAAGACTCTAGTCAAGTGCCAAGTGAATGGTATCTGCTGTGTGCCCACTGCTATCTCATGGGTGATCCCAGGAAGAGGAGAGACATGGGGCTCAGCCACGGAATGCGTTTCCTCACCATCTGTGAACACATTGAATACAGGTACGAGCAGAGACAGGTCACGGTGGGCTGGAGAGACCCAGACCACAGGACTTGAGTTGGGTCCGGAGGGATGAGTAGGCCTGGCTAAGTCAAGATGAGGAAGAAGATCCATCACACAGAAGGAATGATGAGGAAATCAAAGCCGTGAGAGGTGGAGGGAGAGGGAAGGCCCAGCAAGCAGTGGAGGGAATGTGAGGAGAGAGCTTTGTTTGAGGGTCTCAGTGTTCTCATCTGTACAGGTAAGGGGCTGGCTGGAGGCCAGCTGCCCTCCTGGGTACCCTAGTGTAGGCGTCACAAGCCCGCATGCCTGCAGGGGTGAGGTGGGAGGCAGTAGGGCCAGATAGGGCACACAGATGCCTCCTACAGGGCGTGGCCACTGCTCTGCTCCAAGCAGCTGTTAAGTCTCAGTAAAACACAGGCATAGAGACATCAGGTTCTAATTTTCTGAATTTTCCAAAGATGCTAGGCATTTGGATTTTTATGAGAAATCTGATATTTAAAAAACCATGTGAGCTGTACCAAACTTGTGTGAGGACCCAGCAGTCCATTTGCACTGCTGCCTGGTGCTTCCGCTGGGTCCCGTGGGGCCTGGGAACCCCGGAGCTGTGTGTGTTTGGTTGCCTCTATGTGTACGGTCTTTTTGTTTTTTGTTAATAAATTTATTTATTTATTTATTTATTTATTTATTTATTTATTTTTGGCTGCGTTGGATCTTCGTTGCTGCGTGCGGGCTTTCTCTAGTTGTGGTGAGCGGGGGCTCACCTCATCTTTGTTGCGGTGCGTGGGATTCTCATTGCGGTGGGTGGGATTCTCACTGCGGTGGCTTCTCTTTGTTGTGGAGCACGGGCTCCAGGTGTGCGGGCTTCAGTAGTTGTGGCACGCGGGTTCAGTAGTTGTGGCTCACGGGCTCTAGAGCGCAGGCTCAGTAGTTGTGGCACACGGGGCTTAGTTGCTCCACAGAATGTGGGATCTTCCCGGACCAGAGCTCGAACCCGTGTCCCCTGCATTGGCAGGCAGATTCTTAACCACTGCACCACCAGGGAAGTCCTACGTGTACGGTCTTTTAAACAGTGGTTTTCAGGGCTTAAAAAACAAAAAGAAGAAACAGAAGTAGGAGGAGGAAGAAGGGTCCACCTGGGCCAGCTGAAGTCTGAGTTCCCGGCCAGACTTAGTACCATGGCCGAGAGGGAGTGAAGGGAGGGGCTGACTCATCCAGGGCACGACGCAGAGCCGTGAGTGCGTGGGCAGTGGTCTCAGTGCCTGCTGGGCTGCCCTTGGGAGCACCGACTGGCACATTCGCGTCTTCTTTGATGAAATTTTCAAAATATTCAGCTAAAGAACAGAGACTAATACCACGAATACCCATGTTCCCCGACCCAGACTTCCTGCTGGGTTCATCAGAGCTGCTGGAGGGGCCACCTCTCTCCGTTCCTTAGGACAGACCTTCCTCTGGGTCATCTGTCTCAGGTCGGGGTCATCTGGGAGCTCTGTTTCATGGTAAAGTCTGAGATGATGACCTTTGTTGGTTTAGGAAGTCCTCCCACTGACTGCAGTGCCTGGAGATCCCACCGCTGAGCCCTGGCTCCAAGGGCCCTGGAGAGCGGAGAGCCTCGGCTCTAGGGGTAGAGGGTCAGCAGGGGCAGGGGGCAGTGAGGTTCCTGGAGACCCTGCAAGAGTTGAATGGCAGTCAGCAGCTGAACCAAGCTTCGGTTCCACACTTGTTTCTCATGACTAGTTAAAATACAGGCTCTTGCCCTGCTGAGGAGGATGTGAAGAAATCTGTGGAGAAGACTGGAAATGATGAAGTTGTCTGGAAACAGCTTAGTGAAACCTTAAAATATTTTCACTCACAAAAAAGGAAGCACAGTTGTACTTACTCAACTCTGCCCCCCCAAGCCTGCTCTAGGCCGTCTGCCCCTCCATCTTCACCTCCAGCTCCCCCAAACCCCCCTTTTAAACAGGCAGGTCTAACCTCCCTGCCCTTCCTTTTTTTTTTTTTTTAATGAAGGGTTTTTAATTTATTAATTAATTTATTTATTTTTGGCTGTGTTGGGTCTCCGTTTCTGTGCGAGGGCTTTCTCTAGTTGTGGCAAGCGGGGGCCACTCTTCATCGCGGTGCGCGGGCCTCTCACTGTCGCGGCCTCTCTTGTTGCGGAGCACAGGCTCCAGACGCGCAGGCTCAGTAGTTGTGGCTCACGGGCCTAGTTGCTCCGCGGCATGTGGGATCCTCCCAGACCAGGGCTTGAACCCGTGTCCTCTGCATTAGCAGGCGGATTCTCAACCACTGCGCCACCAGGGAAGCCCCTCTGCTCCTCCTTTTCATCCCAGCTATGCTTGGCCTCTGCCTGCCCGAGTTTCCCCTCTGTGTAGCTCTCCCTCCTCCCACTCCCCACTTTTTTTTTTTCTCCTGTCCTTTCGTTACTGCTAGTAATGGTACAATTAGTCCCTGTCATGCACCATCTTGGACTATTTCCTAACACTTCATATGTGTCAGCTTGCCTCTGACTAAACTATCTGCTTTCTGAGAGAAGGGCCTGGAATTTTCCTCATGTTTCTCACAGTCCCCCCTCCCTCCCAACCCCCTATCTGGTGATCGATAAATAGTTGTGGGGAGATAAAAGCTTGAATTGATGGGGAAATGGGTGGGGGGAGCAGAGAGTTGGTTGGGTGGCAGGGTTGAGGGATTTTCCACAAGTGCCTGAAACAGGATTCTCCAGAGCTAGTGGCAGGGAGAATCCAACCCATCACCATTTGCTCAGCATTTCCTGGGCTGACTTGACCTCTCTTGGGAAGGACTGGGAAGGAGGCTTGACCAATGGCCTTGGTCTAGAAGGCATCTCCCCCATGATACTTTAGAATCAGACGGTAGGTTTCTAATCCATTGTCTGAATTGGTTTTTAAGGTTGGCAACATAGAAAAAATCTATGTCGACACTTTCATTTTAATCAGTACAGTTGAAAATGACCTCAAAGCCTATGACTTGCTTGTCTACCTGCCTAGAAATGATCCCTTCTCTTAGTCGGGGGACACAGCCTGGGACTTTGAGTGGATCCAGCATACGGCGTGAAGCCTGCACTTCAGCTCCCAGCCCCAAGGTGGACCTCTTCCTGGAGGTGGGAAAGAAGACGGCAGGGGAGCAAGTAGGAGTTTCTGATCCCCAGGCGTCCGCCTTGGCAAGAGAGCCCTGATGTGGCCGGAGCAGTAGCAAGAGGAAGTCTACGCGGCAGCAGCCCTGCAGCCTCTTGTCTGCTGCCCTCCCCTGCAATCCACGCGAGTTATTCATTCTCAAGGGTGGAAAGCACAGGATTAACCAGTTCTAAACGCTCATTTGTTGGGTTTCCAACTCGCCTCCAAGTGACTGTTAATCCAGTCTGCCTTGCACTGTCCCCCACAGACATGAGTGTGTGCCAGCACCCCTTTCCCGCTTGAAGCGCTCCCCGAGGGGGCTTGCCTTAGCTACGTAGCCAGCTGGGGAGAGTCTAGGAGATGATTTTTCCCCCGCACTGACGTCTCCCCTCCCCTGACTCCTGCAGCTCTTGGGATCTAGACCACTCCATGGAGCACCTGATTCCTTACTGTTGCCTGAGTGTTAGCCTGACCTTCCAGTCTAGACCACCAGCTTCCTGAGGACAGCACATGTCAGCCACTTGCTTTGCTTTCCCACAGTACTTAGCACAGCACCGGCCCCAGAGCAGACCATCAGCACCTGTTTCCTGACTATATGGTGAAGGGCCAGGCAGAGTCCCAGCTCCTCCCGGAAGTCTTCTCGAGCCTTCTCTCCGCCTTCTGACCCAACCATTCACCTCTGCAGAGTCCTCCAGCACCTGAGGCCTGGGCCCCACAAGCAAGCTTGAGGGCTTTAGACATTTGGCTCCTCAAGTAGACTAGCCCTTTCCAGGCAGACCCTGTGGCCAGGCTTCCTCCCAGCAACTGGAACTAACTTGGGCACATAGCAGAGTTTTTTTTTTAACGTAATAGTTTTACTGAGATATACCATACACATACCATACAAGTCACCCATTTAAAGAGTATGATTCAGTGTTTTTTATCATACTCGTAGACTTATGCAACCGTCAGCACAAACAGTTTTAGAATATTTTCATCACTCCAAAAAGAAATCCCACAACCTACCCTTGGTTCCTCCGTATTAGTTTCCTGTGGCTGCTGTAACAAATGACCACAAACTTGGTGGTTTAAAACAATACCAATTTATCGTCTCACAGGTCTAGAGGCCAGAAGTCTGAAATTAAGGTGTCAGCAGGGCCACACTCCCTCTGCAGGCTCTAGGGAAGAATCTGGCCCTTGCCTCTTCCAGCTTCTGGAGGCTGTCACCATTTCCTTGCTTGCATCACTCCAGCCTCTGCCTCTGTCTTCACATCACCTTCTCCTCTGTGTGTCTTCCTATGTGCATCTAGTGTCAAACCTCCCCCTGCCCCTCTCTTATTAGGACAACTGTGATGGCATCTAGGGGCCACCCAGATCATCCAAGATTATCTCCTCATCTCAGTATCGGGCTCAACTTAGTCACATCTGCAAAGACCCTTTTTCCAAGTAAAGTAACATTCACAGTGTCCGGGGACTTGACATAGATATCTTTTGGGAGGCCATTTTTCAGCCTTCCACACTCTCCATGCCCCCCAGCCCAGATGTAATGCATATAGCATAAAATACATCAAATTAAAGTGTGCAAATGTACAAATTTCAGTATATTCATAAGGTTGTACAACCATCACCGCTATCCAATTCGAGAACATTTTCATCAACTCAAAAAGAAACACTGTATCTATCAGCAGTCATTCCTCATTCTCCAACCCCTGGCAACCACTACTCTACTTTTTGTCTCTATGATTTGCCTGTTCTGGACATTTTGTATGAGTGGAATCGTACAATATGTGGTCTTCTGTGTCTGGCTTCTTTCACTTAGCATGTTTTCAAGGTTCATCTGTGTTGTAGCATGTATCAGTACTTCATTCGTTTTTATAGCTGAATAATATTCCATTGCATGGATGTACCACATTTCATTTATGCATTCATTGGTTCATGAACGTTTTGGTTGTTTCCACTTACTGGCTTTTATGAATAATGCTCTTATGAACATTCATGTACACATTTCTGTGTGGACATATGTTTTTTTTACTTCTCTTAGTTATATGCCTAAGAGCAGGAGAGACTTTGAGACTGTTTTCCAAAGTGGCTGCACCATTTTACATTCCTACCAGCAATATATGAGAGTTTTAATTTCTTTACATCTTCACCAAAACTTAGTATCTATCTTTTTTATTAAAGTTATACCAGTAGGTATGAAGTGGTTTCTCATTGTGGTTTTGATTTGTCTTTCCCTGATGGTTAATGATGCTAAGTATCTTTTCATGTGCTTATTGGTCGTTTGTATATCTTTTCTGGAGAAATGTCTATTCAGACCCTTTGCACAGGTTTTAACTGGGTTATTTGTCTTTTTATTATTGGGTTTTAAGAGTTTTTTATGTATTTTAGATACAAATCCCTTGTATGTTCTCCAATTCTGTGAGTTTTTTTGCATTCTTTTTTTTTTTTTAATTTTTATTTATTTTTGGCTGCGTTGGGTCTTCGTTGCTGGGCATGGGCTTTCTCTCGTTGTGGTGAGCGGGGCCTACTCTTTGTTGCGGGGCGTGGGCTCCTCATTGCAGAGGCTTCTCGTTGCGGAGCATGGGCTCTAGGGTGCACAGGCTTCAGCAGTTGTGGCACACGGGTTCTAGAGCACAGGCTCAGTAGCTGTGGTGCACGGGCTTAGTTGCTCCACGGCATGTGGGATCTTCCCGGACCAGGGATCGAACCCGTGTACCCTGCATTGGCAGGCGGATTCTTAACCACTGTGCCACCAGGGAAGTCCCCTTGCATTCTTAATGATGTCCTTTGAAGTACAAAAATTTTCAATTTTGATGAAGTCTAACTTTTTTTGCTTGTGCTTTTGATGTCACATTTAAGAAACCATTGCCTACTTCTGTATTTTTCTATGGGTTTTATAGTTTTACCTGTTAAACTTCAGTCTTTGATACATTTTGAGTTTATTTTTATATATGTTGTGAGGTAGGGGTCCAGTTTCATTCTTTTGCATGTGAATATCCAGTTGTCTTTGCTCCACTGGTTGAAAAGACTGTTCTTTCCCCCCAGCCAGTTGTTTTAACACCCTTGTCAAAAATCAATTGACGTAATTGTGAGAGTTTATTTCTGGACACTCAGTTCTATTCCATTGATCTATATTATGTCTATCCTTATGCCAGTTTTGAAATTGGGAAGTATGAGTCCTCCAGTTTTGTTGTATTTTTCCAGGTTGTTTTGGCTGTTCTGGACATACAACAGATTCTTCCGACAGACTTGTTGCTTGGTCACTTGCTTTCTTGCTTCCTCAATGGACCTGCAGGCCTGTGAGAGCTTGGCTGGCCTGTATGGTTAGGTGAAAAATTCCTCCCCCTACTCTTCAGCCTCCCCTTCAGAAGGCATTTGGCCAGTAGAGATCTGGGCTGTTCTGGCTGAGCTATCTTCATCCAGGGCAAGGCAGAAAAAGAGGGAACTTGGTGAGGTGCATCTGGCCCCTCAAGCAGGTCTAAATCCAACTAATCCTGCCCTCACCCCCAACCCAGTGTCCCTTCCCCATCTCTCCTCACCTTGCAGGGTCCGTGTTTGGATGGTTATAATTCTAGTAGATTTCACTTCCAGCCAACACACCAGCTCTCCTCTTGTGCTTCTGTCATTCCTGTCACTCTCCTGCCACTTCCTAAGCATGATGCACAGCAAAATGGTGCAGGATGGAGGATGTCTGTCGTGTCAGGTGGGGCAGGTGCATCAGTCTGGCCTTCCTGGTGGCATCTCTGGTCACCTCCAAGTGTTCTTCATGGACCCAGCAGGAATGTTGCCTGAGCTGCAGGCACTGGTTTTGCTGGTGGATGAAACTCTTCTCTTCCCTATGGGGCTTTCAGTCCTTGCCTTAAGGAGACAAAAAGAAGGGTTGCGGGGAAAACGGGTGAATCAGAGGGCAGGTTTTTCTGGAAGATTTCAAGATAAGCTGACCTGCTGCTGGTGCCACAATACGGAGGACTTACAGCTTTGGCCCTTTTTTTCAAAATATGGCCCCCAGCTGGGAGCTCTTTTTCATGAATAAAAGTGATAAAACTGAGTCTGACTTATTCATCTCCATGGGTTACTGGGAGTGTTTCTCCATGGCTTCCCTGCAGGGGGTGGGGGGTGGTTGGCCTATGACTGAGGGAGACAGCTCAGTGCCATCACTGCTAACTGTGCAAACTTGGACCTGTTACCCAACCTCTGTGAGCACAACTTCCTTGTTTGTTAAATAAGGATACCTCCCTCCTGGTGGTGGGAGCAATAAGAGTTCAAACAGAAGGAAAGTGTTTGTTATTATCAGCTTCTTTCTGGCTTTCTTTGTGGCAGTCCCTGTGTTAGTATTCAAACCAAATCAAGTGGGGTAAAGGAAGAGATTTCATGATCTCTAGAGCCATAAACTGGAATGTTTTGAGCATCTGCTATGTGTTTAATTGTATGCTGATCTTCATGTGTATTTTCAGTTCTTTGAGGTTTGAAAGATGCCGATTAATGGTATCTCTTCCCCATACAGACTCTAAACCAGTTGAGAACTACACAGGGGAGTCAGTAGAGATAAAAATAGAGATTGTATTATAGGTGAAGGCTGGACCAACACATGGCTCACACCGACAGCTAAAATGTACCTTCATGCCTCCCCCCAACTTTTTCTGTTTCCCAGTTTGAAGCCTGATTCCAGGCTGCAGAGCCTAAGGGGCAGGTGTCCTGAGGGATTGACTTGGGGCTCTGAGGATAGTAACATTGATCCTTTGGCTGCTTCCGTGAGTCATGGGCTCTATGTAGTGCTGGCCCTGCTGGAGGTTCACCAACTCTGTTTATTTCACCAGGAAGACCTACATCTCTGGAATGTTGGTGCTAATCCTCCAAATCTGTGCTCTGCATGCACCATGAAACTTGTTGTCAATTCCGGTTTCTTTATAGCCACTTAAAGCTCTCTGACTGTACGCAAGTGAGTTAACGTATCTGTGCCTGGATTCCTCACCTGTGAAGTAGGGATGGTAATACCCAACCCAAAGGATGCTGAAGGACTGGAGAGAAAGGACTTGCTTAGGGACCAGCACCTAATAGGTCCACTAAGCCTGGTTCAACGCCCTGGAGAACTCAGCTTTCCATTCCAGACTCTGAGGCTTCTCCCTGTGTGCTGAGCAAGTCTCTTTGGGGGCCAAATGGTCACAGACAGGTCTGTGGGCTGGAGTGGAGATGTGGATTTGAGAAAGATGAGGTCTCAGTAGAAGTGTGTCATTGAAAGATAAGCATTGGTGTATGGATGCATCCACAGAGATTTATTGTCTGTGCGGTGGGATTTCAGTCCTACGTTTCAGGCCTCCTCCAGGTTGCGGGTGGGAGAGTTGTTAGCAGAAATGTCAACGCCCTGAGCCTCCCTTCAAACCCATATTTAGGACTGTCTAAGGCAAAATGGTGAAGTAAGCAGTGGTTTCCCCAAGGCACCCACTTCCTCTTTTCTGCACCCCATTCGACTCTTTTAGCACCCTTCCTCCATCCAGCTAAGAAAATGAGTCTCTGGAAAACGATTTCATGCTAACACAGAGGGCAGCAGAATATGAGCTAATTCCAGCCCCCCACCTGTCATTGTACGGCCTGTGAACTACAAACGGTTTTTACATTTTTAAATGGTTGGAAAAAATCAAAAGAAGAATATTATTTTGTGAAATAAAAATTACATGAAAGTCAAATTTTATTGTAACATAAATAAAGTTTTATTGGAACCTAGCCACAACCATTTGTTTACATATTGTCTATGGCTGCTTTCAGTCAGAGACCGTAAGACTCCCAAAGTCTAAAATATTTACCTTCTGGCCCTTTAAGAAAAAGTTTGCTGATGCCCTGCTCTTAAGATGTTAGAGAGTTAATGTGTTATGTGCTCAATGGGATTTGGTTCAGAGGAAGGGACAAAGCAGTGGAGTTCAGGCATTGTCAGCAGGCCTGCAGAGGAGACGCTGGGTGGGAAGATTTCGTGATATCCTTCCAGTTAGAAGGGCTGAGGGGAGATAGATGTCTAGTCTTGTAGGTGGGGCTGCTTCTGTCCACACTGGGATAGGGGGTATGGAAATGGTGGGATTCAGGCCTATGACTCATTCTAGCTGCACAGACAGCAGGATTCAGGAGTGGATTAATAACTCTTAGTGAGTGTATCCCAGTATCCCACCAGCTTCCCCTCTGCCAGGCTAGTGGCAGTGATTTTCCTTTTTTTTTTTTGGGCTGCGTTGGGTCTTCGTTGCTGCGCGCGGGCTTTCTCTAGTTGCGGTGAGCAGTGGCTACTCTTCGTTGCGGTGCGCGGGCTTCTCGTTGCGGTGGCTTCTCTTGTTGCGGAGCATGGGCTCTAGGTGGGCGGGCTTCAGTAGCTGCAGCACGCGGGCTCGGTAGTTGTGGCTCGCGGGCTCTAGAGTGCACAGGCTTCAGTAGTTGCAGCGCGTGGGCACAGTAGTTACGGCGTGTGGGCTCTAGGGCGTGCAGGCTTCAGTAGTTGTGGCGCACGGGCTCAGTAGTTGTGGCTCGCAGGCTCTAGAGCACAGGCTCAGCAGTTGTGGTGCACGGGCTTAGTTGCTCCGTGGCATGTGGGACCTTCCCGGACCAGGGATCAAGCCCGTGTCCCCTGCATTGGTAAGGCAGATTCATTCATTCATTCATTCATTCATTCATTTATGGCTGTGGTGGCTTCTCTTTGTTGCTCAGCACAGGCTCTAGGCGCGTGGGCTTCAGTAGTTGTAACACGTGGGCTCAGCAGTTGTGGCTCGCGGGCTCTAGAGCGCAGGCTCAGTAGTTGTCGCGCACAGGCTTAGTTGCTCCGTGGCATGTGGGATCTTCCTGGACCAGGGCTCAAACCCGTGCCCGCTGCATTGGCAGGCGGATTCTTAACCACTGTGCAACCAGGGAAGTCCCTGGCAGTGGTTTTACCTGAAGCCTTTAATGTTCCTGGAGTCCTGCACAACCTCCCCAGTTGGCCCTGAGCAGCACATTCATGGCTCACCTCTCTCATTTCCACAGAATTTGCCTTCTGCCGGGTGGACGCCTCCATCGCACTGGATCTGGCCCTGGCTGTGCTGTGTGACCTGCTCCAGCAGTGGGACCAGCTGGCCCCTGGACTCCCAGTCCTGCTAGGATGGCTGTTGGGGGAGGGTGATGACCTCATGGCCTGTGTGGAGAGCGTGCATCAGGTAATCCTGGGGTGTCAGGGCAGTGGAGGTGGGTGGGAGTGATCCTACACCCACCGGATGCAGCACTTACAGGCTTACATGGGCTTGATGTGCCTGCTGAAAGTGTGCTTCTGGGTGCTCAGGTTACAGAGCAGTAAGCAATTAGGGAGTCTCCAAATGGCCCCAGCAGCCCGAGGGTGCTGCTGGGGCAGCTCTCGTGCTGGCTGTGGAGTTCCAACAGTAAGCCTTCCGATCAGTGTGGGGAGGGGTCTTTGAAAGAGGCCCCTTGGAAGTTGAGAGTTTAATTATGGAGAATGCTTATTCGTCAACACTGGAGTGACCAGGGGCTCCCCATGGTTAGGTCTGAAGGTGAAACACTTCCAGAGAATCAGGGTCCTTCCAGGGTCTCTGCCGCTTGAAGAAAACTATGAGCCCCTCCAGGTGGGGGTCAGTCAACAGATAGGGAAACTGAGGACCCAGATAAGCAGTAAAAGCATCTTGAGAACTGAAATTCCTCTCTGCCAGTGTCTGACTCAGCTGGCCTTCTTGGCATCCCCAGCAGGCCAATAGTTCAAAAAGCAGCCTGTTTATGGGAAATTAGGAGACAAGATAAAGTGTCTGTGATAAAATGACCTTGAAAATCCCCAGCATTATAGAAATTTGGTTTCATACTGAGAGACTAGTGTCTCATGTTTGTCAATTCTTCGCTCTTTGCTGCTCAGATCTCCCTTCCTCCCTCCTCTCTGATTTCTAGATGCACCTTCAGGTCTAGGGCCCCCTCCTGTGTTGAGGTCCCCTTTTCAGCACCAAGCCCCCAAAATATCTTGGCTGAGAACCACAAACACATCTTTATCAAAGGTCATGTTAAGTCTGGGGGAAAAAAATTTCTCTCCAGTGGAGAAGTACAACGAGTGAAAATAGAAGGTGACCTTCAAGGCTGCAAGTGCTGTGTGTACAGGGGTGTTGACAGGCGAGAGTGGGCCCTCTGTCAGGTGGGGAGGGGACACACTGCTTCTGCATCTGCCAGGACTCTGCTCTGGACTGGGGCCAGTCAGCATCCCCTGTAAGGTTGACTTTTGGCTTTTTAATCGGACTTAGGTGGAAGAAGACTACCTGTTTGAAAAAACAGAAGTCAACTTTTGGGCTGAGACCCTGATCTTCATGAAATACCTCTACAAGCACCTCTTCCGCCTCCTCTCCAAGTCCAGCTGGTGTCCCCTCAGCCCCGAGAGGCTCTGTCATCTTCAGAGGACAGCGTCAGAGCAATGCCACCTCCTTTCCCAACTCTTCAGAGAGCTGCCACCAACTGCTGAGTTTTTGAAGACGGCGGAGTTCACGAGACTGCGCGTTCGGGAGGAAAGGGCTTTGGCTTGCCTGAGGCTACTGGCGTTTCTGGAAGGAAAGGAAGGGGAAGACACCCAGTTCTCAGGGCTTTGGACTCCCCTGCAGCAGTGAATCAGTTAACTCTTCCAAGAACAGAAACGGCTTGTTGAAGAAAGAAGACTTGTGGGGTTGGGGGTAGGGTGGATTGTTCCCCCAGTCAATCCGCAGGAAAATGTTGAACAGAAACTTAAGCATCTTCTCCCCTTCACAACTCCCCCACTTCTGTGAGTCTAGTCTTCTGTCCTACAGAGGACTTTTTCTTCAGTTCAGTCATTCAAGGCAGCCTCGTTTATTGCAGCTACTGTAGGAAGTGAGGCTACCACATTGAATATTGACTCTGTTCCCAGGTGCAGGCCACCTGCAGGCCTGAATTAGCCTTTTTCATCCCCCAGGACCTCCAGTGTCCAACCAGAGCCGGCCTACATTTTTCTCTGAATTGACTACACAGAGTTGGGTTTTAACACATGATTTTCCCCCCCTTTTCTGGCTAGTTGTAGGAGCTGGATTAGTTGGCAAACAGCCCACTTGGTCAGAATTCCAAATTTTATTCGATTTTAGCAAAGGCAGGAATATGTTCCAAATGTTGGCTCCTGGGAGAATCAAGGATCGACTTCATACAAATAATTGTTTTTACTGTCTGCATGTTTAAGCCTTCAGTGACCTACACATGCCATCCTAATTATTAAAAGAGCCATTAAGAGCTCCTACCCACCTCTCCCCACCATAAAAAGTATTTGTGCTATTGTTAGGAAAACAGATTCACCACCCAGTGAAATCATAGACTCTTGGCTGTTAGAAGGAACCTGGGGCAAGGAGAGTCAGAATAAATGACTTATTTGATGCCTACACTGTTTACTGTCATTTTCTTGGTGGCAGTAACAAGAAGATTCTTATTTAAGATGCCAGAAAACTTTTATCCATTTCAGTGATTTAACCTGGAAACCTTAAGGGTTTTCTGCTTTTCTAAGTCCAGCCCTCCCCTCTTCCTCAGACACCCAGCAGGTGTCGCTCTTGCATACGTTTTGCTGCTAGTTTTGTTTTTCACTGGCTTACCAGTTTTAATTTATAATTTCAGAGTAAGTGTTACCCAAAGACAGTTATCTTGAAATTCATAGCTTGGATGGGTCATAGCCTCATCCACGTTCATTTTTCATCCTAGTTATCTGAAAAAACCATTTCAGTAATCCTATGTACACTTGGCCCAGCTTTTTAGGGTCTGTAAATACTTCTCGGGTGAGCAATCCGAATTATTTTATTGATGTTTGAGGGTCTGGAGGGGCAGTTTAGAGGGGAGAGGGTTTGATATGATCATTTCCTACTACAGAAAGACTTATATTTCAAATGTAATTTGTTTCTCTTTGAAAGAAAACCACCTAACACTAAAAAATAGAGCCTACTAGAAGAATAGAGAAAGGTCTGTGTAGGAAGAAGCAAGGAAAGAAGTTAACTTAGTGTCCAAAGTTTTGCCCTGAAGAGACAGGAAATTCCCTGGTGGTTTTGCACTACTCAGCTCAAAATGTGTTTTCTGTGATCCTGAATTAATAACCTGGTTAGGCATCTGTGTAGCCCACACTTGATGGAAAGTTGCCAACTGAACATTTCTTTTTGTTCTGAGAAGACGTGGCTGGTGAGAAGTCAGGGAATTGTTGGTACAATGTGGTGATAACCATGGTAGAATAATTATGAAACCGGCTCCAGCAAAGCCCAGCTCACTGGAAAAGGCCAGCATTCCTTTTTTCTCCATTTAAAATGAAATAAAAGCAGTTACATAATAATAAAAATATTTTCTACCAGCAGGTACTCTGTACCAAAGCATGTACCATAGCATGTTTACATGTTAGCTCCAAAGTCCTTCTACCAAGCCTGCAAAGTGGGTGTTCTCATAGCTGTTGAGAATTACCCCAGATTTTGATTTTGGCTGGTTGTAGCCAGCCTGAGAGCACAGGAGAGACAGATGTTTCCACTGGTTTTTGTATCTGAAATCTTGTCACTGACCTCCAATAGCAGTGGTGAGGGAAATTGCTGTTTCACACTTTCCTGATGCATTCCCACGGGAAACTCAGAATACCCCACTGTCGGGGCCATCCTCAGACTCTTGTGCTGTGGTTCATTTCAACAAAGAAAACAGCATCAGGGTTCTTGGGTATTCTAGGCTGTGTCAGCCATGGTTGCCCAGCCTTGTCTACGGGCCAGTGTAGGCCGGGTGGCAAGAGTGAAGCAGTCACTTCTTCTGAGGTCACTGCCCTTGGCTCCAAGCTCGAGGGTCCAAGATTTGGTGACCCCTCAGCACTGCATTCACGGTTCTGTAGACCTCCACCCATCTGGCCATACTCCAGAGGCCTGGCTTTCTCCATTTTTATGCTTTGTCAATTTGTTTTAATAAATAAGATGGAGTATACTTATCTTTTAAAAACCTTAACAGATAACTCATTTGCACCTTGACAAAGGTGAGAGATGAGTAAAGCAGGAATTATCTTAGTTTTACAAAGAAACCCAGGTGCCAAAGTGATTTTGTGATTTGCCTAAAATCACATGGCTTATAAGGGACAGGGCCTGAACTCCAGCCCTGTGTTTCTGATCCTGAAGTCCTTGCAGCCCTATGCTGACTCCAGCTCCCTGGGTGGGTGAGGAGTCCAGCAATGGGCTCTGCGTGCAAGCTGAACTCTAAAGAGTAGGTCTCCTGAGTGACAGGCCTGGCTCATTCCCTCCCAGGGTAACTGAGAGAGGGAATGAGCGCCGCCGAATGGAAGTAAGCACAAGGAAACAGCCAGAAACAAGATCAACTGGGCAAGGAAGGGGGCGTGGGTCTCGGGAGCTTCTTTCCCTGGCGGGTACTGGACCTTCCAACTTAGGCCCAATTACAGCCTAGGCTGCCAGGTGTGCGAAATCATGGGCCCCGCTCCAGCTTTTTTGGCAGCATATCCGTAGACGCAGAGTGAGAAGTGTCCTGGATCGGACTCCAGATCTGCCCCAGTGGGGCTGACAGTGGCTTTAGCTGCACTGGGCGCTAGGGGGGGGTGTCTGCCCCGTACCCGGAGGGCGCCCGTTGGCAAAGAGCATTTCCCAACGCGGGCTTCTGGGGTGTGGGGCTGGCGAGAGAAGGAAACCGGGGCGAGCCCACCAGGCGCATCCTCGGTGCCTAGCCCAGCCTGGCTGCGGGTCGGCCTAAGCCGGAGCCCTCAGCCCACAACGAGTTAAGGCGGGGCGCGGCGCCCTCAACGGCCCGGGAGTTAAGGGGCTAGGAGGGCGCGCCAGGCCAAGGCTGCGGCGGGCGGGAGCCTCGGCTGGCAGCTGTACCACAACCCCCAGGAGGGCTGGGGAAAGCCGGACAGACCAGCAGACGGACGAGGCGTTGGGAAGTGCCTCCATGCCTGCGCGGCTCTCCTGGCCTTTCCTTCCGTCCTCCCAGCCGGCTCCCCCGCCCGGGACGCCCCGCGCCACTCCGCGCCTTTGGCCCTGGCTCAAGGTCTTGTGATGTGATTAGCAAAGCCAGCGCCTTGTCCTCAGACACTCAGCCCTGCCCGGCAGGGCTCGGCGCTCAAGCCCTGTTTACTGCAGGCTGGGCGGGAAGAGGGGCGGAGGAACCGGCCCAGGCTCCTCCGGGCGAGACTGCCCTGGCAGCCGCCCGCGTGGCCGCTCGGGCCCCCACCCCCACCGCGTCTCCACGTGCAGTCGGGATGGAGCCACTACCGGTCAGACTCGGGCCCAGAGTCCCCGCCCCCCGGCCGGAGCACCCTTAGCAAAAACAGCCGGGCTGCGTGGACGGTTGCAATATTCTTGCATTTTGCAATTCCCGCGCCCAATATAAAACCGAGGGTGGGAGATAAAAGCTCCGCAATTTCGCCTAGCAGGACCGGGCGGGGAAAGACACGTCCGGGGCTGCAGAAACCCGGCCACGTTAAACGTGCAGGGGATTTCCAACAGTACAGCCCCAGAGGAGGGGAGCCGTACCTTCCCGCCGCCACCCAGCAGCACCCATCTGGGCCGAGCTCTCCACACCGCCCTGGGCGCCCCAGCGGCCAGCCCCGCCCCGAGGCCTCTCCGCCCCCTCCCCCAGAGGAAAAAAATTGGCGGCGGCCAATGGGAGGCCAGGAAGGCGCCTGACGTCCGCAAGCCGGCGGGCGGCGTTGCCTGGAGACCCCGGCGGGGTCAGCCTTCTGTTCCCTCCCCGCGGCAGGCCCGCCCCGCCGCTGCCGCGCTCCGGGGCTCTATATAGGGCGCGCGCTCTCGGGCGGCTGAGTTCCAGCAGTCCGCGAGCTGCCGTCGGCTCCGCGCGGGGGGGGCGGGCCGGGCACCCCGGGGCGCGGAGGAGCGCTCTAGCTTCACTCTCCTCTCCCCCCACTCTGCACTCCCGGGCACCCTCAAACCAGTTCAAGCTGCTGCCCCCGCTGCCTCTTTTCTCGCCCCCCAGCAAACTTTCGGTCCCTCCCCCGCCCCTCGGCCGTTATTCGTCGTGGCTCAAGCCCGCCCGCGCCGCCCCGAGGGCTCCTCCGGACCTCCCAGCCTGCAGCTCCGACCATTACAGGATCCAGAAACATGTCGACCACACTTCTGTCCGCCTTCTACGATATCGACTTCTTGTGCAAGGTACGCGGAGAAGCAGGGAGGGAGGAGGACGGGCAAGCAGGAAGCCCTTCGAGTTTTCAGGCTTGGCCTTCTGTCCTCGGCTTCGGGGGTCCTCTTCCCGCCTTGACTTTTTGGGCTCGGGGAAAATGCCGGAGTTTGCAGTGTGTGCTCGAACCTTGTGGACGGGGAGAAGGAGCGGGGAGGAAGGGCAGGAGAGAGTCGCTGTAGCTGTTTAGTTTCTCCGCAGCCGACCACAGCCACGCTTGCCCGGGGCTTCCCGGACGGGGTTTGCGCCGCCCAGGCCGGCGGCCCACGCCTGAGGATCACATGTCGCAACCCAGCGCGGCCTAGGGTGGAGAGTCCGGCTCCTCCCAACGCGAACTTGATTCTTGTGCGCGTGTAAGGGTGGAGGTTGGGGGCCGAGTCGAGATCCGAAAAAAAAAAAAAGAATTGGAGGGCTGGAAGTGGTTCTTCTGCAACGCACTCCAACGCATCCCTCTCCTCTTCCTTTTCCCACTTTTCATCCCTTCCCCGCTACCCTCCTTTTTGGCAGACGGAGAAGTCCTTGGCCAACCTCAATTTGAACAACATGCTGGACAAGAAGGCGGTGGGGACACCCGTGGCCGCCGCCCCCAGCTCGGGCTTCACGCCGGGCTTCCTCCGACGGCACTCAGCCAGCAACCTGCACGCGCTCGCCCACCCCGCGCCGAGCCCCGGCAGCTGCTCGCCCAAGTTCCCGGGCGCAGCTAATGGCAGCACCTGCGGCAGCGCGGCGGCGGGCGGGCCGGCCTCCTACGGCACCCTCAAGGAGCCGTCGGGGGGCGGCGGCACGGCCCTGCTGAACAAGGAGAACAAATTCCGGGACCGCTCGTTCAGCGAGAACGGCGAGCGCAGCCAGCACCTCCTGCACCTGCAGCAGCAGCAGAAGGGGGGCGGCGGCTCCCAGATCAACTCAACGCGCTACAAAACTGAGCTGTGCCGGCCCTTCGAGGAGAGCGGCACGTGCAAGTACGGCGAGAAGTGCCAGTTCGCGCATGGCTTCCACGAGCTGCGCAGCCTGACGCGGCACCCCAAGTACAAGACGGAGCTGTGCCGCACCTTCCACACCATCGGCTTCTGCCCCTATGGGCCTCGCTGCCACTTCATCCACAACGCCGATGAGCGGCGGCCCGCGCCGTCGGGGGGCGCCTCCGGGGACCTGCGCACCTTCAGCGCCCGCGACGCGCTGCACCTGGGCTTCCCGCGGGAGCCGCGGCCCAAGCTGCACCACAGCCTCAGCTTCTCGGGCTTCCCGTCAGGCCACCACCAGCCCCCGGGGGGCCTGGAGTCGCCCCTGCTGCTCGACAGCCCCACGTCGCGCACGCCGCCGCCACCCTCCTGCTCCTCGGCTTCGTCTTGCTCCTCGTCCGCTTCGTCCTGCTCCTCGGCCTCGGCTGCCTCCACACCCTCGGGCGCCCCGACGTGCTGTGCCTCTGCGGCGGCAGCGGCCGCGGCCGCGCTGCTGTACGGCACCGGGGGCGCCGAGGACCTGCTCGCGCCGGGCGCGCCCTGCGCCACCTGCTCGTCGGCCTCGTGCGCCAACAACGCCTTCGCCTTCGGTCCGGAGCTGAGCAGCCTCATCACACCTCTCGCCATCCAGACCCACAACTTCGCCGCCGTGGCCGCCGCCGCCTACTATCGCAGCCAGCAGCAGCAGGGCCTAGTGCCCCCCGCGCAGCCTCTGGCGCCGCCCAGCGCGCCCCTCCCTGCCAGCGCCGCCGCGCCGCCCTCGCCGCCCTTCAGCTTCCAGCTGCCACGCCGCCTGTCCGAGTCGCCCGTGTTCGACGCGCCCCCTAGTCCCCCGGACTCACTGTCTGACCGCGACAGCTACTTGAGCGGCTCCCTGAGCTCGGGCAGCCTCAGCGGCTCTGAGTCCCCCAGCCTCGACCCCGGCCGCCGCCTGCCCATCTTCAGCCGCCTCTCCATCTCCGACGACTGAGGCAAGAGGGCGCTAGTGAGGAGGAGGAAGGGAAGGCCGTTCTGGGGGTGTTGGAGGGCGCCCCTGCAGTCGCGCCCCTGCTGGGGGCAGGGAGGCTCGGGAGTGTGGGGGGCTGACCTCGGCCACAAGCAGACTGCAGGCCTCACCGAGCACTTGGACTCGAACTTGTGTGCCGGGAGGGGCCCCCACCCCTCCCCTTTCGGTTTCCTCTTGTTTTGTTTTGTTTTTTATTATTATTTTTATTATTATTACGGAGTTTCATTCTTGTTGAGCGAAAAAAAGCCAACGAACTTTTTGTATTGAACAAAATATTCACAACAGAGCAGTTGTGATGCGAATAGAACAAAAACCAAACACAAACTTTTTTAGGTCTCCCATGAGTTTGGGACTTTAGGAAAAATCAACCCAGCACCAGCAGCTACCAACCACCATTCCATATCTTCACTTGCAAAGCATTAGCTACAGTCCAGATGTGGGGACTCTTATCTTGAGAGAGGTTCCTAATTGTCTCAGACCAGTGTAAACAAACAAGCCAACCAACACCTTGCTAAACCTAAGCTTTTAGAATCCAATATTCTGCCAAGAATATGCCTTGATAGTAGACCTCAGCTCCATAGGTGTTTTTTGTTTTTTAACGAAGTTATATATGTCTGGAAAAAAAAAACCCTTGCATTCCAAAGTTTCATACTGGTTCCTGGTTTCATTGCCACCACTTAGTGGATGTTTAAGTTAGAACCATTTTGTCTGCTCTTTCTGGAAGCCTTGGGCAGAGCTTAGTTTGTAATTGTTGGGGAATAACTGCTGAATTTTTAGCTGTTTTGAGTTGATTCGCACCACTGCACCACAACTCAATATGAAAAAAACTATTTAACTTATTTATTATCTTGTGAAAAGTATACATTGAAAATTTTGTTCATACTGTATTTATCAAGTATGATGAAAAGCAATAGATATATATTCTTTTATTATGTTAAATTATGATTGCCATTATTAATCGGCAAAATGTGGAGTGTATGTTCTTTTCACAGTAATATATGCCTTTTGTAACTTCACTTGGTTATTTTATTGTAAATGAGTAAAAAAAAATCTTAATTTAAGAGATTGTATGTAATATTTATTTCATTAATTTCTTTCCTTGTTTACGTAAATTTTGAAAGATTGCATGGTTTCTTTACGGAAATCTTATCTTGATGCTGTGGAAGTAGTTTGAGGAATATCTTATGAGTTTTTCTTAGAATGTATAATGGTTGTAGCCCATCCAACTTTAAAAGAAAAAAAGTGACCACATACTTTGCAATCAGGCTTACATGTGGCATGCTTTTCTCATTCCATCTTTATAAATCAGAAAATGTTTTTTGTTTGCTTATTCCACCAGTTCTACTGTG
The DNA here is from genome assembly GCF_949987535.1 of Balaenoptera acutorostrata. NCBI lineage: Eukaryota > Metazoa > Chordata > Mammalia > Artiodactyla > Balaenopteridae > Balaenoptera > Balaenoptera acutorostrata. Next base: position 58,513,927 of record NC_080075.1, read on the forward strand.
ACATACTCTGCATATAAAGACATGTAGCAATAATGGGGGGGGAGGGTAATCTCACAGTGCCTTTGGAAGGGCCAGAACTTGCCTTAAATCTTCCTCAACCAAATAAGTATTTTGTCTATTAGTGCTTGAGAGAATTTGAATGTAGGATGGGTTCAACTGCACAAAAGGAAAAGATTTTTACCACTTTTTTTTATATAGCTATAAAGTGAAGAGGCCACCTCTTAGTGCTGAAATGGTATGTAGTACATGAATATGCCTTGTTTAATTACAGAAAATTCCAAAACTTGTACTATTTTTTTTTTTTCCGTGTGGAAAGGCAGGAATGCTTTCCTGGACAGCGGATGAATGAGCAGTAGACGTAGTTTGTTTGTACGTAGGTACAGTTGGAGCACTATGTATGTATGTATTCTGGACTACTTTGACAGAAGTAGGTATTTGAATGTAACAAGGTTAAGTCAACTTGAGTTGTAATATATTTGGGGAATCAGTTCACTACAAATTGTGACTGTAAACATTGTACTGTAAATGTTTTGTAGTTTTCCCCCAATAAAACTTTTGGGAAAAAAAGGTATTAATGTGTAAGATAGCTTCCTTCTTTTAAATGGGAGTATCTAGGTTTCTGGCTTCCCACCACAGTCATGCATTGCCCAGGTCTTAGAGGGATTTGGGGGCTAGGGTTTAGAGAGCTGGCAGAGCCAGAGTTCAGAAGAGCCTGTCCCCCTATATATTTTTTATACAAGTTCTTTTAGCTGAAAGAAAGTAATTTGGACTGTCAAGGGCATTAGTTAGCTGTTCCCCTTGGTAATAAGATGCATCCCAGTGTTGGCTGACTGGCTGGTGGCTGGGCCTGGCTGGGAGGCCTGAGGCGTGTGGCCTGCCTGTGAGTCACCAAGCGGATCACGTGTCTGCAGTGGCAGCTGAAGGTCTGATTTTTTTTTTTTTTTTTTCCCCCACTGGGACGCACAGGGAACCAAACTGCTTGGGTGAGGAGGGGTCTTGCCAGCCCTTGGCTGAACTGGGGATGGGGGCTTAGGCCCAGCCTTTCCTGGGCGGGAGAACCAGGGTTTTGCCTGGACTTTGGAAAGCCTGGCTGTGTCCTTGTCCACAGACGACAGAGAAGGAAGATGAAACAGGTTAAACTTATATCTGGGTAATGTTTATGTGGACGGCTTCCTCTGGGAGTGAGCACACACGTTATTTATGCAAAAGGATTAGTGTCTGTGCTTGAGACAACTGTAAGCAGCCAGAGAGCAAATCCAACCCAGGTCTGGAAAAAAAGGAAGGAAAAAAAAAGCATCAGTCTGTCTGCTGATTCTCACACAATTGAACAGAACTTTAGTATGGTTCTTTCCTACAATCACTTTAGAAGTTAAAAATGCGGTTCATAAATCAATTCCTGTTTTTCTTCTCTATCCCGCCCCCGCCACATACACAGAGTTCAGACTTCTTTTTTTCCAAAGTAAGTAAGAGATTTAGCAAAAGTTTTGTTTCCTCATCTACAACGGCTGGGCTCTATCACCCATACTTGCATCCCCTCGACCCTGTGTTTGCCTGTGTTCGCCGGGGTCTCCCGGGTCTCACAGCTGAGCCTGGTGGGGAGGGCGCCGTCGGTGGAGCGCTCCAGACCTCGGGCAGCTGTTTCACGTTAACGATGATTGCGCTGGTGTTAACCGGAGCGTTTTGGTGCTGGGCGCGCGCTGCCAAAGGGGATGGGGAACAGTTTCAAAGTTCTCCCAGATGCCGAGCCCCTGGCTGGGGAGGGGCGGGTGGGCGGCCTCAGCAGCGGGGGAGGGGAAGCCTGAGGCCAAGGAGGCCTCGACCGGTGAAGACCCTGCAGGCTCCTAGGCCTCTTCACCGTAAAGAATGTGCAATGGCGAGGAAAAGTCTAAAATGTGGTGCTATATAGGCCAAACTGCATTTCAAATGCCTTGTTTCCACTTCATTCCAAGACATTTTTCTAAGCAAGTGCTTTTGATCAACTGGAATGTTAGACTTCTTTTTGGGGTAAGCCACATTCATTTTTAAAAATTGGTTTGTCTGAAAGCCCAACTGCTAAGAGCTGATGTTTTTGTATTTTAGACCCAGTGGAGCGTGGAAAGCTGGGGGGAATCATTCAGAAATTTCCTCTTGCTGCAGATCAATGGAGGGTATGTGGGTCATTGTCTTTCTGCAGCAGCTGGAATTAACAGCAAACAAAACGCTCTACAATTGCTTGATCACCCTTAGAAAAGTTTTCTTGTAAATTAAGGGAACTAGAAGTAAAAACTGCAAGTAAGAACAAGCCAGGATTCCTATCACGGGCTGGGGAGCGGAACTAAAACTGACTCCTGAATTATACTCAAGATAAAATTCTTTTGGAGTTAGTTGTGCAAATGAGCCCAGAATGTGATGGTGTTTAGAATGTCTTAATAGTGGCATTTCCACTAGCTATTTGAAAACTAAGGTATTTTTTAAGCAACCCAATTAGTGTGCACCACCTTCTAAAGTATTTCAGAGAAGGGATGCATGCATGTAGATATTTTCCACCCCTCACCCTGAATCTACTGCTGAGTGTATGGGGTTGCGGAGGGGGTGTGGACACAAAAAAACTATTGAGAAGGCTGAAGCTCTGCACCCGCCCTTGGGAATAGTTGGAGGATTGTGAGCCCTGCAGCGGCTCAGGAACCCCGATGATAGGACCAGGCCTGGAGGGCCCAATGCAGGAAAGACAAACAGGCATAGCTCTTGGCTGCAGGTGTGGCCCTGCACTGGGATGCTCAGTGGTGAAGTCTGCCTGGGAGGGTCTCAGAAACCCCCAGGCTAGATGTATGCAGAGAGGAGGCCCACAAGAGAGCATTTGAACCTGGAAGGGAACCAACTCAAGGCATTTGCTCTCCTTCAGTTGTGCTCGTGGTGACAAGAGTGAGGGCAGATGTGGCTCTGGCCACATCTTAAAAGCGGAAGTTGGGTCTCTGCACCTTCCCTAGCCTTTGAGTTAATGGGCGACAACGCGGCCCCTGGTAGCAGCCAGGCTTACCTTCTTCCATCAGGGCCCATAACCACTCTCCATTGTTGTTACCTCATTTAACTGTGTTTATTTTTTCTTGTTCACTCTCTGGGGGATGTGCAGACTTGTGGCCATCCAGGGCACTTCCAGTTTGCGCTGCTAGCAAGGCCAAGGAGGGAAGGAGGGAAGGAGGGAGGGTCAGGGAGGAGCCAGGGCCTGGCGGCTGGACAGGCCTGCCAGGAGGAGCCCTGTGGGAAGGGGGGGGGGCCCGGGGAACAGGAAGCCACAGCACCTCCAGGCCCACGCCTGCCTAGGTGGGTTCTCCCAACCTCTCCTGAGAGTTTTTGCTAGACCTGGAAAGTGTATAAGTGTGGGTGTGTCTAAGGGTGTATATGTATGGGGGGAGGTCTGTGTGCGGGGGCGGTATCCACGTGGAGGGTGGATATCTGGGTCCTTGTCTATCTGGGTGGGTGTGCACACGTGCGTGGTATTGCTCCGTGGCGGGGGTCTGTGTCTGTGTGGGGTTGCTGTAGGGGAATACTGGTGTGTGTGTCTGCATCTGTGGGGTGTTGATATGTGAGGCGTGTACATGTCTGTAGGGTATGAGAGTCGGTGAGTGGGTATGGAAATCTGTGAGTGTGGGTTTGGGGGTGTGTGTATGAGTGTGGTTATGGGTTTCGGTGTGTCTGTTGCTGTGTATGTATGTGTGAGTGTGGGTTTGAAGGCATCTTTCAGTCTGTGTGTGTGTATAGGTGTGTGAGGGTGTGTATCTGGGTGCGGGTGTGGGTTTGGGTGTGTCTGTTACTCTGTGTGTGGTTATAGGTATGTGTGTATATGGATCTGTGTGTGTGTGTGTGTGTGTGTGTCCGTGTGGGTATGGGTTTGAATGTGTCTTGCTCTGTGTGCGTGTGTATACGTGTAGGTGTGTGTATATCTGTGTGTAGGTGTGGGTGTGGGTTTGGGTGTGTCTGTTGCTCTTTGTCGGTAGGTGTGTGGGTCTGTGGGTTGGGAGGAAGGATCTGTGGGTGTGGCTGTATGTTTGGGTCTGGATGTGATGGGGGTGTGTCTCTGTCGGGGTGGAGTGTTAACAACACCTTCAGAGGAAAAGCGGCCCTTTTTAGTAGGCCTCTTTCAGGTTAAAAACTGTTTTCAAAACCCGGAAATGGAGGCCAGGCTGTCAGTCGCTTCCTGCAGGGCAGTGGGCAGAACAGGGCTGAGTAGGGGGGTGGCAGACAGGCCTTCAGCCTGCAGAGACCCCAGACCCACTTTATTGCTGGTCACACCTGCCAAGGACAGGCCTCCTGGGCCTGAGTGCAGAGACATATTTAGAAACAATTAATTCTCTGGTTGAAGGGGGAGGGGCCATTTATTTTCATCTGTTGCAGAAATAGCTCTTGTCAGATAGCAGTTCTTATGCCCTCTGGGGTGAGAGGCAGCTCTGAAATAGAAGGAAAGATATTAAGGATTTTAGACAGACAAGAAAACTCCTGAGCCTGCTGAAACCGAGTTTAAAATATTTCTCTAAAAATAAGCTTTGTTTTCCTTGTGGATTCCTCTGGCAGTTGGGCCCTCGTGTCAGGGTGTTTAGCTGGCCTGGGAAGCCAGGCGGAATTTTTAAAAAAGTGAGTGTTTCCCAGCTGTGGCCTTGGAAAGTTCTCTGTTTTCCATTTATTAAACTCCTAGTTTCCGGCTAATTAAAATTATTTTCAAGTACAACTCCGTGGTCCCGCAATATTTGATGAGACACAGAATTCTCAGTGACCCCTCTGTAGGAGGCTGGGCCAGGCTGTGGGGTGGCCTATGACCCCTCCGCTGGGCCTGGTACCGATTTTACGCAGAGGGAGACCCTTTGAAATTCAGGCCCGAGGCTTCGTTTTACCAAGTTCCACCGCCCCCGCCCCACCCCGGGAGTGGCTGGAATGAGAGGCCACTTGCAGGACAGTCCCTGAGCCCTGCACCACTGGAGAAGGGGCTGTGAGTCCTTGGCGACCTGCTGTTAGTTCCCCTGCATCACTGAGTGGAGAAGGGGTGCACTTCAGGGGAGAGGAACTTGGCTGAGGTGTGTGGCAGGTGATTCTGGTTGTCTCTCCCTGGCCTGGCTACTGTTGAAGCTTCAGGGCCGGACTCTCTTGAGCACCTACAGGAGGTCCAGACTCCCAAGGTGATGCGTTGTGAAGATGGAAATCCGAGGTGCTGCAGGGCAGGAGGCAAATATTGCTGAGGGCCAGGGCTGGTGTGACTCAGATGTGCTGGCAGGCTCCCTTCCACTGCCCTGTGATTCTGTCCAGGCATCCAAGGGGTGGGATGCTGGGCTGCTGCCCGGCACCTTTCATTCATCCCACAGATAGTTCTTGACTGTCTAGTACATGCCAGCAGTGCAGGAACAGAGGTGCGTTGACGGATGTCATCCCTGCCTTCACGGAGTGTACATATTTTCAAGGTTCATTCATGTTGTAGCGTGAATCAGCCTTCATTCTTTTTCATGACAAGATAGTATTCCATTGTATGGATGTACCACTTATATGTTTTTCATTCATCTGTTGTTAGACGGTGGAGTTGTTTCCACCTTTTGGCTATTGTTGAATCATGCTGCTGTGAACATCAATATACAAGTTTCTGTGTGAACATATGTTTTCAATTCTTTTGGTTTTATACCTGGAAGTAGAATTGCCAGATCATATGGTAACTCCCATTTAACTTTTTGAGGAACTGCTGTACTATTTTCCAAAGTGATACATTGGTTTTTGTAACTGTTTTATTAATGTCTGTTTCCCCTACATAATGATATGTGCTCCACGGGATGGCCACATAAAAACACTCGTACACTTGTTCACAATAGCCAAGACCAAAACACTGTTACTATCCCCATTTCAAAGATGATGAAACTAAGCTCAGAGAAGTTGTCATAGGCCTGAGGCCAAGCAGCTAGGAAAAGGCTGAAGCAGAATTCAAAGGAAGCTAAGCAGTGGCTCCTTCGAATCACCCTAGGCTGCCTCTTGGACTCCTGCTTTACTCCCCACACTGTCTAGAAACGGAGGTTTCCAAGAAGCCTTCCAGGATTTCTTTCCAGGGTAGACCCTGTCTTGCCACCCTGTGCTCTTTTTTTTTTTTTTTTTAATTTATTTAATTTATTTTATTTTTGGCTGCGTTGGGTCTTTGTTGCTGCACGCGGGCTTTCTCTAGTTGCAGCAAGCGGGGGCTACTCTTCATTGAGGTGCGCGGGCTTCTCATTGTGGTGGCTTCTCTTGTTGAGGAGCTTGGGCTCTAGGTGCATGGGATTCAGTAGTTGTGGCACACGGGCTCAGTAGTTGTGGCTTGCGGGCTCTAGAGCTCAGGCTCAGTAGTTGTGGCGCACAGGCTTAGTTGCTCTGTGGCATGTGGGATCTTCCTGGACCAGGGCTCGAACCCGTGTTCCCTGCATTGGCAGCGGATTCTTAACCACTGCGCCACCAGGGAAGCCCCTCTCACCTGTGCTTTTAAAACACAATGTGTTCAAGTCACCCTTCAGCTCAAAATCCTCACTCAGAATAAAATCTAAAATCTTAACCAAGGTGTACAAGGTCCTACATTAGACTGTCTATCCCTCCCCACCCACCCACTATCCCTTTCCCTTCTGACCTTGACTCTCCCTTCCCTCATCCTGCTCCTATACAAATCAGGCCTCCTTGTTAGTTCGTAATCATGCTGGACCTACTCTCTGTCTCAGCACCTTTGCACTTGCTATTCCATCTGTCATGCTCTTCCACATTTCCTTCAATTTCCTGCTGTCACCTCTTCAGGGGGCCATCCAGACCACCCTGTCAAGACAACAGCCCCATCTGGCATCTCTCGTCTTGCTTTATTTTTTCCCTAGCATTTGTCATCCTCTGACATATTTTATTTTATTTATTTATTTTTTAAATTTATTTATTTATTTATTTTTGGCTGTGTTGGGTCTTCGTTTCTGTGCGAGGGCTTTCTCTAGTTGCGGCGAGTGGGGGCCACTCTTCATTGCAGTGCGCAGGCCTCTCACTGTCACGGCCTCTCTTGTTGCGGAGCACAGGCTCCAGACGCGCAAGCTCAGTAATTGTGGCTCACAGGCCCAGTTGCTCTGCGGCATGTGGGATCTTCCCAGACCAGGGCTCGAACCCGTGTCCCCTGCATTGGCAGGCAGATTCTCAACCACCGCACCACCAGGGAAGCCCCTCTGACATATTTTAAATGCCTTTGTTTATGTATATATCGTCCTTCCTTCTTAGACGCTTAGCTTCATGAGGGCAGGCATTGTCTCCAGAGCAGGGGGGAGCCGTTGAAGGATTTTAAGCTGGGGGGTAAGACGGCCACGTTCACGTGTTAAAGTGATTTCGGCTGTGTGGAGAGTAGACTGGAAAAAAAAAAAAAAAAAAGATTCCTTGGGCTTCCCTGGTGGCGCAGTGGTTAAGAATCCGCCTGCCAATGCAGGGGACACGAATTCGAGCCCTGGCCAGGGAAGATCCCACATGCTGCAGAGCAACTAAGCCCGTGCGCCACAACTACTGAGCCTGCGCTCTAGAGCTCACATGCCACAACTACTGAGCCCGCGTGCCACAACTACTGAAGCCCGCGCGCCTAGAGCCCATGCTGCGCAACAAGAGAAGCCACCGCACCGCAACGAAGAGTAGCCCCCGCTCGCCACAACCAGAGAAAGCCCGCGCGCAGCAACAAAGACCCAATGTAGCCAAAAAATAAAAATTAAAAAAAAAAAAAATTCCTTATAAAACCAATTTTAATGCTAAAAAAGTTTTAAAAAACCATGACCTAGTGTTGCCCTTTCATTCCACAGATGAGAAGACTAAGGCTCAGAGAGGGTGGGAGGAGCCCTCTGGAGACGTCCCCCAATTTCTGGGTTTCTACATGAGCCCTGGGAAGAGACCACCCAGGACACCGTCCTCCCTAGGTGTGAGCTGTCCAGGTATGGCTGTTGGTAAAAATGCTGAATATTGACTTTCACTGAAGCGGACCTAAATCCCCATGGGCCGAGAGGCTCAGAGCAGCAGGTCTCTGGATGTTCACCTGGCTTCTCAGGGAGGCCCTGGAGGGTCTGTAGGGTGGACACAGCAGGAGCTTACAAAGCACAGCCCCGGGAGCCAAGAGCTGCTGCAGGACCTGTGGCATGAGAGGGCCCCGGGCAGGTGTCACCACCACTCCGTGAGGGGCCCGGTCTGCAGGGGTTACAGGCCAGGGCTCCCACAGACCTGGGTTCAAATCCCACTTCACAGCCACTCCCTACCTGTGTAATCCTGAGCAAATCTCTGAGCCTCACTTTCCTCATCTCTGAAATGCGGATGATCACGCAGTTGCTGCTACGCAAAGCCCCCAGGAGGGTCAAGATATGACGTCATGGGCGAAGTGTCTAGGAGAGGGCCCAGCTCAGGGTCCCACAGAGGACACTGTGTGCAGGCTAGCAGAGTGGGTAGTAGCCTAAGCCGTCAGGTTCAAAGCCTAGCCTTGCTACCGCCAGCTGTGAGACCATGAGCCAGTGGCTTGCCGTCTCCATCTATAAATGTCGGACCTATCTCCGAGGGCTACCATGAAGTTCATGTGAATCAGTCAACCCAGGTCATAAGGATAGAGCCCAGCATATAGGAAGTATGCTGTAACAGTTTGTTACTGCTCTCTTGGTGTTTTTTTTCCACACCCAATCAATAGACACCCAGTCCGAAGGGGTTCAGGGAGTCTCCTTCATCTGCCCCCACCAAACCAACCCAGCCACTTGGGCCTTAAGATGAGAATAATAACTGCTTTCCTTTAGAAATTCTAGATAGATCTGCGCTGTCCATTATGGTAGGCACTAGCCACATGTGCCTATGTACATTTAACTTAAAATTTAAAACTTACTTCCACATGGCAGGTACTCAGCTGTAGCTGGGGGATACTGCACTGAATGTTTCCATCATTGCAGAAAGTTCTGTTGGACAACACTGCTATTCTGGAGTGTTCTAGCAAAATGCAAACAACTGTAAGGAAGGAAGCTTCTATCATGCCAACCCTTGAAGGGTTGTCCTTTTCCAAAGCAAGCCCTGGGACACACCCATGGTGCCCTTGATGGCTTCCCCCTCTGCACGTTTCACTTTCACGAGCAATGCAGCGCGAACATGCTTATTCACAGGCCCCTGGCTGAGTGTTTGCCTCAGATGAATCCGTGGAGGAAGCATCGCTGATTTGCGAGGCAGCCCACGTGTTTCTGTAGAGGGTAATGTGCATTTAAAATCTTGAAACCGGCCATCATAGAAAACCCCCCAAAATGTTGCACTGAATACCTCCCACCTCCACCCCCATCCCACCTCTGGGCCTCCGAGGCCATTTCCACCCCTGTTCGCTCCCTGTGTGCCTGTGCTGAGTTTCTGGGGTCCCGGTAACAGGGGCTGCCCCCTGGGGTCTGGTCTTTCTGTCTCCCTTTCCTCTTCTCAGTTCCTCCCCTGCTGAGCCCCAGCTCCCCACACCCCCAGGCTCTTGGAGGGCAGCTCACTGCTGTCCACCCCCTGCCCCCCCCCCCGCCACTTCCCCTCCCCCCCCCAGATGGAGCCAAAGACTGAGGCTGTCACCTGACAGCCCCGGGCAGGCCTGGGTCAGTCCCACTGGCTCAGAGCACCTGGGGCTTGAGGGCAAGGAGGGGGGGAGACTCTCCGCCTGAAACCAGGAGGGAGGCCCCCATCCGTGTGACTGTGGGCAAGGACAGCAGAAACCCTCCCGAGACAACAGTGTTGCCCGTTGAAGATGTGAGACCGTGTAGGTGCATCTCAGTGAGAGCACATGGGTGAGTGCGTACGTGTGCACAAGGGTGTGAGTCTGAGCGGGTACGTGTGCCAGTGAGTGTGTGTGTCTCAGGAGCCGTTGTGTCAGGGGTTATGTAAGGAAGACACTCCCCGGGGCCAACAAACCGCAGTGGTGTAACCGCCGGCTGGCAGGGCCACCAGAAGGAAAGGAGGGAAAATGTAAACACCGCGCTGGGCCCGTCTCTCACCCGCCACAGGCAGGCCCTGGACAGCGCAGCCCTTCCGGTCCTCCATTCCCACTGCCTCAGGCCCTATGCGCTGGCCTGGGATGGGGTGATAGTGGAGGCCAAAGAGGCCAAGGCCAGGGGGTCACAAGAACTCTGCAGGGAGTGGACATCCCCAGCTCTCCATCTGGGCCCAAAGGACGGGACGGAGAGGAGAACTCAGCAGGGTGTACCTGGGCTCCTCCTGGGCCCGCCATAGGCCATGCACCCCCCCCACAAGCAAGGTATGCCACCTTCCTCACCCCCAGAGCTGCTCTCTCTTTAAAGCCTTTGGGAACAGGCGTCCCTGTGTCCCAGAGGCCTCTGCCTGGCATGGAGCCCATCGCCCTGCACTGAGCCAGTATGGACTCACCGCTCACCTGCTTACATCCTTGGGGTGGCCTCAGGGCCAGCTGTCTCTGCCCCTTTCTCACATACACACAAAGGTGCACCTCCTCCCTGCCCCCCACACCTCATCCCCAGCCCAGACGCCTGCCTTCCAGTCAGCTCCCAGCCGCTCAGCCCTTTAGCACTGCACCTGAGGCCCTCTCTTCCAGGAAGCCTCCCCGACTGCTCGGGGCTAGAGTACTTTCTCCCTGCTCCGAGCTCCTGAGGTGCCTCTGGACACGCAACCTGACATCTGGCCACGCACAGCCGTCCCTTCTTGCCCAGCTGTTCACTTTAGTAATAATGGCCACCATCTACGCGGCATATTCTCCACCAAACCCAGTCCCTTGAAGCTGTTATCGCCTGTCATCCTCGCACTAGCCCTAGAAGGTGGCTTTCTTACTTCCATTATGTGGCAGGGGAGCACACAATTGAAGCCGGAGGCATCACAGAACGTGGGTGGGCCGCTCAGCTCCAGGAAAGCTAGGCTCTGACCCAGAGACCCTGCAGCCAAGGCTCGGCCTGGGAGCTTCCAGTGGGCTGGGAGGGTCAGGGTCCCCTTAACCTTGAGGTCCTTCCCCGAGAGTCCTTTGGAGTTGTCACTGAGCTGGCTGTGTGTTCTTGTGAGTGTACAGGAGGGAGGGAGAGAGAGAATTCTCACCAAGGTGGCAACTCAAACTCGGGAGACAAGTGAGTAAAACCCAGAAAGCTAGAAAGCAAAGATGACTCAGGAGACATCTGTCAGCCTGGCCAAAGTCAGAGACAGGGCAGGGCAGCAGGAAGGAAGGGGGAGCCCGGGGAAAGGGAGAAGTGGCTTAGGGCTGGCTCTCTGGCTCCCATCCCCCTCCAGAGGAAGCATCCTGCTGGCTCACCCTGGCCTGTGAGATCCTGAGGGCCCGGGAGCACATCATCTTCTTCCCTCTGTTCCCCTGCCACACTGGGCCCATGGCAGTCACCCACCCTCAGGGAGCAGGGGCTGGTACATGAACTGGAATGGCTAGCCTCCCCCAGCAGCAAAATTGTCTGCTGTGCCAGGGTTAAATGACATAAAATGCACCACACCTGGCACACAAATGACACTAGATAGTGTTAAGGCCCCACTCTCTTCCCCACTCGGCACCATCGCTGCCAACCTTCCTCTGGTCACTTGTAGTAAAGTTGGAAGTCCACAGAGGACCTCCCTGGCCCTGGGCTCCAGGGAGGAGGAGGGATGCAGAGGTGCTGGGAACCCTCCTCGCCCTCCCCTGGGTGAGCGGTGGGTGAGCTCGCACACCTCGTCCAGTTTAGAAGGTACCTCTGCCCTCCCTTAGTCCCTATTCACCTCCTGCCCCTTCTCCGCCCGGCTTCCTCCAGCCCTGGACACTTGAGCACGCCATGCCTTCCCGCAGCCATCGCCGTCCATCTGGTTTTCCAGAATACGGACTCTGGAGCCAGCCTGACTGGTTCCATCCCAGTTTTCCCATTTATCAGCTGTGTGACCTTGGGCAAGTTCCTCAATCTCTCTGTGCCTCTGTTTCCTCATCTATGATTCCCCTGTTCCCTGGAGGCTCAAGGGGAAATTTTATTTCATCAAATGGCCTTCAAGTTCCAGAAGGGTAAAGGAAGCCCATTAATTAGACCACACTGTCTTTTAAAATTCTCTACCTCCACTTTCAGAGACGATGACCCCATATTACTGAGGCAGAGATTGAGGTTCAGAGAAAGTTCATGCCTTGCCCAAGGCCACCAGGCTAACCTGCCCTCAGGAGCTCTCTCTGCCTGCATTGGGTTAATTGCAACTCTGATTCCTGGGCTCTGAGATGGGCCCAAGAGATTCTGGCCCAAGGGCGACCGGGGGTGGGGGGGTGATTAGGAAAGAGGTGAACAAGCATTTAAAATGCTCTAACAAGAGACTGGACATCACATAGAGGCCTGTTCGCAGGGGCCCAGCCCCACAACAGCATGTCTGTGAAATGGTAGATTCCACATGGCCCAAGAATGGGCTGGGTCTGCGTGTGCTGATCAGAGGGCCGTCTAAGCTATGAGGTTACAAGAGCAAGGGAAGATCTGTGTGTTACAATACAACTTCTTTTCCTGTACATTCTGTTTAACAGATACACATGCATGCCTTATATGCTAGTGTCGGCCTAACATTTTTTTCGGGCAGGCTACACAAGAAACTGTTACCTGGTTACCCTCAGACAGAGACTGGGAAAGAATGAAGGCAAGGCAGGGGAGAGTTTTATTTTAAACCTTCCTCTTTTGTTTGACTTTCCTACCATGTACATATATTATTACAGGCATACCTCAGAGATATTGTGGATTCAGTTCCAGACCACTGCAATAAAGTAAATATCTCAATAAAGCGAGTCACACACTTTTTTTTTTTTGGTTTCCCAACACATATAAAAGTTACGTTTACACTATGCTGTGTTCAATGTGTAGTAGCATATGTCTAAAACAGCAATGTACATACCTTAATTTAAAAATACTTTATTTGGGCTTCCCTGGTGGTACAGTGGTTGAGAATCCACCTGCCAGTGCAGGGGACACAGGTTCGAGCCCTGGTCTGGGAAGATCCCACATGCCACGGAGCAACTGGGCCCGTGAGCCACAACTACTGAGCCTGCGCGTCTGGAGCCTGTGCTCCGCAACAAGAGAGGCCGCAATAGTGAGAGGCCCGCGCACCGTGATGAAGAGTGGCCCCCGCTCGCCGCAACTAGAGAAAGCCCTCGCACAGAAACGAAGACCCAACACAGCCAAAAATAAAAATAAAATAAATAAATAAATTTATTAAAAAACACACACACACACACTGAAATCCACATTTACCTCTATGCCTCATGCATACCCTACCTCTCAGAACTCCAACTTTCTCAAAAAAAAAAAAAAGTTAAAAAAAAAAATTATTTGCCAAAAAAAATGCTAACTGTCATCTGACAATGCAGGGTTGACACAAACCCTCAAGTTTGTGAAAAAAAACCTGCAATATCGGTGAAGCACAATAAAGCAAAACACAATAAAGCAAGGTATGGGGCTTCCCTGGTGGCGCAGTGGTCAAGAATCCGCCTACCAATGCAGGGGACACGGGTTCAAGCCCTGGTCTGGGAAGATCCCACATGCCGCGGAGCAACTAGGCCCGTGAGCCACAACTACTGAGCCTGCGCGTCTGGAGCCTGTGCTCTGCAACAAGAGAGGCCGCGATAGTGAGAGGCCCGCGCACCGCGATGAAGAATGGCCCCCACTTGCCACAACTAGAGAAAGCCCTCGCACAGAAACGAAGACCCGACACAGCCATAAATAAATAAATAAATAAATAATTTAAAAAAAAAAAGCAAGGTATGCCTTCATATTTTATTTTATTTTATTTTTTAATATTTTTAATATTTATTTATTTTATTAATTATTTATTTTTGGCTGTGTCGGGTCTTAGTTGTGACACGCGGGATCTTCGTTGCAGCATGCGGGATCTTTCGTTGCAGTGCGTGGGCTTCTCTCTAGTTGTGGCGCGTGGGCTCCAGAGTGCGTGGGCTCAGTAGTTGTGGCATGTGGGTTTAGTTGCCCCGTGGCATGTGGGATCTTAGTTCCCCGACCAGGGATCGAACCCGTGTCGCCTGCATTGGAAGGCAGATTCTTTACCCTGGACCACCAGGGAAGTCCCTGCCTTCATTTTTAAAATGCCAACAGATGTTATCTGAGCACTTGGGATTAAAAGCCATTCTGCTCTTTTTCTGAAGTGTCAAAAAAAAAAAAAAAAGATGAAATGACAGTTTGTGGGAGGTGGGTATGGTTTTGTTGGGTCTTGCTGCTGAGAGCAGGGCCTGGCTGGGAACAAGAGGCTTAAGCGCCCATGGACCTCAGAAAGGGCATGGGGGAGGGGGTCCTGCCTGCTGATTCTTCCTCCCCCGCAACTGGCTCAGGAGGACTTTGAGGGGCCCAGGCCAGCCCTCAAGGCTTTGGGGGCCCTCTTTCCCGCTTGAGCTAAACCTTCCAGAGCACAGGCTCCTTTGAATGAAGACAAGAACCAGGAGGACCTCTGTCTGTCTGTCTGCCTGCGGTTTGCCTGCAATTCGCATGACCCACCACTGGCTGTCCTGCTTTCAGAGCCTCTGGCCCCAGGCTTCCCTGGGGGAGCTGGGGGATCACCCTCCGTGGCCAGGTGCTGTCTGCCAAGTCCTGCCCTCCTGTCCTCTCACAGGAGCCTCCTACATCCCTGGGGCAGATTCGTGGACAGGTGCCACACCTTGCTGGCCAGTCCTGGAGGGCCTGGGGATCTGCTGGGGGATTCAGTTTCAGGGAGGTGACCTCCTGACTCTCTCCTCAGTCCTGGCCTGTGGGGCTCGCAAGTTTGCAGTCACTGCTGGCCCAGCACCACGTGAGGTCCCTGGCTTCACTCACCGCTGACCACCATGCCGAGCCATGACCACGTCCTAGTGAACAGAGGCACCCCTCCCCCCAAAGGGAAAGAGTGCTGTGAGCTCCATTTTATAGGCTAAGAAACTGAGGTCCAGGTTGGTAAGTGACTTGCCAAGGCCAATGGTGAGCCAGTGACAGAACAATGCCTGAGATTCAGGCAGGTCTCCATCCTGGGTACTTGACCCTCAAGGGTGGCCTGAAGAAATGAAGTTAATATTATCTCAGGATTATCTGAAGAAAAACCTGCCTTAAAATTGACTCAGCTCAACAGCATATGCCATTATGAATTAAAACAACAACAAAATGCCACTACATACCTGTTAGAATAGCCAAAATCTGGAACACTGACAACACCAAATGCTGGCGAAGATGTGGAACATCAAGAACTATCATTATTGCTGGTGAGAATGCAAAATGGTACAGCACTTGGAAAGGCAGTTTGGCAATTTTTTTTACAGAACTAAATATGCTATTTATGATCTAGCAATCACGCTCCTTGATACTTACCCAAATGAGCTGAAAACTTATGTCCACACAAAAATCTGCACACAGATACATATAGCAGCTTTGTTCATAATTGCCACAACTTGGAAGTAACCAAGGTGCCCTTCAGTAGGTGAATGGATAAATAAACTCTGGTACACCCAGACAATGGAATCTTATTCAGTACTAAAGGAAATGAATAATAAGCCATAAAAGACATGGAGGAAACTTAAATGCATATTTCTAAGGGAAAGAAGCCAATCTGAAAAGCCTACGCACTGTATGATTCCAACTAGATAACATTCTGGAAGAGGCAAAACTATGGAGACAGTAAAAAGATCAGTAGTTGCCAGGGGTTAAAGAGGAGAGAAGGGGGCTTCCCTGGTGGCTCAGTGGTTGAGAATCTGCCTGCCAATGCAGGGGACACGGGTTCGAGCCCTGGTCTGGGAAGATCCCACATGCCGCGGAGCAACTGGGCCCGTGAGCCACAACTACTGAGCCTGCGCGTCTGGAGCCTGTGCTCCACAACAAGAGAGGCCGTGACAGTGAGAGGCCCGCGCACCGCGATGAAGAGTGGCCCCCACTCGCTGCAACTAGAGAAAGCCCTCGCACAGAAACGAAGACCCAACACAGACATAAATAAATAAATAAATAAATAAATTTAAAAAAAGAGGAGAGAAGGATGAATAAGCAGAGCACAGAGGATTTTAGGGGGTGGTAAAACTACTCTGTAGGATACTAGAGTAGTGAATACATGGCATTTTACCTTTGGCCAAACCCAAAGAATATACAACATTGAGAGTGAACCCTAATGTAAACTGTGGGCCTGAGTGATAATGAGGTGTCATGCAGGTTCCTCAGCTGTCACAAACATGCCACTCTGGCGGAGGATGTTGCTAATGGGGGAGTCTGTGCACGGGTGGGGGCAGGGGGGGTATGGGAACTCTCTGCACTTTCTGTGCAATTTTGCCGTGAATCTAAAACTGTCCTAAAATGTAAAATCTACGAAAAGACGAAGGAAAGTCACCCAGGAGCGAGGGTTCTGGAAGACTCTCTCCCGTAAGAGGACACTGTTTCCCCAGCGCCGTCCTGAGCCCCTGCCCGCAGGGAGGTGGGTTGGAGGTGTTCGGTGCCTGTGCTGGGCTCCCAGCGTGGGAGCTGTGGGGTGAGCAGGCCCGACTTTGCCCCTGACACCTCCCCACGTGTTTCCTGGAGGAGCCTCAGAGATCCCCAGCCGTTGGCCCCCGTCTCCCCAGCTTCCTGTTTGGGCTCCAGAGAGACGTTGAGCCGTTTCTGCAGCTGAACTGGGAGCCGGTTGGGCTGGTGGGAGGGAGGACGCTTGCCTTGCTGGGGACCAGGTCAGGGGGCTGTGAATCGGTTGGCGCCTCAGCTTGTGGTCACCTGGAGGCTCAAATCCCGACCTGGAGGCCCTTGAGGGGTCAGCAAGTTCAGCCCCTGCCTCAGGGCAGGACATATCTGGGCCAGGCAGCTGAGGTCTCGGACATCACTTAGCCCATGCAGGCAGAACTTCTTCCTGGCCAGGGTGACTTGAGCAGGTCACTTTATCCAGATGAGCCCCAGCTTCATCCCCTGTGACCACCTGCTCTGTAGGAACATAGGTTCGTACGTAGCAGCTCTTATTCTTACGGCAGATGGGACCCACACTTCCCGCGTGTCTGAAGGAAGAATCCGCGACTTGTCCCCCCTCCCACCTGCCCCAGCCACACCCGAGAGCTTCATCCCAGCTGCAGACCTGCCAGCGGTCATGGAGAGCAGATGCCCCGGTTGATCAGGACAGAGGCATACACAGACGAGTACTTTCTGAGGGAGCAGCATGGGAAAGGCCAGGGAGACACTAAAGCGACCCTGAGGTTCAGGGAAGGCTTCCTGGGGAAAGAGATTCTCAAGGCAGATGTTCAGTGATGAGTGGAGTTAGCCTGGTAGAGACAGGGTCCATTAGCAGCAGAGGCCCAGAGGCAGGCAGCAGGTACCTGATGCGGGCAACGGTGTGGTTAAAGAAGGTGCTGGGAGGGGAAGCCAGAGGGAGTTGGGGCGGTCCAGCCAGCTCATCCCACTTCCCCTCCCCCAGTCCTGGGGTGGGGTCTAGGACTGGCCCATCACTGGGGCCCTGGGGTCATTGCCCTGGGGTCTCAGCAGGATCCAGCCCCTGCAGCCCCACCCCTGCACACATGACAATCAGGCTCCACCAGGTGAACAGAAGCTCATGCCACTGCCCTGCACCCTTTGTGGCTCCAGAGTGGGTGAGGGGCCCTGGGGAGGCCAGACCACATACCCTTAGGGCCAGGGAGTGGGCAGAAGGGAGGATGACTGATCCAGGCTTCTGAAGGAAAGGGAGCTGCAGGGGCTACAGCCAGAGGGACCTGGCCACTGCCCTCAGGGAGGCTATTTGCTAGCAGGAAAGGCATTGCCTTGGGGCCCCGGTGTGTTGGTAGACAGGCTTCTATTTGGAGATGCTCCAGGAGATGCTTTTGGAGTGAGAGCTCTGCAGGGTGAGGATCGGGGGTGGGTGGCGTCCCCAGCTTCTGCTTCTCCAGCCCCAGAAGCAGCCCGCATCTCCTCTCACTGTTCCCAGCAAGGGTTGCAGGGAGGAGGAAAGTGGTATTCACTTTCAACCAGCCCCACTGTGCCCTCATGAGATGAGGACCTTCCTGGGTCAGGTGCTTGGCCTCCCCATCAGACTAGGGATTTCTGGAACAGAAGTCAGCTTTCCTTCTAAGACAGAGTCAGGGTTTCTGCCTCTTTCTGTTCTCCACGTCCCCTGGCAGTTCCTGAGCCATTCTCCCCAGGTGACATAAGGCCTGGGCCTCTATGATGTGCAGAGGATCTCTGCTTCTGCCCGGTGGGTGGGTAGTTCTGGCCATCCCAGTCCAGATCTTCTCCTGGGTCGGTGAGGGCTCCACAGGGAGGTGGGGCTGGGGAGGGCCTGATGGGAGGAGAGGAAGGCAGGACTGGGGTATAATTTGGGGAGCCCAGGACAAAATGAAAATTGGGGGCCCCTTGTTCAAACTTTTTAAATTCCGGGATGGCATCAACAGAGTATTAAACCAAGCATGGGGTCCTTCTAAGTGCAGGGACTTGTATAGCTGCACGGATCGCACATCCATAAAGCCAGGCCTGCGGGAGGGAGCAGGTGTTCCAGAAATGGGGGCTCTTCGTGGAGAGACGAAAGGAGGCTGGAGCAAGGACCAAGGGACAGGGAGGAGCTGGGTCTCCTGGACTGTTGAAAACAGGGAAAGATGAGGCTGATTAGGTTGGATGGTACCAGATCCAGAAGAATCCTGAACACTCAAATTTGAACTTGATCTGGAGGTAAACACTAAAGTTTCCTGAGCCCCCAGGGAACCAGGAGAGGCTTGGCCAGGGTGGAACAGGAGTGGGCCCATGGAAATCAATTGCTCCCTAGATGATTTACTGAAGAGGAAACTAAGGCCCAGAGAGGGACAGAGACTTGCCCAAGGTCATCCAGCCAGGGGTAGAGAGCCAGGCCAGAGCTCTAGCTGCCTGGAATCTTGTCTCAGATTCTGTGGGGAATAAATTGAGAACTGATGTGCAGCATGGGAGGGCAGGTAGTGTTGGGCCTCTGATGTTTACTACACCTAAAGGGCAGGACCAACCTCCCCCAGAACCTTCAGTCTCGGGGCATCCTCTCCTGGGTGTCCTTTTCCTCTAGCCCTGCCTATGTGTCTCTTGTGTTCCCCCTTTGCCCATCCTCATGCTTCTCCACTACCTTCCTTACTTGGCCCCCCAGAGCTGTGCCTTGCCACGGACCTGAACTTTTGCAAACTCAACCCCCTACCCCCACCCCTACCCACCCCCAGGCCGGCAATGGCCTGCAAGTGAACAGATGCCCAGAGCAGAAGTCTCTGCCACAGGAAGGCAGCCAAGGCCCCCGAGGTTCCTCCAGGCCCCGCCCAGAATCTGCTGCTTCCTCCTCCCTCTACCTTGCCCCTCCCCCCATTCTACTTGGTGCTCTGCCCCCTCTCTACTCCCTCCTGCACTCCAAAACCCGGATCCTGAGACCCACTCAAGGCGTTTGGAAACCTCGCTGACGCCTCAGTGCCCCCTGGGGCCTCCACATCCGTTACTTCCCTGTGTTCTTTGGGAAAATGGAGAGCTTGCAAAGCTACCATGCAAATATATGCAAAAGAGATGCAAATAAAAAATTGAGAGTCGTCCCTTTAAAACCAGTCTCGGCCTTGGGTGGTGGCTTCCCTCCTTCCTGCTCGGCTGGATTCACATAAATTTGTGAGTGCTTGTCAGTGACTGTCTGTGTATGTGAGAAAGTCAGAAGCAGAAATGCAGAGCCCAAGGACTGGGTGGTGATCAGGCCTCCGAGCCAGAGTGAAGGGGCGGGGCCTGCGCGGCACTTCCCTCCCCACCGGGAAGCCCGCGTCAGAGGCCGTATGAGGGGGGCAGGGGGAGATGAGAACACTGTATATGGCTAAGAAGTTTCCTGGGCTTCCTCAGGGTCACTGTCAAGGGTGGGGGAAGGCAGAGGCTGGGGGGCAGTGGCCTAGGGAGGGGGGCTGGGGCAGAGGGGAGAGGAGGAGGCTGCCAGGGTGAGCTGGGGGGAGGGGTTCTGCTCTGAGTCTCAGGGGCTGTAACCCCTAAAGGAAAACTTCCCAGGCTTGGAAGCCCCCACTGGTGCCAAGCCGAGGCCATCCCACACTCCGTGCCACTGCTGCCCCGAGGAACTCATGTGGGAGCCCCCCAGCCAGCGAGGTACTTGACCTCTGGGGGCCCTGGTTTCCTCATTTGTAAACACAAGCGATGGTGTGAGGAAACCACTGTGCAATGCTGATTCTAAGCAGTCTGGGTCTGGTAAGATGATTTACAACCTGCAGAAAAAAGGGGGGTGGTAGGTCCTTCTAGAAGTCTCGGCGAGAACCTTAGCAAAACGTCTTCAAGTGATGAGCCCTACTTTAGTAGGGACTTGGAAATCCCTGTTCAGAGTTCCTGAGTCTCCTTGTGGAGTCTTCTTGGGTTACATCCTCAGATCATAGGAAACAAGGAGCACGTTTGCTGGGAAGAGTCCCACTTAGGGGAGGCCCTACGGGATTAAGAGTACAGGTATCAATATAGGTGAGAGAAAGTTAAAAGGAAGGAGGAATGACACGGTAACTGGCTTGAAGAGCTGAATTTGAGGTTTGGTGCTAGGTTCTTTTAAATTTTGTATGGCTTTTGGGTCAGGCAGGCCAGCCTCTGCCACTTTCTAGCTGTTTAACCTCACCCAGCCTCAGTTTTCCCATTGGTAAAATGGGGATGACAATGGCTGTCCCCAGGTTTGCAGTGGGAATGCAGTTCTGCAGGATATATAGGGAGGGTACTACAAGGCCATGTGGGTGTTCAGCAGGCAAACTCGGGGCTTCCCCCTGAGCAGAAACAGAGCTTTTCAGTACAGTTATTACTTGAGTAGAGAATTCAGTTTTTCTAGAAAAGGACTGAGTGAGCCCTGTGTCATACTGTCTGTGGTTCCTGCAGTGGGGAGGCTGACCACGGGCTTGGGTGTGATAGAGCTGTCCCTCTCCCGCCTCCACCTTTGGAGGACCACATGGGCTGCATGATGGAACTTAAAAGGATGGTTCTAACAGAAGCAGGCAGTTTCCTGCAGCTATGCAACAGCCCACGCCAGCTTGAATCACCCACGGCTGAGGGAAGCTGGGGGAGCAAGGTCCAGAAGTGCCTAGGGCTAGGTTAGTCTCAGAGACTTCCCGGAGGCAGCCAGCCCCCAGATCCTCAATGGAAAAGAAGAGCTTGACTGGGGAGGGCGCTGCTCTTTTGTGATTTCTTTAGTGAAATAAATCCTTGTAGCCCAGGGTGTTGGGGCCTGGTATGTGTATATTCAGAGAGGTCTCTAGGTGGAGGAAGGACTTGGGCAAGGAGATAAGAACACTGATAAACTAGATCACACGTAGGAATGCAACCTACTGACCCTCCAATCTCCAGGAACAGCAGTTAGCTCCAGGCAAATCCTCCTCCTTCAGAAAGCCCACCAGGAGTATGTCCAGCAGTGTGGCTTGCAGCTGCCAAGCTACAGGAAAACTTCTTGGATCTGTGCTGTGGATATGGGAGAGGCTGATGGGGTGGGCATGGGGAGAAGAAGGTGGGTTAGGGCCAGGGCCAGGGCCAGGATGGCTGCATGGGGAGGTGATGGCCAGAGCAAGGGGCTTATAGGCCCTGTGTGAGGCTGGCCCACAGCAGGTGGGAGGTATTTTTAGGTAGGCTCAGGTGCAGACAGACATTACGCCATGACCCGACAGGTGGTTAATATTTAATCCCTTCCTTAATCATTAACTCCCTGGCTGGCTGGAGAGGAAAGGGATTGTTGTCAAATCAGTAACCACAGGCTAGGAACAATGTCCACCAAGCTCGTTGCCCCTCCTGCAGCTGGGAGTGCTGGCTGGGTGGGGTTGTCCACGGTCCTGGGGGCCCTGGTTCATCTCCTTCCCATAGTGACCTCAGGACATGGAGAAGGTGCAGGAGGTCAGGAAGAACCCCCTCCAAGCCGGGGATTGCCCTCTAACCCCAGGCACTTACTGGTGGGGAGGGACTGTGGGGGGCAGTGTCCATTCAAGCGTGAGGATTCCAGGCCCTGCTTCCAGGCCGAGTGACCTTGGGCAAGTCACCACGTGGCCTCCCCTGAGCCTCAGTTTCCTCATCTGCTCAATGAGGATAAGTATTCTTATCTTAAAGGATGGTCATGAGATTTGAGTCAGATATGGGTGTACAAGGAAGTACTCTGTAAGCTGAAGATTGAGACAGCAAATAAGTCAGAGAAAGGACAGGCGGAAGGATACAGAGAGTAAGAGTTCAAAGCTGAGAGAGGAAAGCTACCGTGCTCTGGTTTCTAGTCACTTAAATGCAGTTCCATTCAATGTAGTTGGCTTTAATTCAGATCATGAGTATGTACTGGGCAAGGCTGTGTCCCCAGTCCTAAGCTGGGCTTTGGGGTAATTTGAAAGGAGTCAGCCTCACCCTCAGGGAGCAAGGGTGACCAAGCTCCAAGCCTGACCGAGAACAAGATGAACAGTGTTTGTGATGTAGGCCAGCAGGTCAGGGCTGCAGGGTCAGCAGGGAGGGGCAGGGGGAGAACAGTGTGAGCTGGAGGGTCAGAACAGGCTTCAGGGGTGAGGCAGGGCGGAGGAGCACCCTGAGGGATGAGTAGGAGTTGGGTGTGTAGGGGAGGGAGAACTCCTGAGTATACGCTCGCACGTACCTGGGGCATTCAAGTACGTAAGCAGACTGTGCAAGGCTGTACACGAATCACACTTACACACTCACAAATTGATTCACATAGTCACCCGTGAGTGTGTGTGTGTGCGCACGCGCGCGCACGCGCGCGCACACACACACACACACACACACACACACAGCCACACCCTCTTCAGCACGTATGCACCTCCTCTCCCAGCCCCAGCCCTGAGACCCTCTGGGTAATTCAGCACATCTGAGCCTGGCTGACACCCGCCAGAGGACTGAAGCCTTCAGGGTACATCCAAAAGCCGCCGTGGAGTAAACTACCCCAAAGCAGAGTTACTTTTCCTCTGTTCCCTCCTTCAGCTGAATTTTTAAGGCTGAAGTTCAGCATTTATCTAAAGAGAAAATATGTAAAATAACTGGTCTTGTTAAGAGTGCAATATTATATTTTTATATAAAAACAAAAATTAAATTGGGATTATTTATTCAGCATGAAACTTAATATGTATATGCATATTGCAGCAAATATTTCTGTAAATTATCACAAGCTCTGTTATCTTTGTATCCACTGCCACTTCAAATTGGGAATCAATTTCATTAAAAAAATTTTTTTTTTTTTTTTTGGCTGCATCGAGCGGCTTGTGGGATCTTAGTTCCCCAACCAGGGGTCAAACCCAGGCCCTCTGCAGTGGAAGCCCGGAGTCTTAACCACTGGCCCGCCAGGAAATTCCCATAAAGTTTTTTTTAAAAAGGAGGTGCAGCTAGAGCCTCATGTGGGTGTGAGGCAGCTGCAAGCAGAAAGCTTAGAGTCGGCATGGCATCCAGACACACCTTCCAGCTGGGACAGGAGACAGGCAGGAAGGGGCTTAAGGGACTAGACAGAGGCAGGTCTGGGGGCAGCAGGCACAGTTTCTTAGAGGAGGAAGGTATGGAGTGACCTTTAGGAAAGAGGGATTGGAGGGGCACAGAGAGAGGTCCCTGGGGGGCTACTGGGACCCCCAGGAACCATGCTCTCAGCCTGCCTCCGGCTGCGCTATCCATATCCCATTCTCAGACTGGGACCAGACCCCCATAGCCAAAAAGAAGCCAGGTAGAGACTCCTCAGAAATTGGCCTGAAGGGTAATAGAAATAGAATTCTGTCTTTCCCTCTAGGGCTGTATAGGAGCCTGGGGTAAAGGTCCTTCTCTGAGCTCTCTAAGCAAATACTAAGACTCCTGTAGGAAGCCAGTCCTTCTCCGTGTTCCCTGCCCCGAGGAGCTTCTGTAGTGCCGTGTAGCCAGGGAGGGGCCCCTAACAGAGGTACAGACACTGCTAGGGTCAGGCCATTGGTGGTTTGGAGCTCAGACTCTGGATCCAGATCGTCAGAGCCTAAATCCTGCCTCCATCCATTTCCAGCTGTGTGACCTGGGGCCTGTTACCTGACCTCTCTGTGTCTCAGTTTCTTGTCTATAACATGGGGATAACAGTAAAGTACTTGATGCTTGTGGTTGTTGTGAGGGTTAAATGAGACACAGGGTCCAGCCTAGTGCCTGGCACGTGGTAAGTGCTAAAGCCATTTAAAAAAGGAGAATGAGTTTCTGACTTGCATATTCAGGGAAGCTTCCTGGAGGAGGAGACATGTGAGCAGGCCCTTGAGGGACCAGCGGGTTGCCACAGATCCAGGTGAAGGAAAAATGTCCCTTTCCTGAGGAGGGGCCAGTGTAAGCAGAAGCAAGAAAGGACATGGCATGTTTGGGGACCACGAGGAATTTCGTGTGGCCACACCCACTGCCTGGAGGATAGAAGTGGGGCGTGGTTGGGGTCCGCAGAGGTCGGGGAGGGTTTGGAATGTCCAGCTATCCTGGAGCAATGGGAACTCAGGGAGGCTGGTGAGTGGGACCCTGACAACACTAGGGCTGAGTTCTGGCAGCAAGGATCAGCTTTTGCTGCTGGGGAGAAACCCAGGCAGAAGGTCATTGAGGGGCCAGGAGCCTTGCAGGAGGCAGGTCTCAAGGCTCTGGGCCTGGGTGATTTGGGAGGCTGGCCTGAGACCCGTGGGGAGGTAGAGGTGCTGACTCTTCGTCTGTGGGTCTTTCACCCTGGTTAGACTCAAAATATACCCTCCGTGAAGCTCCATCACAGGAGCCTTTGGGCATGCTCTCTGAGGTCCTTCCAGCCTCTGCATTCTATGGGTCTGGCCCGGCCACCTTGGGCAGGTCACATCATTTGTCCTGCTTCCATTTTCCCATCTGTCAAGTGAATACAGGAATTCCTGTCTGCTCTGGGATGTGGAAGCCCCAAGCAGATGCTCTGCTGCTTTTCTGTCCAAGGTCAGGCCAAGCGTCAGGTAGGGAGGTTCATGGCAGCGAGGGACCCAGGCCACAGCTTCACCTCTGTCTTGCTGCGGTGGCCCCTCAGCTTATCTGAGTCAGGGCAGGGCTGGGGTGGACGAGGAGGAGATACTCCTTCAGGCGGCCAGATAGTGTGAGGGGGTGATAAAGGGCACAGGCCCAGAAACCGACTTAGAGAGGGTGAGACGGTGAGGCTGTCACTTCCCTGACCCCTTGGCCGACCCCCATGCACCCTCTCGGCCAGCTGGGTACAGCCCCAGCCTTCCACCCTCCCACCCTCCCACCGTGGGACAGGAGGAGAGAAAAGAGGCCACAGGAACTGGCCTTTGAATGTTGTTGGTGGGCTTTGGACACTGTCTCAGGGGGCTGATGGGGGCAGAGGCCAGACTATGAGGGAAAGGGAGGGTGACCAACTCGTCCTTTCCAGTTGTTTTTTTTTTTTTTTTTTTTAAATTTATTTGGCTACACTGGGTCTTAGTTGCCGCGTGCGGGATCTTTTAGTTGCGGCGTGCGGAATCTTTAGTTGCGGCATGTGGGATCTAGTTTCCCGCCCAGGGATCGGACCCAGGCCCCTGCATTGGGAGCACGAAGTCTTAACCACTGGGCTACCAGGGAAGTCCCTCCTTGCCAGTTTTAACACTGAAAGCCTGTCCTCAGAAACCCCTCAGTCCTGAGCAAATAAAGATGGTTTGCCTGGGACTGTCCAGGTTTTAAAACTGTAAGTCCCTTATCCCAGAAATCCCCTCAGTCCCAGGGAAACCAAGACAGTTGGTCACCCTAGGAGTAAAAAAGTAGGTCTGGGGGGGCGGAGTGACTAGGATGGGGGAGCAGACAGCTCTTTTCTGAGTTTCCATAGCCCTGATTCTTTTTTTTTTTATTTATTTTTTATTGAGGTAACATTGGCTTATAACATTATATTTCATATACTTCTGTATATATTACAGTGTGCTCACCACCAAAAATTTAGTTTCCATCTGTCACCATAGAGTTGATCCCCTTTACCCATTTTGCTCTCCCCCCCTCCCCCCACTCCTTCCCCTCTGGTAACCACTACTCTGTTCTCTGTGTGTTTATTTCTCTTTGGTTTGTTCATTTATTTTATTTTGTTTGTTGTTCTTTATATTCCACATATGATTGGAATCATATGGTATTTGTCTTTCTCTGTATGACTTATTTCACTTAGCATAATACCCTCAAGGTCCATCCATGTTGTCACAAATGGCAAGATTTCATCTTTTTTATAGCTGAGTAGTATTCCATTCCATACATATACCACATCTTCTTTATCCATTCACCTGTCAGTGGGCACTTAGGTTGTTTCTATATCTTGGCTATTGTAAATAATGCTGCAATGAACACAAGGGTGCATATATCTTTTTGAATGAGTGTTTTCGTATTCTTTGGTCATATACCCAGAAGTGGGATAGCTGGATCATATGATAGTTCTATTCTTAATTTTCTGAGGAATCTCCCTAATGTTTTCCATAGTGGCTGCACCAATTTACATTCCCACCAACAGTGTGTGAGTGTATTTACATACTCCCTATCCTCACCAACACTTGTTATTTTTGTCCATAGCCTCAATTCTTAACCATGCCTACTTGTCCTCAGCGCATGCCCTGTGTGAGGGAACGGCTCAGGTTTTGTCTCTAGTGGGCGAATCTGGAAGTCTAGAGCTGCTTCACTAGAGGGCTTCTTTGCCAGGCTGAGGCTGGGAGGGGTGGACAGTTCATGTGAGAATTTTTGATGTTGGCTGCTCTGTCCTCCAGGAGCCTTCAGAGACAGAGGGGACTTGGGATAGGTTGTGTGCCTCACAGCTTGATGCTCTGGTTAGTGAGATGCTACAGTACCACAGATGTAACCAGCAGCCAGATCTCTGGGACCAGAAATTGCTGAAAATCAAAGTTAGGGTGCCTGCCTGGCTTTGGGGGTCCAGTCACAATGCTCTGCTCAGAGCCCCTGCTCCCACCCCCGCCTCTCGGGCCCTGCTCACTTGGCCCTGTCTCATGTGGGCTTCTGGGACCGGAGCAGGTTCTGGGGACGGGACAGGAAAGCTGTCAGGTGTGTGGGAGGGTAGTCAGGGTCTCCTCCCTAGAGAGGACTCGGATGAGTCGGGGGAGTCAGAAGGGGGCTCTCTGCCACCTGCGGTTCAGGCCTAGGCCTCCCTGCCTCCCAGCCTCGGGGCTTGGTTTTATCGCATACTCACCCTGCAAAAGGGTAGACTTTCCTTACCTGGGACATGGAAATCCCAGAGACCCTTGGTCCCAGCACCTCCGTCCTCAGAGCGGCACTGGCCTGTCAACGTGAGGCCAAAGCCTGATGGGGTTGATGGGAGCAGGGCCCGGGAGACAGAACAGAGCACCCTGAAAAGAAAGGCCTTGGACCGTCTATTGCGGGACGGGCCTAAAGGGATGGGAGAGGAAAATGGTGCCCAAAGATTCCCCTAAGACAGCTCCCTGTAGGTTGGCTCAGCCAAAGAAGATTCTGAGAGACTTCATGGTCTCTGGGGAAGTGTCTGAACCAGATACCACAGAACAACTATTTCTAGACTTAATGGAAAATCTACACCACGTCCCCTTCCGAGGATTCCTGAGTTGGTTGGGTGGGTGAAGTCTGTTAGTGAAGCCAGCTGTGGTCTTGTTTTTGACATCAGGGTTGGCAAATAGGCCAAACTGAGCCAACCGTGTTCTAACTCTAGGCTCCCTTGCTTCCAGAAAGTCATCTTCCCTGCCCCTCTGCTCCCCCAGCCCCACCGGAGGTAGGGGCCTGCTTATAGCTCACCTCATTTTACCTGTATCACGCCCTATTGCTTTGGCCTATTCACTTATCCAGCACCTCCCCGAGTCGTGGTCCCTGTCTGGTCACCTCTGAGCCCCCGCACTTCCCAGGTAGTATCTCAGCAGACGTCTGGAAGATTGCTGTGTGGTAGGCCGTGGGACCCCCCAACGGTGACCATGAAGTTCCAGACAGGCGAGGGCCAGGGGAGAGGGGCTCGAGGAGGGGCGCAGAGACCAGGCTAGGTGTCTTGGGGGAGAGACAGAGAGAGTGTTCTGGGTGGGCCAGTTCTGGGGCCCTTTGTGTCTCAAACTCAGCCTTCCCCGCCCTCCCACGCCAACTCAGCCACGAGACCAAACTGTGTGAACAAATGGTACCGATGGTCCAGGGGCTGGGACGGAATCCCCCCAGACAGGCTGGCCAAAGGGTTCCCGACAATGAGTCCATGACTTCCTCGGTCTGCAGGGAGCCACAGGGAAGGGGGCCGAGGGGGCAGAGGGGAGAGGCTGGGGGCAGGGCTACCCTGGGGGGCGGGGCCGAGGGGAGAGGTGCTGAGGGCAGAAGAGCCAGGCCTGGCTGGCCTTTGAAGGGCAGGCCTTCCTGGGGTGGACACTTTAATCGCCCCCAATTAAACCATTGCCGGAAGCTTTTAACAGCCCCATACGGCCTTTCAAGGACTGCCCTTTTGTCAGACGGCCAAGCTGTTATGCAAAAAGAGAGCAGGCTGGGGGCCTCTGACCACTCATCCCAGGCCCCAAGGCCAGCCAGCCCCCAAACTCAGGCCAGCCTCCAAAGAGTCTGCTTCTTTGCGAATCAAAGGCTGGGGAACCTGCTTTGATCTGGGGGAAACCCAGCCCTTCCCTGTCTCCCCAGCTTCAGTCCCCTCACTGAGGGTGCGGTGCCTTCAAGGAGGCCTTCAGCCCCCCCAGTTTCCAGGTCTGGGTCTGGCCAGGCTGATCCCTGGGGCCTTAGGAGCCTGCCCCTTACCTCAAGAAGCAGGTCCACTGGGATGGTGTAAACTTTCACTGCTCCCACTGCCCACCTCAGACAAGGAAACCCTGGCTCCGCCTCCTCCGGCTGCTCTAGGGTCTTCTAGCCCTTGTGACAGAGGGTAGTCCTCAGGTGGGTGTCATCTGGGACCCTGTTGGAAATGCAGACTCTCAGGCCCTACTCCAGACCTACTAGATCAGAATCTGCTTTTTAACAACCCCCCAAGTGAAGTTTGAGAAATACTGCTCTAGTTATTTCTAGCATTTCTTCCCCTCTCTGCATTTCCTCTCCCACCCACACGCCACCCCAGCAAAAAAAAAAAAAAAAAAAAAGCAAGATTAAGTGCGGAAATGATATTAACCATGATAAATTATGGACAATATAGTCCTCTGCTTTCCAAACTCTCTGCAACATGTAATTTCTAAAATGTCAACGACAAAGCCCTTTCTGTAAATAGCAGCTTCTGGAGGACCCCAAATGGCAGGCTTCCATTTGGTCATTCGGTTAACATCAAAACCCTCCACCCTGATTTCCACACCTGCTTCTTCATTTCATTCTCAGAACTGCCCGAGGGAGAGATGACAAGCATCCCCATTATACAGAAGAGGGAACTGAAGCCCTGGAAGGTTTGTGGACTGGCCTGAGGTAGTGGCCGAGTTGCAGGGGGACTCAGGAAACCCCACTCAGGGTCTCCCTGCTCACAGGTCCAGTAGGGCTGCCATCGACAGCTGTGAGCTCTGTGCACTGCACAAATGTGCCTGACCCTGAAGGTGGGAGTTGAGGCTGAAGTCCAGTTGCTACTCCACTCCCCAAGAGTGTCCTGGTGTGGGCAGGGCCCCCTGTGCGGGAGAAAGGGGAGACTTTTTCTGTTACACAAAAGACCCATACAGGCAAGCAAAAGCCTGGAGCTTCCAGAATTCCCGTCTCCCTCCTCCTCCTCCTCCTCCTCCTCCTCCTCAGAATAGCTGCAGGTCATCAAGCATCTATGACATGCCAGTCTTCAGGCTTAGTGCTTTCTTTCACGATCCCACTTAGTCACCAGGACAACTCTCTGCCTCATTCTCCTGGCTAAGAATCAGTTCTTCTGCTTCTTTCCTTGAAGTCGGTTCCTTGAAAGCCAAACAAGCCCAGAGCACACACACTCCAGATGAGTCAGATCCTGTCAGGACAAAGGTCTCCCACTGCCCACCCTGGATGAACCGCCTGGCTCAGCCTGGGGGACACCAGGAGAGTTTACAAGAATTTTTTCGACATTCTCAGATGTTGAAACTTCAGTCCCATCTGGGGCAAGTCTTGAGTACCTGGGGGTACAAAGGGGGCTAAAATCCACCTTGCTTTCCCTCCAAGATTCTACAGCAGGCTCAGCACTCAGAGAAAGACAGCAATCTGTAGAGGCAGGCGGTGTGTTTAGAGCTCCATGAGGCTGGGGGTCATCAACAGGAGGTAGGCTAGTGGTGCCTTTTATTTTTTATTTTTTTATAAATTTATTTTTATTTTTGGCTACGTTGGGTCTTCGTTGCTGTGCGCGGGCTTCTCTAGTTGCGGTGAGCCAGGGCTACTCTTCATTGTGGTATGCAGGCTTCTCATTGTGGTGGCTTCTCTTGTTGCGGAGCACAGGCTCTAGGCACGCGGGCTTCAGTAGTTGTGGCATGTGGGCTCAGTAGTTGTGGCTCGTGGGCTCTAGAGCACAGGCTCAGTAGTTGTGGCGCACGGGCTTAGTTGCTCCGTGGCATGTGGGATCTTCCCGGACCAGGGCTCGAACCCGTGTCCCCTGCATTGGCTGGTGGATTCTTACCCACTGCGCCACCAGGGAAGTCCCTAGTGGTGCCTTTTAGAGCAGGGGTAGGCAGACTTCTAATGCGAAGGGCCAAATAATAAAAATTTTAGGTTGCTCTCTGTCACAACTACTCAGCTCTGCCATTGCAATGTGAAAATAGCCATTGACAATATCTAAACAAATGGGTGTTCCTGTGTTCCAATAAAACTTTATTAATGGACACTGAAATGTTAATTTCATGTGATTTTTTCACATGTGCCAAAATGTTATGCTTCTTTTGATTTTTTTCCCAATCATGTAAAAATCACTCAGCTCTCAAGCTGCACAAAAGCAGACAGTGGGCAGAATTTGGCCTTCAGGGCCAATAGTTTGCTGGCTCCTGGTTTAAAGCAAAGGTTTTGAGCTCAGTTGTCAGTCTTGGATTCAAGTCCTGGTTATTTCACTAACCAACGGTGTAATTTGGGAAAAGTTACTGAACCTTGCTGAGCCTGCTTCCGCCCTGTCAAATGGGGATGGTGGTCGATGTCTGTCGTTCAGGGAGTAGGCAAAATGAAGCATGTGAGGGCGTCTACTAGCCTCAGTGACGGACACGCGGCAGGCACACCCTCCATGTGAGCAGTGAACATTGCAGCAGGCCGGTTGGAGGTCAGTGGGAGGGGGCTCTGAGGCTGGAGAGGTCAGGGAGGGAGGAGGTCTGGGGTAAGCTGGGCCTTGAATGACTTGAGCGGTGCAGTTACAGAGGAGTGGAAAAGTTGAGAGGTCAGGCCAAAGAAATTGGCCTCAACATCATTAAAAATTCTACAAATAGCAAATGCCGGAGAGGGTGTGGAGAAAAGGGAACCCTCCTACACTGTTGGTAGAATGTAAATTGGTACAGCCACTATGGAAAACAGTATGGAGATTCCTTAAAAAACTCAACTCATAGAGTTGCCATATGATCCAGCAATCCCACTCCTGGGCGCATATCCAGAGAAAAGTATAATTTGAGAAGATACATGCACCCCAATGTTCATAGCAGCACTATTCATAATAGCCAAGACAGGGAAACAACCTAAAGTCCATCGACAGATGAATGGTTAAAGCAGCTGTGGTACCTATATACCATGGAATACTATGCAGCCATAAAAAAAAGAATGAAATAATGCCATTTGCAGCAACATGGATGGACCTAGAGATTATCATACTAAGTGAAGTAAATCAGAAAGAGAAAGGCAAATACCATGTGATATCACTTATATGTGGAATCTAAAATATGACACAAACTTATTTATAAAACAGAAACAGACTCACAGACATAGAAAACAAACTTATGGTTACCAAAGGGGAAAGAGAGTGGGGGAGGGATAAATTAGCATTTAGGGATTAGCAGATACAAAGTACTATATATACAATAAACAACAAGGTCCTTATATATAGAACAGGGAACTATATTCAATATCCTGTAGTAAACCATAATGGAAAAGAATATGTAAAAAAGAAAAAAAAAGGAACTGTCATCAATCCTAGGGTCTGAGAAGGCCACTGAAGGCTCTGAAAAGGGAATTCTTTAAAATGGGGTCAAGGGGAGGCCCATCTGCCATGGGGTTGGGCTGGGGAGGGGAAGGAGGAAGCCTGTGGAGGAAACACTGCGAGCATGTGATGGGGTTATTGCTGAGTCCAGGTGATTGGGAGCTGGGAGTGGGGGAGTAGGGGGTTATCTAGGGAGTGTCAGGATCAATAGATGGTAACATGTTGTGTTCCGTTTTTAATCACCTGCAGGTACTAATGAGCCCCTTTTCTTGACTGCAAGCACATTTCCAGGTTAATAACTGGAGGGGGCCGCCTATTGTTTTTGCTGACCTAGCAGCCCTCCTTCCCCTCCCCCCACCCCAATAGGGCAACGCCATGTTATTGTAGATGCCAGTCCCTTTGTTCCCACACACGGAGTGGGGCAGGGGGAGGTTCCCAAACAAAGTGGAACCATGGAGAGTCCTTCCCTGAGATTTTGTTAACTTGGGATCAGAGAGGATATGAGTAAGTCCCTCTCTGGCAGAGGGAACATCAAGACATGAAATGCAGACCCGGCCAGCAGCTGCGCACCCCGTCACAGAGCAGAAGTCAGAGAATCAGGGGAAGAAGCTGATCCCAACAGAAGCAGAGCGGAGAGGCGAGTCCCTCTGAGGACCTCGGTCCTGCCCTTTGTGCTGTGGCTTAGTGATTCAGTTCTTCCCCTGATTGTAGGAGATATCCTGAATCCTTTGAAAAAACTCTTTTCCTAGAACTAGTTTGAGTTTCTATCACTTGCAAATGAAGAGAATTACCAACCAAATGCATCCTGGCAGCTTTCCTACCCGTCGTTTGTTGTGCTTTGGCTGTGTGCTAGGCGCCGGCTAAAGTGCATTACATCCGTTACTTCATATAATCCTCAGTTAGCTATGGGTACTATTATCTCCACTTTAGAGATGACAAAACTGGGGCTCCATTTCACTTAAATGGGGTGCCCCTCAGGCCTTGGGCCTGGTCCTCTTTGACTAGCATAGATTATTCTCTCCCAGGCAATCTTGTTCATTCCCGTGTTAATTCCATTTCTACAATTTCCAATTCTCCATCCTCTCTTTTAAACTCAAGTCTGGTATATCCAGCTGCCTACTTGATACAGGTATTTCAAACATAGATCTCTAAAACTAAACATCTGCTATCCCCTCTCCCATCAAATCTGCCCCTCCCCTGGGGCTTCCTCTCTCAGTAACTAGTCCTACCCCTTCACCCAGTTTCCCAGGTCAGAAACTGAGAGTTATATTTGACACCATCTCCTTTGACCTCCATACCTACCCTATTACCAGTTCCTATTGTACCCACTCCCAAGCATGTCATGGCTCTGCCCACTTCTTTGCAGCTCTGCTCTCCCTAGTCCAACCACAATCCCTTCTCCCTCAGAAGACAGCCTGCTCCTTGGTCTCCCTGCATCCATTCCAAGCCATTATCCACTGAGCTGCTGGACATGTTTTTGAAAGTGCTCTGACCATATCCCTCACTCCTTAAAACTACTCAATGGTTCTAGTCCAAAGTCTTTCCCAAGGTCTATGTGGTCCCACCAGATCTAGCCCTTTCTATTCTTCAACCTCATCTTGAGTCTCTATTTTGTTCACTCACTATAGGCTCTCTTCAGTATGAGTACCAAACTCTTCTGACCTCAGGGCCTTTGCACATGTTATTTCCACTGTCTGTACAGTATTCTCTCCCTCTTCCTCCCCAGCTCTTACTATTCATTCTTCGATATACTTCAGGTCCTGGCTTAAGCCTCAGAAATACCATCTCTTGAGCCCTCCATGAAATATCATCCTACAGCACCCTTCACTCTCTATAGCACTCAATAATTATGTTACTGGATATACATTTAATGTTTGTCTCCCTTGCTAGACTATGACTGAGGGCGGGGATTGGATCTGTCTTCTTCATTGTACCTGCAGCACCCTTTACAGTGTCAGGCACAGAGCAGGTGCTCAGAAATATTTGCTGAATGAATGACTGAGTGACAGAGGCTTGTGACCCAGGACTCACTGCTGGTGTTGGAGGAGACTGGACCTCAACCCCAATCTCCTGGGCTCTGAAGTGCATTCTGTTAACTTCTGTGCAATATTGGCACCACTGGGGAAACCAGGAGGGAAGAGGCTGAGAAGCTGGCCTCAGGCCCTTGGACTCATCAGAAAGGATGCAGGAAGCAGGGGGGGAGGGGTACCAGTCTACTGCCAAATGGAGTCAGGCCGGAGGTAAGGAGATTCCCAGGTCTCGGGTGAGGACAGGGGATGGGGGTGGGGGCTAGAGGACACCCATCGATGGAGCTCTGATCCTGCCCCCAGCGACCCTACAGTAAGAGCTTTGTCTGTATCGCCTCATTTAATCCCCTGCCAGCCCTGCAAGGCGAGGGATTATTACCTCTTGTTACAGACAAGGAAATGGAGCTTTAGAGAGAGAGTTAGTAACTTGCCCAGAGTCTCCCAGCTCGTAAGGTCAGAACCAAGATTTGAATCTGGTACTTGAGCCTAAGAAGTCAGCTATTTGGGAAAATCGTCCAGAAAAGAAAATGGCAGGACAGGTCCCCCTGTTGGACTTCAGGGAGAGCTTGACACATCTTCCTCTATCACTTCACACCTGCGGGCTGTCCATTCCTGGGGATATTTTTTGAAATTCCAGAAGCTCTTGCAGGAAACCTGGGAGCCTCTCCATGCAGCCCCTCAGGTGGCCGGACCCTCCCAGGCTGGCGCCTACCTCCCTCGAGGATTTCCCCTGCACAACTTCCATTTGAAAAGGAGCCTGGGGCCCCGCTGCCTACCTGCTGGGACCCATCAATGCCCTCAGCTCAGGGATGCAAAGTGAAGAAAGCCCGGCCCACTGAGGGGAGTGAGGGCTGGTGGGGGATGGGGGACTGGGAAATCCCCTCAGAGCCTGGATTTGGATGTTGGGTTTATTTTTTAGCATTATTATAAACCTTTCCCACACCGCCATTTAACACCACTTATATAGAGAGAGCTCTTTAAAAAAAATTTGCATCAGATACAGCCCATTATAAATATGAATTCATCAATGCTCAGAACAACTCTGAGGTAGGTACTATTATCCTGACATTTTGTAGACGGCGGGGGTCGAAGCAGACAGGGTCGGTGACTTGCCCATGGCCACCCGCGGTAAGTGGCAGAGCTGGGATTTGAAGCCAGGCACCCGTCTCTGGATGCTGTGCTCTGAAATCCCTCCTCTCTGCAGGGGAACCTGTTGGGGGAGAGGGATCTCTCTGGTCTCGGGAGATAACGGGTCCCTTTTTTTTCTTACGCGCCCAGAGTTTGTTTACCTCGGTGAGCAAGTGGCCGCCCCAAACAAAGGGGATGCAGGCGGAGATAACCCAATCATTCCAGGCCTGCCTGGGCTGTTGGGAGGGCAGGGATTGAACCCAGCCTGCTTTGGGGCTGGACTTCGAGAAACTGCCAGGGCCTGGCCGCCTGCTGTTTGTTGCAAAACAATGAGTCAGCCAGGCTGGGAAGGGAGTGGGAAGGTGGGGGGATGGGGGTAGAGGGGCCCCCAGCCCTGCCTCTGGCCTTTTCCAGGGTGGGTTCTGCCCACTACCACCCTCCCAGCTCTTAGAAGTTTCACCAATTTCCTTTTTTCTTGTTTGGCTGAGTTAGGAAAAGTATTGAAAAATAGAAAGTGCCCTAGACAGGAAAACACTCTGAAAGCTGAAACCCGCCTGCTCAGGCCAACACCCCAGTGGGAGGTAGTCAGGGAGCCAGGAGTCCATCCCTGGCCTCCTTCCCGGGCACCGGCCCACGGTGGCACCTTAAGCCCTGGGCAGGAGAGAAGAGAACTTGGAAGTCCAGGGATGAGTGGTGACCAGTTCAAGGTCACAGCTGTGCTGATGTCCAGGAGGGTGGGGCAGATCTTGTGGGAAGGACTTGGGGGCCAGGTGACTGGAGGGGAAGAGCCCGGAAACAGAGACCTCCTTTTTTTCAGTTGGCCTTGCCAAGGGACCCTGCCCTTCCATCCTTATGTGGGGAGAGCCAATCACCAGGGGCATATCAGGGGGCAATTCTCTACTCTGGCCCTCACTGGATGAGCCAACGTGGTTGCCCCTGAGGGATCCCATTTGGCCACAAGCCACTCCATTCCTCTCCAGGCCCTGCCCCCTCCGCCTCTGGGCCCCTCCCTCCCACTTATCCAAGAAAGACAGTGCTTTCCCCTTGTTAGAATGGGACAGAGGGAATTGGCTCAAGGTCACAGAACAAATTCATTAATTTATTCATCAAAACCTTGGGCTGCGGCTGAGCCAGACTTGGCAGAGGAGTGAGGCAGGGCACAGTGTCTTGGGAACCAGCTGCCTGAACCAAGAACTGCTCTGTAATAGTGCATTGATCAAGACTTATCTGCCATGCTTGCAGCAGGGACATGGAGGTGGCTGACCCAACCTGAGAACCAGGGAAGACTTCCTGGAGGAGGCATAGAGCAGGGTCTTAAAGACTGAGTAGGAGTGTGTCAGGGCCAGGAATGGCAGAGGAGGGTGTTCTGGGCCAGGGAGAAATCAAATCCACCAGTTCCAGGACCACTTTCTAAGCTCTACTCCCTGGTCTACAAGAATTACTGAGCTCCCACAATGGCACAACACAGCTGGGACCTGGGAGAGGAGGATACAGGGCAACTGTTACATGGTGCTTGCCTTCAAGAAGCTTCCTGGGCCAGTGGGAAGACACACAGTCCTCCTGGTAATGCTGAGGAATGCCAACAAGTGTTGAGGGCTCCACTGTGTATCTCTATGTGGGATACATCTCATTTAACCCTCGCCAAACTTCTACAAGTGGATAGTCTTAGCATCCCCATTTTACAGAGAGGAAACAGAGGCTTGGGAAGTATCGGTAACTTGTCCTGAGTTGCCAGCTGGTAAGGGGTGGAGCCAGAATCTAAACTCAGGGGCCTGACTGTGGAGCCTGAGCCCCCAACCACTGTGCTCACTCCAGTTGGAGGGAGAGAGGCAGCTGTCATAGACTTTATTTGGTGGGTAATGGGGAGCTGGCAAAGGCTTTGGAGGCGGGGAGGGCATGACATAATCTGACCTGTGTTTTGGCACAATAGCTCCAGAGGCCACTTGGATGATGTATTTAAGGCACAAAGCAAAGGAGGATATTGCCTTAATGTTCAAGTGAGAAAGGATGAAGGCTGAGGGGTACCGGGGGCACTGAGGAAAAGGGATCGCTTACAGAGGTGGAAGGTGTGGCCTCAGCCCTGCCCTGGCCTCATCCTCAGGAGAGTAGTCTTTGCTTGACCTCCTCGGACCCTCTGCTGCCACTGAAGCCCAGACAGTGGCTGTTTGTCCAACAGACACAAACTGAAGGCCTGCTAAAGGCAGGCCTTGTCAGCCCTGGGAAACAAGAGGGAGCCCAGAATCCTGTGGTGCAGTGATCCTCAGTTAGCACCGTCACCTGTGCTGTTTCGCCCTCTAACCTCCCACATCTCCAAGAGAAGCCGACTTTCCATTTAGACACTTCTCTAATTGTTTAAGCACAATCCTTTCCCTGCCACCATCTCTCCCAGTTCCCCAGGAGATTCTGCGACTCTTACATTTGTCTTCTTACATTTCCCACGGGACAAAGTACAGTACTGAGTACAAAACTAAGTACTCATTTAGTACCTGCTGAGACTAATTAGTGTCAATGAGGAAAAACTATTCTCCAGCTAGAGTCTGACCTTAAACTCAGATCACAAATTCCTTAATCTATCCAAGCAGTTTTCAAAAGGTGCTTTTGGCCCCCGAGTCTCTGTCAAAGAGTGAAGCTGACCAACGGGCCAGTTCTGTGAGACCAAGTCCCTTGGTGAGGATGACACTGCTGAGCCTTTAAGGCCGCCACCCTGTATGCAGGGGGCAGATCTCTGAAGCTGTCAGTCATCCCAAATGAGCTTATCAGCACAAGACATCTGGAACTGCAAGCTGAACTAGGGAATGAATGGGAGGGCTCTGGCCAGGGTAAGGATGGGTGGGTGTCCTGCAGTACCATGAACTGAAGCCTACTCCAGACTTTGACTGTTGTGGCCGCTAAGGTATAGGCAAGCCTGACTCTGGGAAGAAAGGAACCCTGTGAGGTATCACTGCCCTCTAGAGACTTCAGTGCAGGTAGCTCAGAAGAGAGAAATGGGGCAGGGCCTGGGAGCCCTGAGTGGGAACTGACCATGGGAGGTGTTGGTTTGCGTTTTGTGGGGTGTGTGTGTTTATTTCCTTTTTGCCCTTCCTTAGGATTTACTAAAGCCCTCTGGGAAGTTTCAGCTGCCTCAGCTGTGTGTGTGTGTGTGTGTGTGTGTGTGTGTGTGTGTGTGTGTGTGTGTGTGTGTGGTGAGGTGACAGGTGGGGGAAGGGTTGGATCAGGACCACGAGGTGGGGGATGCTAAAGCTTGGGTTTTCAAGAGGGGTGCTCTCTCTTCCCCTCCCACACCCTGTCCGGGTAGCCGGCCTAGGGCTGGACTGGAACTATTTCTTCCTTTTATTTCTGGCAAAAGCTACAGGAGGGAGTTCCCCTTCTCTGTTTGTTTTGATTCTGTTGTTTTCTTAAAGAGAGGAAGGAAAACCATCATCACTTTTTCGGTTTTGTGAACAAAGGCAGGCAGAGAGGATGTTCGCTGGGGCGGGGGATGTGGGCCTCACTTTCCCCCTCCCCCCCACCTCCCTTCAGCAGCTCCGGCCCCCATCCCCACCCTGCAGAACGTAGATCAGGCCCCACGGTGTGGGATCAAGTTTAGGTGCTGGCTCTGCCTTTTAAAAGCTTTTCACCTCTCTGAGGTGCATCTGTAAAAGTGGGAGTTGTCAGGTCTGCTTTACAGGATGGTTGAGGTTAAAAACAAAAGAAAATGCTAACCTGTAAAAACACGGTGACTGCTCCAGAAATGTCTTTCCTTTGCTTCCTTCCTTTGGGGAAGAGAGGGTGGTCTATCCCCTTGGCCCAGTTGTGTGGAGTAGGGGGAACTTCCCCACTGAAAGCCCCCTCCCATCTTCTTGCTAGTCCGTACGAAGCTGGCTTCTGCCGCAGCAGGACCTGCAATGCCAGCCTTAGGAAGAGGCTCTGAGAAGAAACAACAGGTAAGGCTGGGGCTCTTTCTTGCTGCCTGGAATTGTCCCCACTCTGTGGGAGAGAGGTGAAGCCCCTGAATTTCTCCCAGCCCCTTCATCCCTCAAGCTCCATGACCCACTGGATTGTATGCCCCAGGGTCCACCCCTGCAGCCCTGGGCAGGCTCCCTTCTTCGATGAGATGTTTGGGGCTGCCCTGACCAGACAGAAAGGGAGCCCCACCCTGCTTCTAGTACCCTTCCTGGGCCCCAGCTTGCTCTGAAACTTGGCCAGGTCATGCTACCTCTCAGGGCATCGGTGTCTTAGTCTGTAAAGTGGTTTCTGAACTTTTTTTTAATACAAACACTCTTTTATAGAATCGAAACATTTTGCAGACCAGCTCCCTGCTTCACGTGATAGCAGTCATGCTTTAAAAATCCTATGGTTGAGAAAAAAATACAAATGACCATAAGCAAATATGCATTCAGTAACACTTTTAAATGAGTGTGGGTTTTATTCAACAGCTTCTACATAAATCTGAAAATGTGTCCCCTTATGGGGAGATGTCAGCTTCTAGATG
The DNA here is from genome assembly GCF_949987535.1 of Balaenoptera acutorostrata. Classification (NCBI taxonomy): domain Eukaryota; kingdom Metazoa; phylum Chordata; class Mammalia; order Artiodactyla; family Balaenopteridae; genus Balaenoptera; species Balaenoptera acutorostrata. The sequence continues at coordinate 58,553,401 of NC_080075.1, forward strand.
GTGCTGATACCTAAGGGAGTTTGAGGTCCCCACGGTGCCCTAGTCTCTGAGGGCACAGGTAGCCCGGGGATTGAACGGTTCTTCCTTGGCCCTCCTGGGGCTGACCCAGGGACTCAGGGACACCTTAACGGTCAGTCTCAGGCTCAGATACAGTTACAGAAGCCCAACAGTGATAAGAATGCAAATAGTGTGGTGGCTTTTCTTCAACACTTGGATGCTGCCTGGGCTTGAATCCTCGCTCTGACACTGACCAGCTCTGTGACCTGGGCACATGGTACTTAACCTCTCTGGGCCCCAATTTTGTCATCTGTAAAAACGGGAGTGATGGTACTGGTGAGTTTCGTGAGGATTAAATGAGATCATGAATTCATGGACTTCCTTGACACAAGGCACACACAGTCGGTGTTTAATAAATGGTCCATTTTATAACACAAATAAAAACAAACCCCCAAGTACCCCTGCTTGCCTTCTTGCAGTTGCTTATTGCCACCACGTGGGCTGGTGCTGACCCCTTCGGGAATGGTGGTCTGGACTTCCCCTCACCTGTCTTCCTCCGGGACAGAACTCGGAGCGCGCCCCTCCTGCGCTGTTCCCTGGCCGGCCCTTATCTCCCTGACGCCGGATTCCAGTCTCCCCTCCCCGTTGCTTGGCCAGGCCAGGCCCCCATGCCTCCTCCCCCCAGGCCCGGCCTCTGCTCTGGGGACCAGCGCGTTGGTTCCCAACCACATGAAGGGAAGGCACGCGGGAAAGCCATAAACTCAAAGGCTGAGTGAGAGGGATGTTTGTCAAAGCAGGACAGATCTGCGGCCAGGGACGCGGAGGGAGTGTGCCGGGACTTGAGCGGAAGCGGGCATTTCGGGGGAGAGGGGATGAGCACCGGCGAGCTGGCATGGGCAGGGCAGGAAGGAGGCCCATTAACACTTGGGCCCGACCGCGCTTCCTCCGGCACCTCGGCCAGGGCGCACACAGGCGCGTTTGTCCCGCTTGCACTGTGGCGCTGTGTTCGCAGCAGCCCCTGCCCCCCAGGCCCAGGTGGGCGGTGTTGCCCGGGCACAAACGCCCTTTATGGATGGGCAGTGCCGGAGGAAGGCAGCACCTCCGTGGACAGTCACCACCCCCCAGAATTCAGCATCGGCCCTGGAGCCTTCGCCCTCCTGGCAATTGCGAGCACCCAGGGAGCCTGGTCACATGGGGCGGAGGGGCGGGGCTTTACCCCCACCGGCGTGGGGGGCCCCGTTCATGGGGGTAAATCCCAGGAGAAGCAGCCAGATTTGGAAAACCAGAGTCCCCCAGGTGACCCTTCCTTCCAGGGCCTGTGCTGGGGGATGGTCCCCTCACCCTGACTGCTGCCTTCTCCTGGGGCTGAGATGGGGGACTTTCCTCTCCTTGAGGGGTTCTAGGGGGAGGGCATTGCCCTGGTGAGACCTGAGGAGGCGAGGGAAAGCAGGCAGAGCCCAGTTATCCCGCATCACCCTCTCTCCCGCATCCTATGAAGAGTGGGTCTTAACCAAGCATCCAGGGACGACCTGAGCATCCCCTCCATGGAGCCCAATCCTTGTGAGCCTGGGACTGAATTCTGAGGGGCCCCCGGTGCTCTTGCTACGGCCAGTGGGCGACAGAAGTCACGCATCTCACAGACAAGCCCTCCCGTCAGGCCCCACTGAACTTCCGTCCCCCATTCACACAGATCCTCAAGCCCCCCCTCCCCCTCCCCCAGGCCTTTGGCCCATTTAATCCATTGACAGGTGCAGACCCGGTGCTGCCTGCCTGTCGGTGCCCCCTAGAGTTGGCCCAAGGACCTGCACCCCCGCCCCCAAAGGGAGGGTCCGATTGAACCGGTTCTCTGGAGGCCGGGGAGGAGAGGAGGAAGGGAGCATGACTGCTGAGCTCTGCTCCCTGTGCCCATGACTCCGAGACTGAGGAGAAGAGGCCCAGCCTTCTGGGGTTTGCAGTCTAGCTGGGAACAGGGTCAGGTGGGGGGCTCATAGTGGGGGACAGACCCATGTGCTGGTGGAGGGGCGCCCTCCCTGCGGTGCCTGAACTGAGCCCTGCCTGGTCGTGGTGCCCTGTGTTCCTGGCATCCCTTCTCTCTACTGGGCTCTGCATGGTGGGTGGCCCCCGGGGGAGGGAGGGAGGGAGGGAGGGAGAGAGCAAGGCCCTGTCTTCACTCCTTTCCCTACCCCCTGAAGACCCCCTGTGAATGTGACACCTCTCAGACCACGGCCACCATCGCTGACTCGGGTTTGCCTCCCACCCTCTGTCCAGGCTGAGGGAAATGTAAATGGAGGGAACATCACTGACCTTAGTCACAAACCCAGGTTATTTCACATCCTGCAGAGGCAGGGGCATGGCTGGGTGCCCAGGTACAGACACCCCCAACGCCCACACAGACACAGACAGAAACACTTCCTCCACCCCGACACCCACATCCTCCACGACTCGGATATCCTTGCTGACACTCCTTGGGCACCCACGCCCTGCCCCTCTGGTACAGACACACAACACATACACCCGTGCCCGTCCCCTCAGCGATGAACGCACAGAGCCCCCGCCCACGGAAACTTTGCTCCGACCACGACCTCGGAGGCCCGCATATGCCACAGCTCCCTTCACAAACACCCCCTCCTGATCTCAACCACACAGATGAGCTCACAGATTCAGAGACTCAGCTCCTTAGAGGCTCTAGAACGCCTGTGTGCAGTTGCATACAGACCCACACTCCCAGATGCACACATGCCCCAGGGCCCTGAGCCACGCCCCTCCCCTCCCTGCCAGCAGCTGGATGGAGGTCCCTTACTTCTAGTTCATGGATTCGGAAAGGTGCATGCGTGTGGTTGCGTGCGTGTGTGCGTGTGCGTGTGTGTGAGAAACAGAGAGAGAATCCGCAAAGTGTCGGGCAAGCAGAGTGGAGAGGAAGAGAAGGAAGGAAAAGCTCTGTGAGTCACTTCCAGCTGAACAATGCCACATCTCAGCCGCTGTGGCCAGGGGAAGGGCACGTTTGTCAACACAGCCAGAGCCTGGCTGTGGGATGGTCAAGGAGGTGGGGATCCCATCCAGAGAGACTTGCCCTTCCCCTGTCTGCACCTGGGGGCTGTGAACTCAGCATCCCACATGCCCCAACACCTGTGTTGTCTGCGAGGCACCTATCTCTAGGTGCTTTGGCTGTACTCCTCATCCCTGACCAAACAAAACTCCAGAGCCCTCTGTTTATCCTCACCATAATTCCTGAGGTCGGACAGCCCCACCGCTCACAGCCCAGCCTACTGCTTCTGTCTCTAGGGTCCCTCGTTTGCCACCTGACTGCTCCCCGTGAACCCCTCCAGGCCTTTCTTCCGGCTGTGCCCGCTGCACACACGTCCCTTGCTCCTCCACACTCTTCCTCTCCATCCTTCAGGCTCCAGCTCCTTCCCTGAGCTCTTCCTGACCCAAACCATGGTTTCTAATCCTTGTTTTCTGGATAGTCAGAAAACTCTCCAGGGGGATAGTGGCTACTCCCTCCCCCCGCCCAGTTAGACTCTTTGCTCTAAAGGGCAGGCTCTAGAATTTCTTCTTCTGCCTCCACACCCCTCTCCCCCTTCCTCCCAGCAGGGCCCTGGAAACCAGCTAGTGGCCAGCAGCGTTTTGAGAGATGAACAGTAAAGGATGAGAAGGACAGAAAAGGCAAGGGGAGTTCTTCTTGGGCCTCTGCTCACTAGGTAACTGGTTTCCCTCTGGACCTGATTCTCCCCATCCTGCAGCTCACACAGGCTGGGGCAGCGAGGGAGGGAGGATTTCTCACCAGGCCCCACCCACACCACGGCCGGCCGGAGAGCAGAAGCAAGGCAGGGCCTTGTCTACTGTGCACCACCTGGGACCCAGGCCTGTGCTGGCTTTGCGCGTGAGCTCGCTTACCCGACAATAACCTTATGACGGGGGTTGCTCATTGGCCTCAGTTTACAGTTGAGGAAGCTGAGGCTTCGAGAGGCTAGATAGTTGCCCAGGTCACCCAGCTGGCAAGTGGCACAGCCCCAGAGCCTGTGTGCCCCCCATGGTACCATCCTGCCCCTCAGCAGCATTGCCTCTTGTCCCCAGTTTGCCCGCTGACTCTCACTGGTCTCCGACTTTGAACTTTTGCTCTGCTTTGTCTGCCTGAAACTCTGCTTGTTTCTGCCCCAAGCCTCACCCCTTTGCCTGACTGTGGCCCGTGGAGCAGAATGAAGTCCGCCTGTGGTTGAGGGCAATTCTAGTTGCTCCTTCTTATAGGGAGCTAGGCTTAGCACACACCTTTGGATGTGGAAGGCTTTTTAAAAATCTGGGTCAGAAGCTAGTTGGAGACCTGTCCTTCCTTCTCCTCGGCACCAACAGGGCTGTGCTCACTAGACGCTCCTCATCAGCCTGCAGCCTTCTTTCTGGCTCGCTGTTTCACACACTTACACAAATACACACACGTGTGCCATAGCAGACTTGCCTTCAGAGCCTGCACAAGCCCCGTTGCAGACGATGATGGAAAAAACAGGTAATGGGCTCTGGGAAATGCACAGGGCAGACTCTCCTTGTGGTATAAACTCAAGTGTGTGATCCCAGCCCGCAGAGAGCATGTAATTATTTGGTCATAAATCACACTCCAACCCCAATGGTTGGAATCGCATTCCTTCCCGTGCTCCCTGCCGGACCCACAGTGTCTCAGCGTCGGATATGAAATATGGTTGTGATTTTCATGTCTAACCAAAGTCAAGGCTGATTCCTCAATGAGTGCAGTTTCACTGGAAGATAAAGACTGACCCAGATTCTTGTGTGTTGACGCTGTGGAGGAGAAGGAGTTTCCAGGAGAGGAGAGAGATGGGCACCCTTGGGACGGGGGAGAGGTGGATTCTTTGCCAAGGGGGCTTTGGGTGGCCCAGCTGGCAGTGGCTGTTAGCACAGCTGGGGATGGACCTCACCCACCTTGTGTGGCCTTCATGACATAGAGTTAGGAACACAAGCCTGGCAGGATGGCACTTCACACTGCCACCTTGAAGTGAGTGTGGCCAAGTGACCTGCTTTGGCCAATGAAATGTGATTGGTATGTGCCGCTTCAGGGTAGCAACAATGAGAGCTAAGGTGTGAACCCTCAAATCCCCTTCTGGCTGCCATGGTGATTGTGAACAATGATGTTGATAGAAGCTTCCTTCAGCCTGGGTCCCTGGGTGAGGACAGCGTAGCTCAGAACCCTCCAGGTGATCTACAATGTTCATGTGGCATGAGAGAGAAATGCATCTTTACTGTTTTAAACCACTGGTGTTTGAGAAAATGTTGGGATGTTTGTTACTGCAGCATAAACTAGCCCATCCTGCCTGATATGCTTATCTTACAGGGTGGATGAGAGGATTCATAATATAATGCACATGAAGAACTTAGCTAAGTGCCCCTAAATATGCTGCTTCCTCTTCCTCCTTCTCTTCCTCCTCTTCTTCTGATGTTATTTCCCTTTTTATGCAACTTTGAGCCAAGTCACAAAAATTGACCCAGGTCCACTAAATGTCTGGGATAGGAACACAAAGATGGGGGGGAGGGCAGATAGATATGCGAGCAACTGTCACATGATACACTGATGCTACATTACCAGTATGAGTCCAGAGCTAGGTGAGCCCAGGGGAGGGAGTGATAAGTCTATCGGGGTCCTCAAAAGTGAAATCTGAACTAGATTTTTGAGAGGCTGGTTTGATTTCTTCAGACGGAACAAAGGGAATGGTGTGGTCTAACTGTGAGAGCAGCTGCCATTCACTATCTGCTACATGCCAGACACTGAATCAGGCACTCCAGCCAATTCTCCCCAATTGTCAGAGCAATGACGATATCCATGCTGTGTGCTATCGTTATGCCCATTTTATAGATGAGAAAACTGAGGCCAGCGAGGGCAGCTGGTAAATGGCAGGCAGCGTGTGTGCACAGATACAGAGGTGTGGCAACTCCTGAGCAGCCTTCAGTCTTGAGCCTTCCAGAGGGCCGCATTACAACTCCAGGGAGATCGATCTAAGAATGTGATCCACACTCCACTCTGTGGCCTGGGAGACGTTTCCAAAACACGGCTCTGGGAAAGTCACACCGCTGCTCACCAACTCACTGCGGCTCCCCACTGTGTTCGTTCTCCATGAGGTCCGGCGGTCTGGCGGGCTCTTTTGAGCCCCACCCGAAACTTTCCAGCATTGTCTGTGGCTACAGCCATTCACGTTCCCAGGCTTCTCGTCTGTGCCTGAACATTTCCTGCCATTTTCTGCCTCCTGGGTTTTGCTCAAGCATTTGTTTGGAATGCCCTTTCCCTATATGTTCACCTGCCTGAGGCCTACCTTTCCGGCAGAGTTCAGTCCAGTCTCTGCCTTCTCTCTCTGGTCCAGGCGTCCCTGCTGGACTTGAGCCTCGGGGAGTGTTGGTGGGGTTGATTTGATCTGGTTTGAATGATAAGACGAGAAAAGGTGGTTCCATTGGGGTGTAGATATTTGCTAATATTTAATATGCAGATTTTCAGTAGTGCATGTGTAGGATTTATGGATATATATATACATATATTAAAGGTGTGTGCTGAGAGTTGTTTTTTACTGATAGCAGCACTTAAGCAAGTCTGGAGACCACTGCCATATAGACTGCCACCTGCGGTAGAGGTTTGCCGTTTACTGGCTGTGTGACGTAGGAAAGTTACTCGACCTCTCTGAACCCAAGTTTTCCTGTCTGTAAAATGGGGACTATCTCGGTTCCTACCTTATGGGTTAGTGCGGGCTCCAGGAAATAAAACTGTAATGGAAATGAGGCCTCCAAGATGTGTCCTGAGACTCAGCCTGAGGATGTTCGGGCTGCCGGTGGGTCCTGGTGGGCGACATGGAGGAAGGAGGGGCGGAGGTGGCCCTTGTTGATGGGGACTCTGTGGCTTGGGCAGGCTGGGCTGAGACAATCGCAGTGGTGTTTGATAGAAGGCAGGGGCTCTTCTCTGTCAAGTAAATATTATAAGAAAAGGCCGTCTCCAGGGAACGGCTCCCTCCCGTTCCCCCCTTGAGGGCCAAAGTCCCCAGGGGCCAGTCTGGAGTCTCCTTTTATGTGACTGTAAAGTAATCCAGGGCCTGGCAGGGTCGAGGCTGGGCGGGCACTGACTCTCAGGGCAGCATTGATGCGGTCAATGATTACCTTTTATGCCTAGCCATAAAGGCAACTGCCCAGTCCTCTGGACAATGTCCCCTCCAGACAATGCCTCAGGAGGGTGGGTGCGTGAGTGCGTGCGTGCGCGCGCGCGCACGCACACACACACACACACACACACACACACACAGCTGCTGGGCAGGGACCTGTCCCCGCCTAAGATCTCTGAGGACATCTTCAAAAGGCATCTCTGTCTCCCCTGAGTGGTCCCTGGAGACTTGGCCTAGGAGCTAAGGGAGTTTGGGTGGCGGTAAGTGGGACCTAGTGAGGTTCAAGACACAAAAGAGCTACATCCAGGGCCCCGGATCCTGCTCCAGGTGGTTCTATGCAGGGGGGCAGTGTTTTCACCCAGACTCAGGTACCATGTCTCAATGGGAAGGCGGGTATTCTAGGACCAATCAAAGTCCATTCGCATTTTACAAGTGATGCAGTTGAGATCTGAGTGCACAGCGACTTGCCCAGGGGCCCGAGGAAGAAGACAGTGGCCGAGCTGGGAGTAGGACTCTGGTCCTCTCTGACATCACCAGACCAAGGGGGTCCAGGTGGGAATGTCAGGTGTCAGGAAAGGTTTGGGTCACTTCTCAGAGAAGACGTCTCGCCTGGGGCTCAGAGGGGAGCTGGGAAGGACCTGAGAGCCTGGCCGTGAGGCTAATGTTGGGAAGAGACGAAGAATGACCCCCTCGAGTGCCCGTGGGCCACATGCAGGGCCGGCTGTGCTCACGTAGACCCCTTCCACGGCCTTCTCACCCTGTCCTGATGGGTATGCACCCCGCCCACCTGCAGCGGGGAGGCCGGCTATAAGGGGGCAGGGCTGGGGCAGAGGTGGCCAGATTAATATTCCACCTCTTGGGCTGATAAGGTCCAGGAACCTTTGTCCTGGCAAGAGAGGCTGGAGGAGAAGGGGCAGCAGCCCCTGGTAGGGGGTTCTGGCAGTTCAGGTGCCTGGGGCATCACTGCAGCGTGCCTGAGACTGCAGGTCAGAAGGCCTGGCATCGCTTTCCCCCGCTGGCTGAGGGGAGAGCGCTGCATTATTGTATTGGTGGGCAGGGTGGGCATGAAAAACTAAAGACTCCATGGGGCATCGCTCAGACAAGTCACACAAGTCCAGCTGCTATCTTGAGGAAAGAGGGCTGTTAGTCACAGCAGTTATAAAATGCTTCGTGGAATCAGAGTGAAGTTGCTTTGAGCCTCAGCCAGAATGCTCCAATCAACCTTTGGCTCTGATAAAGATAAGCGGACCCAAGGTGATAACACACAAACCAGAAACTGTCAACAGGTGCTAATTAGGGCACTGGGTGCTGAGCCACACCCACCACGCCTGACCTGGGGAGAAATCTCAGGTGGGGAGCCAGGGCTTGATCTGGGTGGGGGAAGATATGGGCTCCTTGCCGTATGCAGCGTCATTGCCTTCTCGTCACCTCCTCCTTCCAAGGACTTCTCCACCCCCGTCCCAACACCCACCCCTGCCTACCTGGCATTACATAACTTAAGACGAAAGAACAAAATATATTTGAACATCGTGTAATAAACCATGAT